>NW_027478385.1:11229637-11537047 GCF_051014685.1 Ptiloglossa arizonensis
GCAATCGGGCGAGTCTCTGCTTTCAGATGCAACAGAGATTTTGCGGATTGTTCAATCCGTTCACGAGATATGGCAGTTTGGAGGTAAGAAACGCTTGAGAAACTCAAAATTTTCGCAGTTCTGATGCTCGAAACGAATAACTAGAACGGCCTAGGGGAAAAGTACGCATACCGTTGTAATCGGGCGAGTTTCTACTTTCAGATGCAACAGAAATCATGCGGATTGGTCAATCCGTTCGCGAGATATGGCCGTTTGGATGTAAGAAACGCTTGAGAAACTCAAAATTTGCGCAGTTCTGATGCTCGAAACGAATAACAAGAACGGCCTAGGGGAAAAGTGCGCATACCGTTGTAATCGGGCGAGTTTCTACTTTCAGATGCAACGGAAATCATGCGGATTGGTCAATCCGTTCGCGAGATATGGCCGTTCGGATGTAAGAAACGCTTGAGAAACTCAAAATTTTCGCAGTTCTGATGCTCGAAACGAATAACTAGAACTGCCTAGTGGAAAAGTGCGCATACCGTTGTAATCGGGCGAGTTTCTACTTTCAGATGCAACAGAAATCATGCGGATTCGTCAATCCGTTCGCGAGATATGGCCATTTGGAGGTAAGAAACGCTTGAGAAACACAAAATTTTCTCCGTTCTGATGCTCGAAACGAATAACTAGAACGGCCTAGGGGAAAAGTACGCATACCGTTGTAGTCGGGCGAGTTTCTACTTTCAGATGCAACAGAAATTTTGCGGATCTGTCAATCCGTTCCCGAGATATGGCAGTTTGGATGTAAGAAACGCTTGAGAAACTCAAAATTTTCGCAGTTCTGATGCTCGTAACGAATAACTAGAACGGCCTAGGGGAAAAGTATGCATACCGTTGTAATCGGGCGAGTTTCTACTTGCAGATGCAACAGAAATTTTGCGGATTGGTCGATCCGTTCGCGAGATATGGCAGTTTGGATGTAAGAAACGCTTGAGAAATTCAAAATTTTCGCAGTTCTGATGCTCGAAACGAATAACTGGAACGGCCCAGGGGAAAGCTACACATACCGTTGTAATCGGGCGAGTCCCTACTTTCAGATGCAACTGAAATTTTCCGGATTGGTCAATCCGTTCGCGAGATATGGCAGTTTGGAGGTAAGAAACGCTTGAGAAACTCAAAATTTTCGCAGTTCTGATGCTCGAAACGAATAACTAGAACGGCCTATGGGAAAAGTACGCATACCGTTGTAATCGGGCGAGTTTCTACTTTCAGATGCAACAGAAATCATGCGGATTGGTCAATCCGTTCGCGAGATATGGCCGTTTGGATGTAAGAAACGCTTGAGAAACTCAAAATTTGCGCAGTTCTGATGCTCGAAACGAATAACTAGAACGGCCTAGGGGAAAAGTGCGCATACCGTTGTAATCGGGCGAGTTTCTACTTTCAGATGCAACGGAAATCATGCGGATTGGTCAATCCGTTCGCGAGATATGGCCGTTTGGATGTAAGAAACGCTTGAGAAACTCAAAATTTTCGCAGTTCTGATGCTCGAAACGAATAACTAGAACTGCCTAGTGGAAAAGTGCGCATACCGTTGTAATCGGGCGAGTTTCTACTTTCAGATGCAACGGAAATCATGCGGATTGGTCAATCCGTTCGCGAGATATGGCCGTTTGGATGTAAGAAACGCTTGAGAAACTCAAAATTTTCGCAGTTCTGATGCTCGAAACGAATAACTGGAACGGCCTAGGGGAAAAGTGCGCATACCGTTGTAATCGGGCGAGTTTGTACTTTCAGATGCAACAGAAATTTTGCGGATTGGTCAATCTGTTCGCGAGATATGGCAGTTTGGATGTAAGAAACGCTTGAGAAACTCAAAATTTTCGCAGTTCTGATGCTCGAAACGAATAACTAGAACGGCCTAGGGGAAAACTACACATACCGTTGTAATCGGGCGAGTCTCTACTTTTAGATGCAACAGAAATTTTGCGGATTGTTCAATCCGTTCGCGAGATATGGCAGTTTGGAGGTAAGAAACGCTTGAGAAACTCAAAATTTTCGCAGTTCTGAGGCTCGAAACGAATAACTAGAACGGCCTAGGGGAAAAGTACGCATACCGTTGTAACCGGGCGAGTTTCTACTTGCAAATGCAACAGAAATTTTGCGGATTGGTCGATCCGTTCGCGAGATATGGCAGTTTGGATGTAAGAATCGCTTGAGAAACTCAAAATTTTCGCAGTTCTGATACTCGAAACGAACAACTAGAACGGCCTAGGGGAAAACTACACACACCGTTGTAATCGGGCGAGTCTCTGCTTTCAGATGCAACAGAGATTTTGCGGATTGTTCAATCCGTTCACGAGATATGGCAGTTTGGAAGTAAGAAACGCTTGAGAAACTCAAAATTTTCGCAGTTCTGATGCTCGAAACGAATAACTAGAACGGCCTAGGGGAAAAGTACGCATACCGTTGTAATCGGGCGAGTTTCTACTTTCAGATGCAACAGAAATCATGCGGATTGGTCAATCCGTTCGCGAGATATGGCCGTTTGGATGTAAGAAACGCTTGAGAAACTCAAAATTTTCGCTGTTCTGATGCTCGAAACGAATAACTAGAACGGCCTAGGGGAAAAGTGCGCATACCGTTGTAATCGGGCGAGTTTCTACTTTCAGATGCAACGGAAATCATGCGGATTGGTCAATCCGTTCGCGAGATATGGCCGTTTGGATGTAAGAAACGCTTGAGAAACTCAAAATTTTCGCAGTTCTGATGCTCGAAACGAATAACTAGAACGGCCTAGGGGAAAAGTGCGCATACCGTTGTAATCGGGCGAGTTTCTACTTTCAGATGCAACGGAAATCATGCGGATTGGTCAATCCGTTCGCGAGATATGGCAGTTTGGAGGTAAGAAACGCTTGAGAAACTCAAAATTTTCGCAGTTCTGATGCTCGAAACGAATAACTAGAACGGCCTATGGGAAAAGTACGCATACCGTTGTAATCGGGCGAGTTTCTACTTTCAGATGCAACAGAAATCATGCGGATTGGTCAATCCGTTCGCGAGATATGGCCGTTTGTATGTAAGAAACGCTTGAGGAACTCAAAATTTGCGCAGTTCTGATGCTCGAAACGAATAACTAGAACGGCCTAGGGGAAAAGTGCGCATACCGTTGTAATCGGGCGAGTTTCTACTTTCAGAAGCAACGGAAATCATGCGGATTGGTCAATCCGTTCGCGAGATATGGCCGTTTGGATGTAAGAAACGCTTGAGAAACTCAAAATTTTCGCAGTTCTGATGCTCGAAACGAATAACTAGAACTGCCTAGTGGAAAAGTGCGCATACCGTTGTAATCGGGCGAGTTTCTACTTTCAGATGCAACAGAAATCATGCGGATTGGTCAATCCGTTCGCGAGATATGGCCATTTGGAGGTAAGAAACGCTTGAGAAACACAAAATTTTCGCGGTTCTGATGCTCGAAACGAATAACTAGAACGGCCTAGGGGAAAAGTACGCATACCGTTGTAATCGGGCGAGATTCTACTTTCAGATGCAACGGAAATCATGCGGATTGGTCAATCCGTTCGCGAGATATGGCCGTTTGGATGTAAGAAACGCTTGAGAAACTCAAAATTTCCGCAGTTCTGATGCTCGAAACGAATAACTGGAACGGCCTAGGGGAAAAGTGCGCATACCGTTGTAATCGGGCGAGTTTCTACTTTCAGATGCAACCGAAATTTTGCGGATTGGTCAATCTGTTCGCGAGATATGGCAGTTTGGATGTAAGAAACGCTTGAGAAACTCAAAATTTTCGCAGTTCTGATGCTCGAAACGAACAACTAGAACGGCCTAGGGGAAAACTACACACACCGTTGTAATCGGGCGAGTCTCTGCTTTCAGATGCAACAGAGATTTTGCGGATTGTTCAATCCGTTCACGAGATATGGCAGTTTGGAGGTAAGAAACGCTTGAGAAACTCAAAATTTTCGCAGTTCTGATGCTCGAAACGAATAACTAGAACGGCCTAGGGGAAAAGTACGCATACCGTTGTAATCGGGCGAGTTTCTACTTTCAGATGCAACAGAAATCATGCGGATTGGTCAATCCGTTCGCGAGATATGGCCGTTTGGATGTAAGAAACGCTTGAGAAACTCAAAATTTGCGCAGTTCTGATGCTCGAAACGAATAACAAGAACGGCCTAGGGGAAAAGTGCGCATACCGTTGTAATCGGGCGAGTTTCTACTTTCAGATGCAACGGAAATCATGCGGATTGGTCAATCCGTTCGCGAGATATGGCCGTTTGGATGTAAGAAACGCTTGAGAAACTCAAAATTTTCGCAGTTCTGATGCTCGAAACGAATAACTAGAACTGCCTAGTGGAAAAGTGCGCATACCGTTGTAATCGGGCGAGTTTCTACTTTCAGATGCAACAGAAATCATGCGGATTGGTCAATCCGTTCGCGAGATATGGCCATTTGGAGGTAAGAAACGCTTGAGAAACACAAAATTTTCTCCGTTCTGATGCTCGAAACGAATAACTAGAACGGCCAAGGGAAAAGTACGCATACCGTTGTAATCGGGCGAGTTTCTACTTTCAGATGCAACAGAAATTTTGCGGATCGGTCAATCCGTTCCCGAGATATGGCAGTTTGGATGTAAGAAACGCTTGAGAAACTCAAAATTTTCGCAGTTCTGATGCTCGAAACGAATAACTAGAACGGCCTAGGGGAAAAGTACGCATACCGTTGTAATCGGGCGAGTTTCTACTTTCAGATGCAACAGAAATCATGCGGATTGGTCAATCCGTTCGCGAGATATGGCCGTTTGGATGTAAGAAACGCTTGAGAAACTCAAAATTTGCGCAATTCTGATGCTCGAAACGAATAACTAGAACGGCCTAGGGGAAAAGTGCGCATACCGTTGTAATCGGGCGAGTTTCTACTTTCAGATGCAACGGAAATCATGCGGATTGGTCAATCCGTTCGCGAGATATGGCCGTTTGGATGTAAGAAACGCTTGAGAAACTCAAAATTTTCGCAGTTCTGATGCTCGAAACGAATAACTAGAACGGCCTAGGGGAAAAGTGCGCATACCGTTGTAATCGGGCGAGTTTCTACTTTCAGATGCAACGGAAGTCATGCGGATTGGTCAATCCGTTCGCGAGATATGGCCGTTTGGATGTAAGAAACGCTTGAGAAACTCAAAATTTTCGCAGTTCTGATGCTCGAAACGAATAACTAGAACGGCCTAGGGGAAAAGTGCGCATACCGTTGTAATCGGGCGAGTTTCTACTTTCACATGCAACGGAAATCATGCGGATTGGAGAATCCGTTCGCGAGATATGGCCGTTTGGATGTAAGAAACGCTTGAGAAACTCAAAATTTTCGCAGTTCTGATGCTCGAAACGAATAACTAGGACGGCCTAGGGGAAAAGTACGCATACCGTTGTAATCGGGCGAGTTTCTACTTTCAGATGCAACAGAAATCATGCGGATTGGTCAATCCGTTCGCGAGATATGGCCGTTTGGATGTAAGAAACGCTTGAGAAACTCAAAATTTGCGCAGTTCTGATGCTCGAAACGAATAACTAGAACGGCCTAGGGGAAAAGTGCGCATACCGTTGTAATCGGGCGAGTTTCTACTTTCAGATGCAACGGAAATCATGCGGATTGGTCAATCCGTTCGCGAGATATGGCCGTTTGGATGTAAGAAACGCTTGAGAAACTCAAAATTTTCGCAGTTCTGATGCTCGAAACGAATAACTAGAACTGCCTAGTGGAAAAGTGCGCATACCGTTGTAATCGGGCGAGTTTCTACTTTCAGATGCAACGGAAATCATGCGGATTGGTCAATCCGTTCGCGAGATATGGCAGTTTGGAGGTAAGAAACGCTTGAGAAACTCAAAATTTTCGCAGTTCTGATGCTCGAAACGAATAACTAGAACGGCCTAGGGGAAAAGTGCGCATACCGTTGTAATCGGGCGAGTTTCTACTTTCAGATGCAACAGAAATTTTGAGGATTGGTCAATCTGTTCGCGAGATATGGCAGTTTGGATGTAAGAAACGCTTGAGAAACTCAAAATTTTCGCAGTTCTGATGCTCGAAACGAACAACTGGAACGGCCTAGGGGAAAACTACACACACCGTTGTAATCGGGCGATTCTCTGCTTTCAGATGCAACAGAGATTTCGCGGATTGTTCAATCCGTTCACGAGATATGGCAGTTTGGAGGTAAGAAACGCTTGAGAAACTCAAAATTTTCGCAGTTCTGATGCTCGAAACGAATAACTAGAACGGCCTAGGGGAAAAGTATGCATACCGTTGTAATCGGGCGAGTTTCTACTTTCAGATGCAACAGAAATCATGCGGATTGGTCAATCCGTTCGCGAGATATGGCCGTTTGGATGTAAGAAACGCTTGAGAAACTCAAAATTTGCGCAATTCTGATGCTCGAAACGAATAACTAGAACGGCCTAGGGGAAAAGTGCGCATACCGTTGTAATCGGGCGAGTTTCTACTTTCAGATGCAACAGAAATCATGCGGATTAGTCAATCCGTTCGCGAGATATGGCCGTTTGGATGTAAGAAACGCTTGAGAAACTCAAAATTTGCGCAGTTCTGATGCTCGAAACGAATAACTAGAACGGCCTAGGGGAAAAGTGCGCATACCGTTGTAATCGGGCGAGTTTCTACTTTCAGATGCAACGGAAATCATGCGGATTGGTCAATCCGTTCGCGAGATATGGCCGTTTGGATGTAAGAAACGCTTGAGAAACTCAAAATTTTCGCAGTTCTGATGCTCGAAACGAATAACTAGAACTGCCTAGTGGAAAAGTGCGCATACCGTTGTAATCGGGCGAGTTTCTACTTTCAGATGCAACAGAAATCATGCGGATTGGTCAATCCGTTCGCGAGATATGGCCGTTTGGATGTAAGAAACGCTTGAGAAACTCAAAATTTGCGCAATTCTGATGCTCGAAACGAATAACTAGAACGGCCTAGGGGTAAAGTGCGCATACCGTTGTAATCGGGCGAGTTTCTACTTTCAGATGCAACGGAAATCATGCGGATTGGTCAATCCGTTCGCGAGATATGGCCGTTTGGATGTAAGAAACGCTTGAGAAACTCAAAATTTTCGCAGTTCTGATGCTCGAAACGAATAACTGGAACGGCCTAGGGGAAAACTACACACACCGTTGTAATCGGGCGAGTCTCTACTTTCAGATGCAACAGAGATTTTGCGGATTGGTCAATCCGTTCGCAAGATATGGCAGTTTGGAGGTAAGAAACGCTTGGGAAACTCAAAATTTTCGCAGTTCTGTTGCTCGTAACGAATAACTAGAACGGCCTAGGGGAAAAGTACGCATACCGTTGTAATCGGGCGAGTTTCTACTTGCAGATGCAACAGAAATTTTGCGGATTGGTCGATCCGTTCGCGAGATATGGCAGTTTGGATGTAAGAAACGCTTGAGAAATTCAAAATTTTCGCAGTTCTGATGCTCGAAACGAATAACTGGAACGGCCTAGGGGAAAAGTGCGCATACCGTTGTAATCGGGCGAGTTTCTACTTTCAGAAGCAACGGAAATCATGCGGATTGGTCAATCCGTTCGCGAGATATGGCCGTTTGGATGTAAGAAACGCTTGAGAAACTCAAAATTTTCGCAGTTCTGATGCTCGAAACGAATAACTAGAACTGCCTAGTGGAAAAGTGCGCATACCGTTGTAATCGGGCGAGTTTCTACTTTCAGATGCAACAGAAATCATGCGGATTGGTCAATCCGTTCGCGAGATATGGCCATTTGGAGGTAAGAAACGCTTGAGAAACACAAAATTTTCGCGGTTCTGATGCTCGAAACGAATAACTAGAACGGCCTAGGGGAAAAGTACGCATACCGTTGTAATCGGGCGAGATTCTACTTTCAGATGCAACGGAAATCATGCGGATTGGTCAATCCGTTCGCGAGATATGGCAGTTTGGATGTAAGAAACGCTTGAGAAACTCAAAATTTTCGCAGTTCTGATGCTCGAAACGAATAACTAGGACGGCCTAGGGGAAAAGTACGCATACCGTTGTAATCGGGCGAGTTTCTACTTTCAGATGCAACAGAAATCATGCGGATTGGTCAATCCGTTCGCGAGATATGGCCGTTTGGATGTAAGAAACGCTTGAGAAACTCAAAATTTGCGCAGTTCTGATGCTCGAAACGAATAACTAGAACGGCCTAGGGGAAAAGTGCGCATACCGTTGTAATCGGGCGAGTTTCTACTTTCAGATGCAACGGAAATCATGCGGATTGGTCAATCCGTTCGCGAGATATGGCCGTTTGGATGTAAGAAACGCTTGAGAAACTCAAAATTTTCGCAGTTCTGATGCTCGAAACGAATAACTAGAACTGCCTAGTGGAAAAGTGCGCATACCGTTGTAATCGGGCGAGTTTCTACTTTCAGATGCAACGGAAATCATGCGGATTGGTCAATCCGTTCGCGAGATATGGCAGTTTGGAGGTAAGAAACGCTTGAGAAACTCAAAATTTTCGCAGTTCTGATGCTCGAAACGAATAACTAGAACGGCCTAGGGGAAAAGTGCGCATACCGTTGTAATCGGGCGAGTTTCTACTTTCAGATGCAACAGAAATTTTGAGGATTGGTCAATCTGTTCGCGAGATATGGCAGTTTGGATGTAAGAAACGCTTGAGAAACTCAAAATTTTCGCAGTTCTGATGCTCGAAACGAACAACTGGAACGGCCTAGGGGAAAACTACACACACCGTTGTAATCGGGCGATTCTCTGCTTTCAGATGCAACAGAGATTTCGCGGATTGTTCAATCCGTTCACGAGATATGGCAGTTTGGAGGTAAGAAACGCTTGAGAAACTCAAAATTTTCGCAGTTCTGATGCTCGAAACGAATAACTAGAACGGCCTAGGGGAAAAGTATGCATACCGTTGTAATCGGGCGAGTTTCTACTTTCAGATGCAACAGAAATCATGCGGATTGGTCAATCCGTTCGCGAGATATGGCCGTTTGGATGTAAGAAACGCTTGAGAAACTCAAAATTTGCGCAATTCTGATGCTCGAAACGAATAACTAGAACGGCCTAGGGGAAAAGTGCGCATACCGTTGTAATCGGGCGAGTTTCTACTTTCAGATGCAACAGAAATCATGCGGATTAGTCAATCCGTTCGCGAGATATGGCCGTTTGGATGTAAGAAACGCTTGAGAAACTCAAAATTTGCGCAGTTCTGATGCTCGAAACGAATAACTAGAACGGCCTAGGGGAAAAGTGCGCATACCGTTGTAATCGGGCGAGTTTCTACTTTCAGATGCAACGGAAATCATGCGGATTGGTCAATCCGTTCGCGAGATATGGCCGTTTGGATGTAAGAAACGCTTGAGAAACTCAAAATTTTCGCAGTTCTGATGCTCGAAACGAATAACTAGAACTGCCTAGTGGAAAAGTGCGCATACCGTTGTAATCGGGCGAGTTTCTACTTTCAGATGCAACAGAAATCATGCGGATTGGTCAATCCGTTCGCGAGATATGGCCGTTTGGATGTAAGAAACGCTTGAGAAACTCAAAATTTGCGCAATTCTGATGCTCGAAACGAATAACTAGAACGGCCTAGGGGTAAAGTGCGCATACCGTTGTAATCGGGCGAGTTTCTACTTTCAGATGCAACGGAAATCATGCGGATTGGTCAATCCGTTCGCGAGATATGGCCGTTTGGATGTAAGAAACGCTTGAGAAACTCAAAATTTTCGCAGTTCTGATGCTCGAAACGAATAACTGGAACGGCCTAGGGGAAAACTACACACACCGTTGTAATCGGGCGAGTCTCTACTTTCAGATGCAACAGAGATTTTGCGGATTGGTCAATCCGTTCGCAAGATATGGCAGTTTGGAGGTAAGAAACGCTTGGGAAACTCAAAATTTTCGCAGTTCTGTTGCTCGTAACGAATAACTAGAACGGCCTAGGGGAAAAGTACGCATACCGTTGTAATCGGGCGAGTTTCTACTTGCAGATGCAACAGAAATTTTGCGGATTGGTCGATCCGTTCGCGAGATATGGCAGTTTGGATGTAAGAAACGCTTGAGAAATTCAAAATTTTCGCAGTTCTGATGCTCGAAACGAATAACTGGAACGGCCTAGGGGAAAAGTGCGCATACCGTTGTAATCGGGCGAGTTTCTACTTTCAGAAGCAACGGAAATCATGCGGATTGGTCAATCCGTTCGCGAGATATGGCCGTTTGGATGTAAGAAACGCTTGAGAAACTCAAAATTTTCGCAGTTCTGATGCTCGAAACGAATAACTAGAACTGCCTAGTGGAAAAGTGCGCATACCGTTGTAATCGGGCGAGTTTCTACTTTCAGATGCAACAGAAATCATGCGGATTGGTCAATCCGTTCGCGAGATATGGCCATTTGGAGGTAAGAAACGCTTGAGAAACACAAAATTTTCGCGGTTCTGATGCTCGAAACGAATAACTAGAACGGCCTAGGGGAAAAGTACGCATACCGTTGTAATCGGGCGAGATTCTACTTTCAGATGCAACGGAAATCATGCGGATTGGTCAATCCGTTCGCGAGATATGGCCGTTTGGATGTAAGAAACGCTTGAGAAACTCAAAATTTCCGCAGTTCTGATGCTCGAAACGAATAACTGGAACGGCCTAGGGGAAAAGTGCGCATACCGTTGTAATCGGGCGAGTTTCTACTTTCAGATGCAACCGAAATTTTGCGGATTGGTCAATCTGTTCGCGAGATATGGCAGTTTGGATGTAAGAAACGCTTGAGAAACTCAAAATTTTCGCAGTTCTGATGCTCGAAACGAACAACTAGAACGGCCTAGGGGAAAACTACACACACCGTTGTAATCGGGCGAGTCTCTGCTTTCAGATGCAACAGAGATTTTGCGGATTGTTCAATCCGTTCACGAGATATGGCAGTTTGGAGGTAAGAAACGCTTGAGAAACTCAAAATTTTCGCAGTTCTGATGCTCGAAACGAATAACTAGAACGGCCTAGGGGAAAAGTGCGCATACCGTTGTAATCGGGCGAGTTTCTACTTTCAGATGCAACCGAAATTTTGCGGATTGGTCAATCTGTTCGCGAGATATGGCAGTTTGGATGTAAGAAACGCTTGAGAAACTCAAAATTTTCGCAGTTCTGATGCTCGAAACGAACAACTAGAACGGCCTAGGGGAAAACTACACACACCGTTGTAATCGGGCGAGTCTCTGCTTTCAGATGCAACAGAGATTTTGCGGATTGTTCAATCCGTTCACGAGATATGGCAGTTTGGAGGTAAGAAACGCTTGAGAAACTCAAAATTTTCGCAGTTCTGATGCTCGAAACGAATAACTAGAACGGCCTAGGGGAAAAGTGCGCATACCGTTGTAATCGGGCGAGTTTCTACTTTCAGATGCAACAGAGATTTTGCGGATTGTTCAATCCGTTCACGAGATATGGCAGTTTGGAGGTAAGAAACGCTTGAGAAACTCAAAATTTGCGCAGTTCTGATGCTCGAAACGAATAACAAGAACGGCCTAGGGGAAAAGTGCGCATACCGTTGTAATCGGGCGAGTTTCTACTTTCAGATGCAACAGAAATCATGCGGATTAGTCAATCCGTTCGCGAGATATGGCCGTTTGGATGTAAGAAACGCTTGAGAAACTCAAAATTTGCGCAGTTCTGATGCTCGAAACGAATAACTAGAACGGCCTAGGGGAAAAGTGCGCATACCGTTGTAATCGGGCGAGTTTCTACTTTCAGATGCAACGGAAATCATGCGGATTGGTCAATCCGTTCGCGAGATATGGCCGTTTGGATGTAAGAAACGCTTGAGAAACTCAAAATTTTCGCAGTTCTGATGCTCGAAACGAATAACTAGAACTGCCTAGTGGAAAAGTGCGCATACCGTTGTAATCGGGCGAGTTTCTACTTTCAGATGCAACAGAAATCATGCGGATTGGTCAATCCGTTCGCGAGATATGGCCGTTTGGATGTAAGAAACGCTTGAGAAACTCAAAATTTGCGCAATTCTGATGCTCGAAACGAATAACTAGAACGGCCTAGGGGTAAAGTGCGCATACCGTTGTAATCGGGCGAGTTTCTACTTTCAGATGCAACGGAAATCATGCGGATTGGTCAATCCGTTCGCGAGATATGGCCGTTTGGATGTAAGAAACGCTTGAGAAACTCAAAATTTTCGCAGTTCTGATGCTCGAAACGAATAACTAGAACGGCCTAGGGGAAAAGTGCGCATACCGTTGTAATCGGGCGAGTTTCTACTTTCAGATGCAACGGAAATCATGCGGATTGGTCAATCCGTTCGCGAGATATGGCAGTTTGGAGGTAAGAAACGCTTGAGAAACTCAAAATTTTCGCAGTTCTGATGCTCGAAACGAATAACTAGAACGGCCTATGGGAAAAGTACGCATACCGTTGTAATCGGGCGAGTTTCTACTTTCAGGTGCAACGGAAATCATGCGGATTGGTCAATCCGTTCGCGAGATATGGCCGTTTGGATGTAAGAAACGCTTGAGAAACTCAAAATTTTCGCAGTTCTGATGCTCGAAACGAATAACTAGAACTGCCTAGTGGAAAAGTGCGCATACCGTTGTAATCGGGCGAGTTTCTACTTTCAGATGCAACAGAAATCATGCGGATTGGTCAATCCGTTCGCGAGATATGGCCATTTGGAGGTAAGAAACGCTTGAGAAACACAAAATTTTCGCGGTTCTGATGCTCGAAACGAATAACTAGAACGGCCTAGGGGAAAAGTACGCATACCGTTGTAATCGGGCGAGATTCTACTTTCAGATGCAACGGAAATCATGCGGATTGGTCAATCCGTTCGCGAGATATGGCCGTTTGGATGTAAGAAACGCTTGAGAAACTCAAAATTTCCGCAGTTCTGATGCTCGAAACGAATAACAAGAACGGCCTAGGGGAAAAGTGCGCATACCGTTGTAATCGGGCGAGTTTCTACTTTCAGATGCAACGGAAATCATGCGGATTGGTCAATCCGTTCGCGAGATATGGCCGTTTGGATGTAAGAAACGCTTGAGAAACTCAAAATTTTCGCAGTTCTGATGCTCGAAACGAATAACTAGAACTGCCTAGTGGAAAAGTGCGCATACCGTTGTAATCGGGCGAGTTTCTACTTTCAGATGCAACAGAAATCATGCGGATTGGTCAATCCGTTCGCGAGATATGGCCATTTGGAGGTAAGAAACGCTTGAGAAACACAAAATTTTCTCCGTTCTGATGCTCGAAACGAATAACTAGAACGGTCAAGGGAAAAGTACGCATACCGTTGTAATCGGGCGAGTTTCTACTTTCAGATGCAACAGAAATTTTGCGGATCGGTCAATCCGTTCCCGAGATATGGCAGTTTGGATGTAAGAAACGCTTGAGAAACTCAAAATTTTCGCAGTTCTGATGCTCGAAACGAATAACTAGAACGGCCTAGGGGAAAAGTACGCATACCGTTGTAATCGGGCGAGTTTCTACTTTCAGATGCAACAGAAATCATGCGGATTGGTCAATCCGTTCGCGAGATATGGCCGTTTGGATGTAAGAAACGCTTGAGAAACTCAAAATTTGCGCAATTCTGATGCTCGAAACGAATAACTAGAACGGCCTAGGGGAAAAGTGCGCATACCGTTGTAATCGGGCGAGTTTCTACTTTCAGATGCAACGGAAATCATGCGGATTGGTCAATCCGTTCGCGAGATATGGCCGTTTGGATGTAAGAAACGCTTGAGAAACTCAAAATTTTCGCAGTTCTGATGCTCGAAACGAATAACTAGAACGGCCTAGGGGAAAAGTGCGCATACCGTTGTAATCGGGCGAGTTTCTACTTTCAGATGCAACGGAAGTCATGCGGATTGGTCAATCCGTTCGCGAGATATGGCCGTTTGGATGTAAGAAACGCTTGAGAAACTCAAAATTTTCGCAGTTCTGATGCTCGAAACGAATAACTAGAACGGCCTAGGGGAAAAGTGCGCATACCGTTGTAATCGGGCGAGTTTCTACTTTCACATGCAACGGAAATCATGCGGATTGGAGAATCCGTTCGCGAGATATGGCCGTTTGGATGTAAGAAACGCTTGAGAAACTCAAAATTTTCGCAGTTCTGATGCTCGAAACGAATAACTAGGACGGCCTAGGGGAAAAGTACGCATACCGTTGTAATCGGGCGAGTTTCTACTTTCAGATGCAACAGAAATCATGCGGATTGGTCAATCCGTTCGCGAGATATGGCCGTTTGGATGTAAGAAACGCTTGAGAAACTCAAAATTTGCGCAGTTCTGATGCTCGAAACGAATAACTAGAACGGCCTAGGGGAAAAGTGCGCATACCGTTGTAATCGGGCGAGTTTCTACTTTCAGATGCAACGGAAATCATGCGGATTGGTCAATCCGTTCGCGAGATATGGCCGTTTGGATGTAAGAAACGCTTGAGAAACTCAAAATTTTCGCAGTTCTGATGCTCGAAACGAATAACTAGAACTGCCTAGTGGAAAAGTGCGCATACCGTTGTAATCGGGCGAGTTTCTACTTTCAGATGCAACGGAAATCATGCGGATTGGTCAATCCGTTCGCGAGATATGGCAGTTTGGAGGTAAGAAACGCTTGAGAAACTCAAAATTTTCGCAGTTCTGATGCTCGAAACGAATAACTAGAACGGCCTAGGGGAAAAGTGCGCATACCGTTGTAATCGGGCGAGTTTCTACTTTCAGATGCAACAGAAATTTTGAGGATTGGTCAATCTGTTCGCGAGATATGGCAGTTTGGATGTAAGAAACGCTTGAGAAACTCAAAATTTTCGCAGTTCTGATGCTCGAAACGAACAACTGGAACGGCCTAGGGGAAAACTACACACACCGTTGTAATCGGGCGATTCTCTGCTTTCAGATGCAACAGAGATTTCGCGGATTGTTCAATCCGTTCACGAGATATGGCAGTTTGGAGGTAAGAAACGCTTGAGAAACTCAAAATTTTCGCAGTTCTGATGCTCGAAACGAATAACTAGAACGGCCTAGGGGAAAAGTATGCATACCGTTGTAATCGGGCGAGTTTCTACTTTCAGATGCAACAGAAATCATGCGGATTGGTCAATCCGTTCGCGAGATATGGCCGTTTGGATGTAAGAAACGCTTGAGAAACTCAAAATTTGCGCAATTCTGATGCTCGAAACGAATAACTAGAACGGCCTAGGGGAAAAGTGCGCATACCGTTGTAATCGGGCGAGTTTCTACTTTCAGATGCAACAGAAATCATGCGGATTAGTCAATCCGTTCGCGAGATATGGCCGTTTGGATGTAAGAAACGCTTGAGAAACTCAAAATTTGCGCAGTTCTGATGCTCGAAACGAATAACTAGAACGGCCTAGGGGAAAAGTGCGCATACCGTTGTAATCGGGCGAGTTTCTACTTTCAGATGCAACGGAAATCATGCGGATTGGTCAATCCGTTCGCGAGATATGGCCGTTTGGATGTAAGAAACGCTTGAGAAACTCAAAATTTTCGCAGTTCTGATGCTCGAAACGAATAACTAGAACTGCCTAGTGGAAAAGTGCGCATACCGTTGTAATCGGGCGAGTTTCTACTTTCAGATGCAACAGAAATCATGCGGATTGGTCAATCCGTTCGCGAGATATGGCCGTTTGGATGTAAGAAACGCTTGAGAAACTCAAAATTTGCGCAATTCTGATGCTCGAAACGAATAACTAGAACGGCCTAGGGGTAAAGTGCGCATACCGTTGTAATCGGGCGAGTTTCTACTTTCAGATGCAACGGAAATCATGCGGATTGGTCAATCCGTTCGCGAGATATGGCCGTTTGGATGTAAGAAACGCTTGAGAAACTCAAAATTTTCGCAGTTCTGATGCTCGAAACGAATAACTAGAACGGCCTAGGGGAAAAGTGCGCATACCGTTGTAATCGGGCGAGTTTCTACTTTCAGATGCAACGGAAATCATGCGGATTGGTCAATCCGTTCGCGAGATATGGCAGTTTGGAGGTAAGAAACGCTTGAGAAACTCAAAATTTTCGCAGTTCTGATGCTCGAAACGAATAACTAGAACGGCCTATGGGAAAAGTACGCATACCGTTGTAATCGGGCGAGTTTCTACTTTCAGATGCAACAGAAATCATGCGGATTGGTCAATCCGTTCGCGAGATATGGCCGTTTGTATGTAAGAAACGCTTGAGGAACTCAAAATTTGCGCAGTTCTGATGCTCGAAACGAATAACTAGAACGGCCTAGGGGAAAAGTGCGCATACCGTTGTAATCGGGCGAGTTTCTACTTTCAGAAGCAACGGAAATCATGCGGATTGGTCAATCCGTTCGCGAGATATGGCCGTTTGGATGTAAGAAACGCTTGAGAAACTCAAAATTTTCGCAGTTCTGATGCTCGAAACGAATAACTAGAACTGCCTAGTGGAAAAGTGCGCATACCGTTGTAATCGGGCGAGTTTCTACTTTCAGATGCAACAGAAATCATGCGGATTGGTCAATCCGTTCGCGAGATATGGCCATTTGGAGGTAAGAAACGCTTGAGAAACACAAAATTTTCGCGGTTCTGATGCTCGAAACGAATAACTAGAACGGCCTAGGGGAAAAGTACGCATACCGTTGTAATCGGGCGAGATTCTACTTTCAGATGCAACGGAAATCATGCGGATTGGTCAATCCGTTCGCGAGATATGGCCGTTTGGATGTAAGAAACGCTTGAGAAACTCAAAATTTCCGCAGTTCTGATGCTCGAAACGAATAACTGGAACGGCCTAGGGGAAAAGTGCGCATACCGTTGTAATCGGGCGAGTTTCTACTTTCAGATGCAACCGAAATTTTGCGGATTGGTCAATCTGTTCGCGAGATATGGCAGTTTGGATGTAAGAAACGCTTGAGAAACTCAAAATTTTCGCAGTTCTGATGCTCGAAACGAACAACTAGAACGGCCTAGGGGAAAACTACACACACCGTTGTAATCGGGCGAGTCTCTGCTTTCAGATGCAACAGAGATTTTGCGGATTGTTCAATCCGTTCACGAGATATGGCAGTTTGGAGGTAAGAAACGCTTGAGAAACTCAAAATTTTCGCAGTTCTGATGCTCGAAACGAATAACTAGAACGGCCTAGGGGAAAAGTGCGCATACCGTTGTAATCGGGCGAGTTTCTACTTTCAGATGCAACAGAGATTTTGCGGATTGTTCAATCCGTTCACGAGATATGGCAGTTTGGAGGTAAGAAACGCTTGAGAAACTCAAAATTTGCGCAGTTCTGATGCTCGAAACGAATAACAAGAACGGCCTAGGGGAAAAGTGCGCATACCGTTGTAATCGGGCGAGTTTCTACTTTCAGATGCAACAGAAATCATGCGGATTAGTCAATCCGTTCGCGAGATATGGCCGTTTGGATGTAAGAAACGCTTGAGAAACTCAAAATTTGCGCAGTTCTGATGCTCGAAACGAATAACTAGAACGGCCTAGGGGAAAAGTGCGCATACCGTTGTAATCGGGCGAGTTTCTACTTTCAGATGCAACGGAAATCATGCGGATTGGTCAATCCGTTCGCGAGATATGGCCGTTTGGATGTAAGAAACGCTTGAGAAACTCAAAATTTTCGCAGTTCTGATGCTCGAAACGAATAACTAGAACTGCCTAGTGGAAAAGTGCGCATACCGTTGTAATCGGGCGAGTTTCTACTTTCAGATGCAACAGAAATCATGCGGATTGGTCAATCCGTTCGCGAGATATGGCCGTTTGGATGTAAGAAACGCTTGAGAAACTCAAAATTTGCGCAATTCTGATGCTCGAAACGAATAACTAGAACGGCCTAGGGGTAAAGTGCGCATACCGTTGTAATCGGGCGAGTTTCTACTTTCAGATGCAACGGAAATCATGCCGATTGGTCAATCCGTTCGCGAGATATGGCCGTTTGGATGTAAGAAACGCTTGAGAAACTCAAAATTTTCGCAGTTCTGATGCTCGAAACGAATAACTAGAACGGCCTAGGGGAAAAGTGCGCATACCGTTGTAATCGGGCGAGTTTCTACTTTCAGATGCAACGGAAATCATGCGGATTGGTCAATCCGTTCGCGAGATATGGCAGTTTGGAGGTAAGAAACGCTTGAGAAACTCAAAATTTTCGCAGTTCTGATGCTCGAAACGAATAACTAGAACGGCCTATGGGAAAAGTACGCATACCGTTGTAATCGGGCGAGTTTCTACTTTCAGGTGCAACAGAAATCATGCGGATTGGTCAATCCGTTCGCGAGATATGGCCGTTTGTATGTAAGAAACGCTTGAGGAACTCAAAATTTGCGCAGTTCTGATGCTCGAAACGAATAACTAGAACGGCCTAGGGGAAAAGTGCGCATACCGTTGTAATCGGGCGAGTTTCTACTTTCAGAAGCAACGGAAATCATGCGGATTGGTCAATCCGTTCGCGAGATATGGCCGTTTGGATGTAAGAAACGCTTGAGAAACTCAAAATTTTCGCAGTTCTGATGCTCGAAACGAATAACTAGAACTGCCTAGTGGAAAAGTGCGCATACCGTTGTAATCGGGCGAGTTTCTACTTTCAGATGCAACAGAAATCATGCGGATTGGTCAATCCGTTCGCGAGATATGGCCATTTGGAGGTAAGAAACGCTTGAGAAACACAAAATTTTCGCGGTTCTGATGCTCGAAACGAATAACTAGAACGGCCTAGGGGAAAAGTACGCATACCGTTGTAATCGGGCGAGATTCTACTTTCAGATGCAACGGAAATCATGCGGATTGGTCAATCCGTTCGCGAGATATGGCCGTTTGGATGTAAGAAACGCTTGAGAAACTCAAAATTTCCGCAGTTCTGATGCTCGAAACGAATAACTGGAACGGCCTAGGGGAAAAGTGCGCATACCGTTGTAATCGGGCGAGTTTCTACTTTCAGATGCAACCGAAATTTTGCGGATTGGTCAATCTGATCGCGAGATATGGCAGTTTGGATGTAAGAAACGCTTGAGAAACTCAAAATTTTCGCAGTTCTGATGCTCGAAACGAACAACTAGAACGGCCTAGGGGAAAACTACACACACCGTTGTAATCGGGCGAGTCTCTGCTTTCAGATGCAACAGAGATTTTGCGGATTGTTCAATCCGTTCACGAGATATGGCAGTTTGGAGGTAAGAAACGCTTGAGAAACTCAAAATTTTCGCAGTTCTGATGCTCGAAACGAATAACTAGAACGGCCTAGGGGAAAAGTACGCATACCGTTGTAATCGGGCGAGTTTCTACTTTCAGATGCAACAGAAATCATGCGGATTGGTCAATCCGTTCGCGAGATATGGCCGTTTGGATGTAAGAAACGCTTGAGAAACTCAAAATTTGCGCAGTTCTGATGCTCGAAACGAATAACAAGAACGGCCTAGGGGAAAAGTGCGCATACCGTTGTAATCGGGCGAGTTTCTACTTGCAGATGCAACAGAAATTTTGCGGATTGGTCGATCCGTTCGCGAGATATGGCAGTGTGAATGTAAGAAACGCTTGAGAAATTCAAAATTTTCGCAGTTCTAATGCTCGAAACGAATAACTGGAACGGCCCAGGGGAAAACTACACATACCGTTGTAATCGGGCGAGTCTCTACTTTCAGATGCAACAGAAATTCTCCAGATTGGTCAATCCGTTCGCGAGATATGGCAGTTTGGAGGTAAGAAACGCTTGAGAAACACAAAATTTTCGCCGTTCTGATGCTCGTAACGAATAACTAGAACTGCCTAGTGGAAAAGTGCGCACACCGTTGTAATCGGGCGAGTTTCTACTTTCAGATGCAACAGAAATCATGCGGATTGGTCAATCCGTTCGCGAGATATGGCCATTTGGAGGTAAGAAACGCTTGAGAAACTCAAAATTTGCGCAATTCTGATGCTCGAAACGAATAACTAGAACGGCCTAGGGGAAAAGTGCGCATACCGTTGTAATCGGGCGAGTTTCTACTTTCAGATGCAACGGAAATCATGCGGATTGGTCAATCCGTTCGCGAGATATGGCCGTTTGGATGTAAGAAACGCTTGAGAAACTCAAAATTTTCGCAGTTCTGATGCTCGAAACGAACAACTGGAACGGCCTAGGGGAAAACTACACACACCGTTGTAATCGGGCGATTCTCTGCTTTCAGATGCAACAGAGATTTCGCGGATTGTTCA
This sequence comes from Ptiloglossa arizonensis, assembly GCF_051014685.1. NCBI lineage: Eukaryota > Metazoa > Arthropoda > Insecta > Hymenoptera > Colletidae > Ptiloglossa > Ptiloglossa arizonensis. Next base: position 11,249,815 of record NW_027478385.1, read on the forward strand.
ATCCGTTCACGAGATATGGCAGTTTGGAGGTAAGAAACGCTTGAGAAACTCAAAATTTTCGCAGTTCTGATGCTCGAAACGAATAACTAGAACTGCCTAGTGGAAAAGTGCGCTCACCGTTGTAATCGGGCGAGTTTCTACTTTCAGATGCAACAGAAATCATGCGGATTGGTCAATCCGTTCGCGAGATATGGCCATTTGGAGGTAAGAAACGCTTGAGAAACTCAAAATTTGCGCAATTCTGATGCTCGAAACGAATAACTAGAACGGCCTAGGGGAAAAGTGCGCATACCGTTGTAATCGGGCGAGTTTCTACTTTCAGATGCAACGGAAATCATGCGGATTGGTCAATCCGTTCGCGAGATATGGCCGTTTGGATGTAAGAAACGCTTGAGAAACTCAAAATTTTCGCAGTTCTGATGCTCGAAACGAACAACTGGAACGGCCTAGGGGAAAACTACACACACCGTTGTAATCGGGCGATTCTCTGCTTTCAGATGCAACAGAGATTTCGCGGATTGTTCAATCCGTTCGCGAGATATGGCCGTTTGGATGTAAGAAACGCTTGAGAAACTCAAAATTTTCGCAGTTCTGATGCTCGAAACGAATAACTAGAACTGCCTAGTGGAAAAGTGCGCACACCGTTGTAATCGGGCGAGTTTCTACTTTCAGATGCAACAGAAATTTTGCGGATCGGTCAATCCGTTCCCGAGATATGGCAGTTTGGATGTAAGAAACGCTTGAGAAACTCAAAATTTTCGCAGTTCTGATGCTCGTAACGAATAACTAGAACGGCCTAGGGGAAAAGTACGCATACCGTTGTAATCGGGCGAGTTTCTACTTGCAGATGCAACAGAAATTTTGCGGATTGGTCGATCCGTTCGCGAGATATGGCAGTGTGGATGTAAGAAACGCTTGAGAAATTCAAAATTTTCGCAGTTCTGATGCTCGAAACGAATAACTGGAACGGCCCAGGGGAAAACTACACATACCGTTGTAATCGGGCGAGTCTCTACTTTCAGATGCAACAGAAATTTTCCAGATTGGTCAATCCGTTCGCGAGATATGGCAGTTTGGAGGTAAGAAACGCTTGAGAAACTCAAAATTTTCGCAGTTCTGATGCTCGAAACGAATAACTAGAACGGCCTAGGGGAAAAGTGCGCATACCGTTGTAATCGGGCGAGTTTCTACTTTCAGAAGCAACGGAAATCATGCGGATTGGTCAATCCGTTCGCGAGATATGGCCGTTTGGATGTAAGAAACGCTTGAGAAACTCAAAATTTTCGCAGTTCTGATGCTCGAAACGAATAACTAGAACTGCCTAGTGGAAAAGTGCGCATACCGTTGTAATCGGGCGAGTTTCTACTTTCAGATGCAACAGAAATCATGCGGATTGGTCAATCCGTTCGCGAGATATGGCCATTTGGAGGTAAGAAACGCTTGAGAAACACAAAATTTTCGCGGTTCTGATGCTCGAAACGAATAACTAGAACGGCCTAGGGGAAAAGTACGCATACCGTTGTAATCGGGCGAGATTCTACTTTCAGATGCAACGGAAATCATGCGGATTGGTCAATCCGTTCGCGAGATATGGCCGTTTGGATGTAAGAAACGCTTGAGAATCTCAAAATTTCCGCAGTTCTGATGCTCGAAACGAATAACTGGAACGGCCTAGGGGAAAAGTGCGCATACCGTTGTAATCGGGCGAGTTTCTACTTTCAGATGCAACCGAAATTTTGCGGATTGGTCAATCTGTTCGCGAGATATGGCAGTTTGGATGTAAGAAACGCTTGAGAAACTCAAAATTTTCGCAGTTCTGATGCTCGAAACGAATAACTGGAACGGCCTAGGGGAAAACTACACACACCGTTGTAATCGGGCGATTCTCTGCTTTCAGATGCAACAGAGATTTCGCGGATTGTTCAATCCGTTCACGAGATATGGCAGTTTGGAGGTAAGAAACGCTTGAGAAACTGAAAATTTTCGCAGTTCTGATGCTCGAAACGAATAACTAGAACGGCCTAGGGGAAAAGTACGCATACCGTTGTAATCGGGCGAGTTTCTACTTTCAGATGCAACGGAAATCATGCGGATTGGTCAATCCGTTCGCGAGATATGGCCATTTGGAGGTAAGAAACGCTTGAGAAACTCAAAATTTGCGCAATTCTGATGCTCGAAACGAATAACTAGAACGGCCTAGGGGAAAAGTGCGCATACCGTTGTAATCGGGCGAGTTTCTACTTTCAGATGCAACGGAAATCATGCGGATTGGTCAATCCGTTCGCGAGATATGGCCATTTGGAGGTAAGAAACGCTTGAGAAACACAAAATTTTCGCCGCTCTGATGCTCGTAACGAATAACTAGAACGGCCTAGGGGAAAAGTACGCATACCGTTGTAATCGGGCGAGTTTCTACTTGCAGATGCAACAGAAATTTTGCGGATTGGTCGTTCCGTTCGCGAGATATGGCAGTGTGGATGTAAGAAACGCTTGAGAAATTCGAAATTTTCGCAGTTCTAATGCTCGAAACGAATAACTGGAACGGCCCAGGGGAAAACTACACATACCGTTGTAATCGGGCGAGTCTCTACTTTCAGATGCAACAGAAATTTTCCAGATTGGTCAATCCGTTCGCGAGATATGGCAGTTTGGAGGTAAGAAACGCTTGAGAAACACAAAATTTTCGCCGTTCTGATGCTCGTAACGAATAACTAGAACTGCCTAGTGGAAAAGTGCGCATACCGTTGTAATCGGGCGAGTTTCTACTTTCAGATGCAACGGAAATCATGCGGATTGGTCAATCCGTTCGCGAGATATGGCCGTTTGGATGTAAGAAACGCTTGAGAAACTCAAAATTTTCGCAGTTCTGATGCTCGAAACGAATAACTAGAACTGCCTAGTGGAAAAGTGCGCTCACCGTTGTAATCGGGCGAGTTTCTACTTTCAGATGCAACAGAAATCATGCGGATTGGTCAATCCGTTCGCGAGATATGGCCATTTGGAGGTAAGAAACGCTTGAGAAACACAAAATTTTCGCCGTTCTGATGCTCGTAACGAATAACTAGAACGGCCTAGGGGAAAAGTACGCATACCGTTGTAATCGGGCGAGTTTCTACTTGCAGATGCAACAGAAATTTTGCGGATTGGTCGATCCGTTCGCGAGATATGGCAGTGTGGATGTAAGAAACGCTTGAGAAACTCAAAATTTTCGCAGTTCTGATGCTCGAAACGAACAACTGGAACGGCCTAGGGGAAAACTACACACACCGTTGTAATCGGGCAATTCTCTGCTTTCAGATGCAACAGAGATTTCGCGGATTGTTCAATCCGTTCACGAGATATGGCAGTTTGGAGGTAAGAAACGCTTGAGAAACTCAAAATTTTCGCAGTTCTGATGCTCGAAACGAATAACTAGAACGGCCTAGGGGAAAAGTACGCATACCGTTGTAATCGGGCGAGTTTCTACTTTCAGATGCAACGGAAATCATGCGGATTGGTCAATCCGTTCGCGAGATATGGCCATTTGGAGGTAAGAAACGCTTGAGAAACTCAAAATTTGCGCAATTCTGATGCTCGAAACGAATAACTAGAACGGCCTAGGGGAGAAGTGCGCATACCGTTGTAATCGGGCGAGTTTCTACTTTCAGATGCAACGGAAATCATGCGGATTGGTCAATCCGTTCGCGAGATATGGCCATTTGGAGGTAAGAAACGCTTGAGAAACACAAAATTTTCGCCGCTCTGATGCTCGTAACGAATAACTAGAACGGCCTAGGGGAAAAGTACGCATACCGTTGTAATCGGGCGAGTTTCTACTTGCAGATGCAACAGAAATTTTGCGGATTGGTCGTTCCGTTCGCGAGATATGGCAGTGTGGATGTAAGAAACGCTTGAGAAATTCAAAATTTTCGCAGTTCTAATGCTCGAAACGAATAACTGGAACGGCCCAGGGGAAAACTACACATACCGTTGTAATCGGGCGAGTCCCTACTTTCAGATGCAACAGAAATTTTCCAGATTGGTCAATCCGTTCGCGAGATATGGCAGTTTGGAGGTAAGAAACGCTTGAGAAACACAAAATTTTCGCCGTTCTGATGCTCGTAACGAATAACTAGAACTGCCTAGTGGAAAAGTGCGCACACCGTTGTAATCGGGCGAGTTTCTACTTTCAGATGCAACAGAAATCATGCGGATTGGTCAATCCGTTCGCGAGATATGGCCATTTGGAGGTAAGAAACGCTTGAGAAACTCAAAATTTGCGCAATTCTGATGCTCGAAACGAATAACTAGAACGGCCTAGGGGAAAAGTGCGCATACCGTTGTAATCGGGCGAGTTTGTACTTTCAGATGCAACGGAAATCATGCGGATTGGTCAATCCGTTCGCGAGATATGGCCGTTTGGATGTAAGAAACGCTTGAGAAACTCAAAATTTTCGCAGTTCTGATGCTCGAAACGAATAACTAGAACTGCCTAGTGGAAAAGTGCGCTCACCGTTGTAATCGGGCGAGTTTCTACTTTCAGATGCAACAGAAATCATGCGGATTGGTCAATCCGTTCGCGAGATATGGCCATTTGGAGGTAAGAAACGCTTGAGAAACACAAAATTTTCGCCGTTCTGATGCTCGTAACGAATAACTAGAACGGCCTAGGGGAAAAGTACGCATACCGTTGTAATCGGGCGAGTTTCTACTTGCAGATGCAACAGAAATTTTGCGGATTGGTCGATCCGTTCGCGAGATATGGCAGTGTGGATGTAAGAAACGCTTGAGAAACTCAAAATTTTCGCAGTTCTGATGCTCGAAACGAACAACTGGAACGGCCTAGGGGAAAACTACACACACCGTTGTAATCGGGCGATTCTCTGCTTTCAGATGCAACAGAGATTTCGCGGATTGTTCAATCCGTTCACGAGATATGGCAGTTTGGAGGTAAGAAACGCTTGAGAAACTCAAAATTTTCGCAGTTCTGATGCTCGAAACGAATAACTAGAACGGCCTAGGGGAAAAGTGCGCATACCGTTGTAATCGGGCGAGTTTCTACTTTCAGATGCAACGGAAATCATGCGGATTGGTCAATCCGTTCGCGAGATATGGCCGTTTGGATGTAAGAAACGCTTGAGAAACTCAAAATTTTCGCAGTTCTGATGCTCGAAACGAATAACTAGAACTGCCTAGTGGAAAAGTGCGCACACCGTTGTAATCGGGCGAGTTTCTACTTTCAGATGCAACAGAAATTTTGCGGATCGGTCAATCCGTTCCCGAGATATGGCAGTTTGGATGTAAGAAACGCTTGAGAAACTCAAAATTTTCGCAGTTCTGATGCTCGAAACGAATAACTGGAACGGCCTAGGGGAAAAGTGCGCATACCGTTGTAATCGGGCGAGTTTCTACTTTCAGATGCAACCGAAATTTTGCGGATTGGTCAATCTGTTCGCGAGATATGGCAGTTTGGATGTAAGAAACGCTTGAGAAACTCAAAATTTTCGCAGTTCTGATGCTCGAAACGAATAACTGGAACGGCCTAGGGGAAAACTACACACACCGTTGTAATCGGGCGATTCTCTGCTTTCAGATGCAACAGAGATTTCGCGGATTGTTCAATCCGTTCACGAGATATGGCAGTTTGGAGGTAAGAAACGCTTGAGAAACTCAAAATTTTCGCAGTTCTGATGCTCGAAACGAATAACTAGAACGGCCTAGGGGAAAAGTACGCATACCGTTGTAATCGGGCGAGTTTCTACTTTCAGATGCAACGGAAATCATGCGGATTGGTCAATCCGTTCGCGAGATATGGCCGTTTGGATGTAAGAAACGCTTGAGAAACTCAAAATTTTCGCAGTTCTGATGCTCGAAACGAATAACTAGAACTGCCAAGTGGAAAAGTGCGCACACCGTTGTAATCGGGCGAGTTTCTACTTTCAGATGCAACAGAAATCATGCGGATTGGTCAATCCGTTCGCGAGATATGGCCATTTGGAGGTAAGAAACGCTTGAGAAACACAAAATTTTCGCCGTTCTGATGCTCGTAACGAATAACTAGAACGGCCTAGGGGAAAAGTACGCATACCGTTGTAATCGGGCGAGTTTCTACTTGCAGATGCAACAGAAATTTTGCGGATTGGTCGATCCGTTCGCGAGATATGGCAGTGTGGATGTAAGAAACGCTTGAGAAATTCAAAATTTTCGCAGTTCTAATGCTCGAAACGAATAACTGGAACGGCCCAGGGGAAAACTACACATACCGTTGTAATCGGGCGAGTCTCTACTTTCAGATGCAACAGAAATTCTCCAGATTGGTCAATCCGTTCGCGAGATATGGCAGTTTGGAGGTAAGAAACGCTTGAGAAACACAAAATTTTCGCCGTTCTGATGCTCGTAACGAATAACTAGAACTGCCTAGTGGAAAAGTGCGCACACCGTTGTAATCGGGCGAGTTTCTACTTTCAGATGCAACAGAAATCATGCGGATTGGTCAATCCGTTCGCGAGATATGGCCATTTGGAGGTAAGAAACGCTTGAGAAACTCAAAATTTGCGCAATTCTGATGCTCGAAACGAATAACTAGAACGGCCTAGGGGAAAAGTGCGCATACCGTTGTAATCGGGCGAGTTTCTACTTTCAGATGCAACGGAAATCATGCGGATTGGTCAATCCGTTCGCGAGATATGGCCGTTTGGATGTAAGAAACGCTTGAGAAACTCAAAATTTTCGCAGTTCTGATGCTCGAAACGAATAACTAGAACTGCCTAGTGGAAAAGTGCGCTCACCGTTGTAATCGGGCGAGTTTCTACTTTCAGATGCAACAGAAATCATGCGGATTGGTCAATCCGTTCGCGAGATATGGCCATTTGGAGGTAAGAAACGCTTGAGAAACACAAAATTTTCGCCGTTCTGATGCTCGTAACGAATAACTAGAACGGCCTAGGGGAAAAGTACGCATACCGTTGTAATCGGGCGAGTTTCTACTTGCAGATGCAACAGAAATTTTGCGGATTGGTCGATCCGTTCGCGAGATATGGCAGTGTGGATGTAAGAAACGCTTGAGAAACTCAAAATTTTCGCTGTTCTGATGCTCGAAACGAACAACTGGAACGGCCTAGGGGAAAACTACACACACCGTTGTAATCGGGCGATTCTCTGCTTTCAGATGCAACAGAGATTTCGCGGATTGTTCAATCCGTTCACGAGATATGGCAGTTTGGAGGTATGAAACGCTTGAGAAACTCAAAATTTTCGCAGTTCTGATGCTCGAAACGAATAACTAGAACGGCCTAGGGGAAAAGTACGCATACCGTTGTAATCGGGCGAGTTTCTACTTTCAGATGCAACAGAAATCATGCGGATTGGTCAATCCGTTCGCGAGATATGGCCGTTTGGATGTAAGAAACGCTTGAGAAACTCAAAATTTGCGCAATTCTGATGCTCGAAACGAATAACTAGAACGGCCTAGGGGAAAAGTGCGCATACCGTTGTAATCGGGCGAGTTTCTACTTTCAGATGCAACGGAAATCATGCGGATTGGTCAATCCGTTCGCGAGATATGGCCATTTGGAGGTAAGAAACGCTTGAGAAACTCAAAATTTGCGCAATTCTGATGCTCGAAACGAATAACTAGAACGGCCTAGGGGAAAAGTACGCATACCGTTGTAATCGGGCGAGTTTCTACTTTCAGATGCAACAGAAATTTTGCGGATCGGTCAATCCGTTCGCGAGATATGGCAGTTTGGATGTAAGAAACGCTTGAGAAACTCAAAATTTTCGCAATTCTGATGCTCGAAACGAATAACTAGAACGGCCTAGGGGAAAAGTGCGCATACCGTTGTAATCGGGCGAGTTTCTACTTTCAGATGCAACGGAAATCATGCGGATTGGTCAATCCGTTCGCGAGATATGGCCGTTTGGATGTAAGAAACGCTTGAGAAACTCAAAATTTTCGCAGTTCTGATGCTCGAAACGAATAACTAGAACTGCCTAGTGGAAAAGTGCGTATACCGTTGTAATCGGGCGAGTTTCTACTTTCAGATGCAACAGAAATCATGCGGATTGGTCAATCCGTTCGCGAGATATGGCCATTTGGAGGTAAGAAACGCTTGAGAAACACAAAATTTTCGCGGTTCTGATGCTCGAAACGAATAACTAGAACGGCCTAGGGGAAAAGTACGCATACCGTTGTAATCGGGCGAGTTTCTACTTTCAGATGCAACAGAAATTTTGCGGATCGGTCAATCCGTTCGCGAGATATGGCAGTTTGGATGTAAGAAACGCTTGAGAAACTCAAAATTTTCGCAGTTCTGATGCTCGAAACGAATAACTAGAACGGCCTAGGGGAAAAGTACGCATACCGTTGTAATCGGGCGAGATTCTACTTTCAGATGCAACGGAAATCATGCGGATTGGTCAATCCGTTCGCGAGATATGGCCGTTTGGATGTAAGAAACGCTTGAGAAACTCAAAATTTCCGCAGTTCTGATGCTCGAAACGAATAACTGGAACGGCCTAGGGGAAAAGTGCGCATACCGTTGTAATCGGGCGAGTTTCTACTTTCAGATGCAACCGAAATTTTGCGGATTGGTCAATCTGTTCGCGAGATATGGCAGTTTGGATGTAAGAAACGCTTGAGAAACTCAAAATTTTCGCAGTTCTGATGCTCGAAACGAATAACTGGAACGGCCTAGGGGAAAACTACACACACCGTTGTAATCGGGCGATTCTCTGCTTTCAGATGCAACAGAGATTTCGCGGATTGTTCAATCCGTTCACGAGATATGGCAGTTTGGAGGTAAGAAACGCTTGAGAAACACAAAATTTTCGCAGTTCTGATGCTCGAAACGAATAACTAGAACGGCCTAGGGGAAAAGTACGCATACCGTTGTAATCGGGCGAGTTTCTACTTTCAGATGCAACAGAAATCATGCGGATTGGTCAATCCGTTCGCGAGATATGGCCATTTGGAGGTAAGAAACGCTTGAGAAACACAAAATTTTCGCCGTTCTGATGCTCGTAACGAATAACTAGAACGGCCTAGGGGAAAAGTACGCATACCGCTGTAATCGGGCGAGTTTCTACTTGCAGATGCAACAGAAATTTTGCGGATTGGTCGATCCGTTCGCGAGATATGGCAGTGTGGATGTAAGAAACGCTTGAGAAATTCAAAATTTTCGCAGTTCTAATGCTCGAAACGAATAACTGGAACGGCCCAGGGGAAAACTACACATACCGTTGTAATCGGGCGAGTCTCTACTTTCAGATGCAACAGAAATTCTCCAGATTGGTCAATCCGTTCGCGAGATATGGCAGTTTGGAGGTAAGAAACGCTTGAGAAACACAAAATTTTCGCCGTTCTGATGCTCGTAACGAATAACTAGAACTGCCTAGTGGAAAAGTGCGCACACCGTTGTAATCGGGCGAGTTTCTACTTTCAGATGCAACAGAAATCATGCGGATTGGTCAATCCGTTCGCGAGATATGGCCATTTGGAGGTAAGAAACGCTTGAGAAACTCAAAATTTGCGCAATTCTGATGCTCGAAACGAATAACTAGAACGGCCTAGGGGAAAAGTGCGCATACCGTTGTAATCGGGCGAGTTTCTACTTTCAGATGCAACGGAAATCATGCGGATTGGTCAATCCGTTCGCGAGATATGGCCGTTTGGATGTAAGAAACGCTTGAGAAACTCAAAATTTTCGCAGTTCTGATGCTCGAAACGAATAACTAGAACTGCCTAGTGGAAAAGTGCGCTCACCGTTGTAATCGGGCGAGTTTCTACTTTCAGATGCAACAGAAATCATGCGGATTGGTCAATCCGTTCGCGAGATATGGCCATTTGGAGGTAAGAAACGCTTGAGAAACACAAAATTTTCGCCGTTCTGATGCTCGTAACGAATAACTAGAACGGCCTAGGGGAAAAGTACGCATACCGTTGTAATCGGGCGAGTTTCTACTTGCAGATGCAACAGAAATTTTGCGGATTGGTCGATCCGTTCGCGAGATATGGCAGTGTGGATGTAAGAAACGCTTGAGAAACTCAAAATTTTCGCTGTTCTGATGCTCGAAACGAACAACTGGAACGGCCTAGGGGAAAACTACACACACCGTTGTAATCGGGCGATTCTCTGCTTTCAGATGCAACAGAGATTTCGCGGATTGTTCAATCCGTTCACGAGATATGGCAGTTTGGAGGTAAGAAACGCTTGAGAAACTCAAAATTTTCGCAGTTCTGATGCTCGAAACGAATAACTAGAACGGCCTAGGGGTGAAGTACGCATACCGTTGTAATCGGGCGAGTTTCTACTTTCAGATGCAACAGAAATCATGCGGATTGGTCAATCCGTTCGCGAGATATGGCCGTTTGGATGTAAGAAACGCTTGAGAAACTCAAAATTTGCGCAATTCTGATGCTCGAAACGAATAACTAGAACGGCCTAGGGGAAAAGTGCGCATACCGTTGTAATCGGGCGAGTTTCTACTTTCAGATGCAACGGAAATCATGCGGATTGGTCAATCCGTTCGCGAGATATGGCCGTTTGGATGTAAGAAACGCTTGAGAAACTCAAAATTTTCGCAGTTCTGATGCTCGAAACGAATAACTAGAACTGCCAAGTGGAAAAGTGCGCACACCGTTGTAATCGGGCGAGTTTCTACTTTCAGATGCAACAGAAATCATGCGGATTGGTCAATCCGTTCGCGAGATATGGCCATTTGGAGGTAAGAAACGCTTGAGAAACACAAAATTTTCGCCGTTCTGATGCTCGTAACGAATAACTAGAACGGCCTAGGGGAAAAGTACGCATACCGTTGTAATCGGGCGAGTTTCTACTTGCAGATGCAACAGAAATTTTGCGGATTGGTCGATCCGTTCGCGAGATATGGCAGTGTGGATGTAAGAAACGCTTGAGAAATTCAAAATTTTCGCAGTTCTAATGCTCGAAACGAATAACTGGAACGGCCCAGGGGAAAACTACACATACCGTTGTAATCGGGCGAGTCTCTACTTTCAGATGCAACAGAAATTCTCCAGATTGGTCAATCCGTTCGCGAGATATGGCAGTTTGGTGGTAAGAAACGCTTGAGAAACACAAAATTTTCGCCGTTCTGATGCTCGTAACGAATAACTAGAACTGCCTAGTGGAAAAGTGCGCACACCGTTGTAATCGGGCGAGTTTCTACTTTCAGATGCAACAGAAATCATGCGGATTGGTCAATCCGTTCGCGAGATATGGCCATTTGGAGGTAAGAAACGCTTGAGAAACTCAAAATTTGCGCAATTCTGATGCTCGAAACGAATAACTAGAACGGCCTAGGGGAAAAGTGCGCATACCGTTGTAATCGGGCGAGTTTCTACTTTCAGATGCAACGGAAATCATGCGGATTGGTCAATCCGTTCGCGAGATATGGCCGTTTGGATGTAAGAAACGCTTGAGAAACTCAAAATTTTCGCAGTTCTGATGCTCGAAACGAATAACTAGAACTGCCTAGTGGAAAAGTGCGCTCACCGTTGTAATCGGGCGAGTTTCTACTTTCAGATGCAACAGAAATCATGCGGATTGGTCAATCCGTTCGCGAGATATGGCCATTTGGAGGTAAGAAACGCTTGAGAAACACAAAATTTTCGCCGTTCTGATGCTCGTAACGAATAACTAGAACGGCCTAGGGGAAAAGTACGCATACCGTTGTAATCGGGCGAGTTTCTACTTGCAGATGCAACAGAAATTTTGCGGATTGGTCGATCCGTTCGCGAGATATGGCAGTGTGGATGTAAGAAACGCTGGAGAAACTCAAAATTTTCGCAGTTCTGATGCTCGAAACGAACAACTGGAACGGCCTAGGGGAAAACTACACACACCGTTGTAATCGGGCGATTCTCTGCTTTCAGATGCAACAGAGATTTCGCGGATTGTTCAATCCGTTCACGAGATATGGCAGTTTGGAGGTAAGAAACGCTTGAGAAACTCAAAATTTTCGCAGTTCTGATGCTCGAAACGAATAACTAGAACGGCCTAGGGGAAAAGTGCGCATACCGTTGTAATCGGGCGAGTCTCTACTTTCAGATGCAACAGAAATTTTCCAGATTGGTCAATCCGTTCGCGAGATATGGCAGTGTGGATGTAAGAAACGCTTGAGAAATTCAAAATTTTCGCAGTTCTGATGCTCGAAACGAATAACTGGAACGTCCCAGGGGAAAACTACACATACCGTTGTAATCGGGCGAGTCTCTACTTTCAGATGCAACAGAAATTTTCCAGATTGGTCAATCCGTTCGCGAGATATGGCAGTTTGGAGGTAAGAAACGCTTGAGAAACTCAAAATTTTCGCAGTTCTGATGCTCGAAACGAATAACTAGAACGGCCTAGGGGAAAAGTGCGCATACCGTTGTAATCGGGCGAGTTTCTACTTTCAGAAGCAACGGAAATCATGCGGATTGGTCAATCCGTTCGCGAGATATGGCCGTTTGGATGTAAGAAACGCTTGAGAAACTCAAAATTTTCGCAGTTCTGATGCTCGAAACGAATAACTAGAACTGCCTAGTGGAAAAGTGCGCATACCGTTGTAATCGGGCGAGTTTCTACTTTCAGATTCAACAGAAATCATGCGGATTGGTCAATCCGTTCGCGAGATATGGCCATTTGGAGGTAAGAAACGCTTGAGAAACACAAAATTTTCGCGGTTCTGATGCTCGAAACGAATAACTAGAACGGCCTAGGGGAAAAGTACGCATACCGTTGTAATCGGGCGAGTTTCTACTTTCAGATGCAACAGAAATTTTGCGGATCGGTCAATCCGTTCGCGAGATATGGCAGTTTGGATGTAAGAAACGCTTGAGAAACTCAAAATTTTCGCAGTTCTGATGCTCGAAACGAATAACTAGAACGGCCTAGGGGAAAAGTACGCATACCGTTGTAATCGGGCGAGATTCTACTTTCAGATGCAACGGAAATCATGCGGATTGGTCAATCCGTTCGCGAGATATGGCCGTTTGGATGTAAGAAACGCTTGAGAAACTCAAAATTTCCGCAGTTCTGATGCTCGAAACGAATAACTGGAACGGCCTAGGGGAAAAGTGCGCATACCGTTGTAATCGGGCGAGTTTCTACTTTCAGATGCAACCGAAATTTTGCGGATTGGTCAATCTGTTCGCGAGATATGGCAGTTTGGATGTAAGAAACGCTTGAGAAACTCAAAATTTTCGCAGTTCTGATGCTCGAAACGAATAACTGGAACGGCCTAGGGGAAAACTACACACACCGTTGTAATCGGGCGATTCTCTGCTTTCAGATGCAACAGAGATTTCGCGGATTGTTCAATCCGTTCACGAGATATGGCAGTTTGGAGGTAAGAAACGCTTGAGAAAACTCAAAATTTTCGCAGTTCTGATGCTCGAAACGAATAACTAGAACGGCCTAGGGGAAAAGTACGCATACCGTTGTAATCGGGCGAGTTTCTACTTTCAGATGCAACAGAAATCATGCGGATTGGTCAATCCGTTCGCGAGATATGGCCGTTTGGATGTAAGAAACGCTTGAGAAACTCAAAATTTGCGCAATTCTGATGCTCGAAACGAATAACTAGAACGGCCTAGGGGAAAAGTGCGCATACCGTTGTAATCGGGCGAGTTTCTACTTTCAGATGCAACGGAAATCATGCGGATTGGTCAATCCGTTCGCGAGATATGGCCGTTTGGATGTAAGAAACGCTTGAGAAACTCAAAATTTTCGCAGTTCTGATGCTCGAAACGAATAACTAGAACTGCCAAGTGGAAAAGTGCGCACACCGTTGTAATCGGGCGAGTTTCTACTTTCAGATGCAACAGAAATCATGCGGATTGGTCAATCCGTTCGCGAGATATGGCCATTTGGAGGTAAGAAACGCTTGAGAAACACAAAATTTTCGCCGTTCTGATGCTCGTAACGAATAACTAGAACGGCCTAGGGGAAAAGTACGCATACCGTTGTAATCGGGCGAGTTTCTACTTGCAGATGCAACAGAAATTTTGCGGATTGGTCGATCCGTTGGCGAGATATGGCAGTGTGGATGTAAGAAACGCTTGAGAAACTCAAAATTTTCGCAGTTCTGATGCTCGAAACGAACAACTGGAACGGCCTAGGGGAAAACTACACACACCGTTGTAATCGGGCGATTCTCTGCTTTCAGATGCAACAGAGATTTCGCGGATTGTTCAATCCGTTCACGAGATATGGCAGTTTGGAGGTAAGAAACGCTTGAGAAACTCAAAATTTTCGCAGTTCTGATGCTCGAAACGAATAACTAGAACGGCCTAGGGGAAAAGTACGCATACCGTTGTAATCGGGCGAGTTTCTACTTTCAGATGCAACAGAAATCATGCGGATTGGTCAATCCGTTCGCGAGATATGGCCGTTTGGATGTAAGAAACGCTTGAGAAACTCAAAATTTGCGCAATTCTGATGCTCGAAACGAATAACTAGAACGGCCTAGGGGAAAAGTGCGCATACCGTTGTAATCGGGCGAGTTTCTACTTTCAGATGCAACGGAAATCATGCGGATTGGTCAATCCGTTCGCGAGATATGGCCGTTTGGATGTAAGAAACGCTTGAGAAACTCAAAATTTTCGCAGTTCTGATGCTCGAAACGAATAACTAGAACTGCCTAGTGGAAAAGTGCGCACACCGTTGTAATCGGGCGAGTTTCTACTTTCAGATGCAACAGAAATCATGCGGATTGGTCAATCCGTTCGCGAGATATGGCCATTTGGAGGTAAGAAACGCTTGAGAAACACAAAATTTTCGCCGTTCTGATGCTCGTAACGAATAACTAGAACGGCCTAGGGGAAAAGTACGCATACCGTTGTAATCGGGCGAGTTTCTACTTGCAGATGCAACAGAAATTTTGCGGATTGGTCGATCCGTTCGCGAGATATGGCAGTGTGGATGTAAGAAACGCTTGAGAAACTCAAAATTTTCGCAGTTCTGATGCTCGAAACGAACAACTGGAACGGCCTAGGGGAAAACTACACACACCGTTGTAATCGGGCGATTCTCTGCTTTCAGATGCAACAGAGATTTCGCGGATTGTTCAATCCGTTCACGAGATATGGCAGTTTGGAGGTAAGAAACGCTTGAGAAACTCAAAATTTTCGCAGTTCTGATGCTCGAAACGAATAACTAGAACGGCCTAGGGGAAAAGTACGCATACCGTTGTAATCGTGCGAGTTTCTACTTTCAGATGCAACAGAAATCATGCGGATTGGTCAATCCGTTCGCGAGATATGGCCGTTTGGATGTAAGAAACGCTTGAGAAACTCAAAATTTGTGCAATTCTGATGCTCGAAACGAATAACTAGAACGGCCTAGGGGAAAAGTGCGCATACCGTTGTAATCGGGCGAGTTTCTACTTTCAGATGCAACAGAAATTTTGCGGATTGGTCGATCCGTTCGCGAGATATGGCAGTGTGGATGTAAGAAACGCTTGAGAAATTCAAAATTTTCGCAGTTCTAATGCTCGAAACGAATAACTGGAACGGCCCAGGGGAAAACTACACATACCGTTGTAATCGGGCGAGTCTCTACTTTCAGATGCAACAGAAATTTTCCAGATTGGTCAATCCGTTCGCGAGATATGGCCGTTTGGATGTAAGAAACGCTTGAGAAACTCAAAATTTGCGCAATTCTGATGCTCGAAACGAATAACTAGAACGGCCTAGGGGAAAAGTGCGCATACCGTTGTAATCGGGCGAGTTTCTACTTTCAGATGCAACAGAAATCATGCGGATTGGTCAATCCGTTCGCGATATATGGCCGTTTGGATGTAAGAAACGCTTGAGAAACTCAAAATTTGTGCAATTCTGATGCTCGAAACGAATAACTAGAACGGCCTAGGGGAAAAGTGCGCATACCGTTGTAATCGGGCGAGTTTCTACTTTCAGATGCAACGGAAATCATGCGGATTGGTCAATCCGTTCGCGAGATATGGCCGTTTGGATGTAAGAAACGCTTGAGAAACTCAAAATTTTCGCAGTTCTGATGCTCGAAACGAATAACTAGAACTGCCTAGTGGAAAAGTGCGCACACTGTTGTAATCGGGCGAGTTTCTACTTTCAGATGCAACAGAAATCATGCGGATTGGTCAATCCGTTCGCGAGATATGGCCATTTGGAGGTAAGAAACGCTTGAGAAACACAAAATTTTCGCCGTTCTGATGCTCGTAACGAATAACTAGAACGGCCTAGGGGAAAAGTACGCATACCGTTGTAATCGGGCGAGTTTCTACTTGCAGATGCAACAGAAATTTTGCGGATTGGTCGATCCGTTCGCGAGATATGGCAGTGTGGATGTAAGAAACGCTTGAGAAATTCAAAATTTTCGCAGTTCTAATGCTCGAAACGAATAACTGGAACGGCCCAGGGGAAAACTACACATACCGTTGTAATCGGGCGAGTCTCTACTTTCAGATGCAACAGAAATTTTCCAGATTGGTCAATCCGTTCGCGAGATATGGCAGTTTGGAGGTAAGAAACGCTTGAGAAACACAAAATTTTCGCCGTTCTGATGCTCGTAACGAATAACTAGAACTGCCTAGTGGAAAAGTGCGCACACCGTTGTAATCGGGCGAGTTTCTACTTTCAGATGCAACAGAAATCATGCGGATTGGTCAATCCGTTCGCGAGATATGGCCATTTGGAGGTAAGAAACGCTTGAGAAACTCAAAATTTGCGCAATTCTGATGCTCGAAACGAATAACTAGAACGGCCTAGGGGAAAAGTGCGCATACCGTTGTAATCGGGCGAGTTTCTACTTTCAGAAGCAACGGAAATCATGCGGATTGGTCAATCCGTTCGCGAGATATGGCCGTTTGGATGTAAGAAACGCTTGAGAAACTCATAATTTTCGCAGTTCTGATGCTCGAAACGAATAACTAGAACTGCCTAGTGGAAAAGTGCGCATACCGTTGTAATCGGGCGAGTTTCTACTTTCAGATGCAACAGAAATCATGCGGATTGGTCAATCCGTTCGCGAGATATGGCCATTTGGAGGTAAGAAACGCTTGAGAAACACAAAATTTTCGCCGTTCTGATGCTCGTAACGAATAACTAGAACGGCCTAGGGGAAAAGTACGCATACCGTTGTAATCGGGCGAGTTTCTACTTGCAGATGCAACAGAAATTTTGCGGATTGGTCGATCCGTTCGCGAGATATGGCAGTGTGGATGTAAGAAACGCTTGAGAAATTCAAAATTTTCGCAGTTCTAATGCTCGAAACGAATAACTGGAACGGCCCAGGGGAAAACTACACATACCGTTGTAATCGGGCGAGTCTCTACTTTCAGATGCAACAGAAATTTTCCAGATTGGTCAATCCGTTCGCGAGATATGGCAGTTTGGAGGTAAGAAACGCTTGAGAAACACAAAATTTTCGCCGTTCTGATGCTCGTAACGAATAACTAGAACTGCCTAGTGGAAAAGTGCGCACACCGTTGTAATCGGGCGAGTTTCTACTTTCAGATGCAACAGAAATCATGCGGATTGGTCAATCCGTTCGCGAGATATGGCCATTTGGAGGTAAGAAACGCTTGAGAAACTCAAAATTTGCGCAATTCTGATGCTCGAAACGAATAACTAGAACGGCCTAGGGGAAAAGTGCGCATACCGTTGTAATCGGGCGAGTTTCTACTTTCAGATGCAACAGAAATCATGCGGATTGGTCAATCCGTTCGCGAGATATGGCCATTTGGAGGTAAGAAACGCTTGAGAAACACAAAATTTTCGCCGTTCTGATGCTCGTAACGAATAACTAGAACGGCCTAGGGGAAAAGTACGCATACCGTTGTAATCGGGCGAGTTTCTACTTGCAGATGCAACAGAAATAGTGCGGATTGGTCGATCCGTTCGCGAGATATGGCAGTGTGGATGTAAGAAACGCTTGAGAAATTCAAAATTTTCGCAGTTCTGATGCTCGAAACGAATAACTGGAACGGCCCAGGGGAAAACTACACATACCGTTGTAATCGGGCGAGTCTCTACTTTCAGATGCAACAGAAATTTTCCAGATTGGTCAATCCGTTCGCGAGATATGGCAGTTTGGAGGTAAGAAACGCTTGAGAAACTCAAAATTTTCGCAGTTCTGATGCTCGAAACGAATAACTAGAACGGCCTATGGGAAAAGTACGCATACCGTTGTAATCGGGCGAGTTTCTACTTTCAGATGCAACAGAAATCATGCGGATTGGTCAATCCGTTCGCGAGATATGGCCGTTTGGATGTAAGAAACGCTTGAGGAACTCAAAATTTGCGCAGTTCTGATGCTCGAAACGAATAACTAGAACGGCCCAGGGGAAAAGTGCGCATACCGTTGTAATCGGGCGAGTTTCTACTTTCAGAAGCAACGGAAATCATGCGGATTGGTCAATCCGTTCGCGAGATATGGCCGTTTGGATGTAAGAAACGCTTGAGAAACTCAAAATTTTCGCAGTTCTGATGCTCGAAACGAATAACTAGAACTGCCTAGTGGAAAAGTGCGCATACCGTTGTAATCGGGCGAGTTTCTACTTTCAGATGCAACAGAAATTTTGCGGATTGGTCGATCCGTTCGCGAGATATGGCAGTGTGGATGTAAGAAACGCTTGAGAAATTCAAAATTTTCGCAGTTCTAATGCTCGAAACGAATAACTGGAACGGCCCAGGGGAAAACTACACATACCGTTGTAATCGGGCGAGTCTCTACTTTCAGATGCAACAGAAATTTTCCAGATTGGTCAATCCGTTCGCGAGATATGGCAGTTTGGAGGTAAGAAACGCTTGAGAAACACAAAATTTTCGCCGTTCTGATGCTCGTAACGAATAACTAGAACTGCCTAGTGGAAAAGTGCGCATACCGTTGTAATCGGGCTAGTTTCTACTTTCAGATGCAACAGAAATCATGCGGATTGGTCAATCCGTTCGCGAGATATGGCCATTTGGAGGTAAGAAACGCTTGAGAAACTCAAAATTTGCGCAATTCTGATGCTCGAAACGAATAACTAGAACGGCCTAGGGGAAAAGTGCGCATACCGTTGTAATCGGGCGAGTTTCTACTTTCAGATGCAACAGAAATCATGGGGATTGGTCAATCCGTTCGCGAGATATGGCCATTTGGAGGTAAGAAACGCTTGAGAAACACAAAATTTTCGCCGTTCTGATGCTCGTAACGAATAACTAGAACGGCCTAGGGGAAAAGTACGCATACCGTTGTAATCGGGCGAGTTTCTACTTGCAGATGCAACAGAAATTTTGCGGATTGGTCGATCCGTTCGCGAGATATGGCAGTGTGGATGTAAGAAACGCTTGAGAAACTCAAAATTTTCACAGTTCTGATGCTCGAAACGAACAACTGGAACGGCCTAGGGGAAAACTACACACACCGTTGTAATCGGGCGATTCTCTGCTTTCAGATGCAACAGAGATTTCGCGGATTGTTCAATCCGTTCACGAGATATGGCAGTTTGGAGGTAAGAAACGCTTGAGAAACTCAAAATTTTCGCAGTTCTGATGCTCGAAACGAATAACTAGAACGGCCTAGGGGAAAAGTAGGCATACCGTTGTAATCGGGCGAGTTTCTACTTTCAGATGCAACAGAAATCATGCGGATTGGTCAATCCGTTCGCGAGATATGGCCGTTTGGATGTAAGAAACGCTTGAGAAACTCAAAATTTGTGCAATTCTGATGCTCGAAACGAATAACTAGAACGGCCTAGGGGAAAAGTGCGCAAACCGTTGTAATCGGGCGAGTTTCTACTTTCAGATGCAACGGAAATCATGCGGATTGGTCAATCCGTTCGCGAGATATGGCCGTTTGGATGTAAGAAACGCTTGAGAAACTCAAAATTTTCGCAGTTCTGATGCTCGAAACGAATAACTAGAACTGCCTAGTGGAAAAGTGCGCACACCGTTGTAATCGGGCGAGTTTCTACTTTCAGATGCAACAGAAATTTTGCGGATCGGTCAATCCGTTCCCGAGATATGGCAGTTTGGATGTAAGAAACGCTTGAGAAACTCAAAATTTTCGCAGTTCTGATGCTCGTAACGAATAACTAGAACGGCCTAGGGGAAAAGTACGCATACCGTTGTAATCGGGCGAGTTTCTACTTGCAGATGCAACAGAAATTTTGCGGATTCGTCGATCCGTTCGCGAGATATGGCAGTGTGGATGTAAGAAACGCTTGAGAAATTCAAAATTTTCGCAGTTCTGATGCTCGAAACGAATAACTGGAACGGCCCAGGGGAAAACTACACATACCGTTGTAATCGGGCGAGTCTCTACTTTCAGATGCAACAGAAATTTTCCAGATTGGTCAATCCGTTCGCGAGATATGGCAGTTTGGAGGTAAGAAACGCTTGAGAAACTCAAAATTTTCGCAGTTCTGATGCTCGAAACGAATAACTAGAACGGCCTATGGGAAAAGTACGCATACCGTTGTAATCGGGCGAGTTTCTACTTTCAGATGCAACAGAAATCATGCGGATTGGTCAATCCGTTCGCGAGATATGGCCGTTTGGATGTAAGAAACGCTTGAGGAACTCAAAATTTGCGCAGTTCTGATGCTCGAAACGAATAACTAGAACGGCCTAGGGGAAAAGTGCGCATACCGTTGTAATCGGGCGAGTTTCTACTTTCAGAAGCAACGGAAATCATGCGGATTGGTCAATCCGTTCGCGAGATATGGCCGTTTGGATGTAAGAAACGCTTGAGAAACTCAAAATTTTCGCAGTTCTGATGCTCGAAACGAATAACTAGAACTGCCTAGTGGAAAAGTGCGCATACCGTTGTAATCGGGCGAGTTTCTACTTTCAGATGCAACAGAAATCATGCGGATTGGTCAATCCGTTCGCGAGATATGGCCATTTGGAGGTAAGAAACGCTTGAGAAACACAAAATTTTCGCGGTTCTGATGCTCGAAACGAATAACTAGAACGGCCTAGGGGAAAAGTACGCATACCGTTGTAATCGGGCGAGTTTCTACTTTCAGATGCAACAGAAATTTTGCGGATCGGTCAATCCGTTCGCGAGATATGGCAGTTTGGATGTAAGAAACGCTTGAGAAACTCAAAATTTTCGCAGTTCTGATGCTCGAAACGAATAACTAGAACGGCCTGTGGGAAAAGTACGCATACCGTTGTAATCGGGCGAGATTCTACTTTCAGATGCAACGGAAATCATGCGGATTGGTCAATCCGTTCGCGAGATATGGCCGTTTGGATGTAAGAAACGCTTGAGAAACTCAAAATTTCCGCAGTTCTGATGCTCGAAACGAATAACTGGAACGGCCTAGGGGAAAAGTGCGCATACCGTTGTAATCGGGCGAGTTTCTACTTTCAGATGCAACCGAAATTTTGCGGATTGGTCAATCTGTTCGCGAGATATGGCAGTTTGGATGTAAGAAACGCTTGAGAAACTCAAAATTTTCGCAGTTCTGATGTTCGAAACGAATAACTGGAACGGCCTAGGGGAAAACTACACACACCGTTGTAATCGGGCGATTCTCTGCTTTCAGATGCAACAGAGATTTCGCGGATTGGTCAATCCGTTCGCGAGATATGGCAGTTTGGAGGTAAGAAACGCTTGAGAAACACAAAATTTTCGCCGTTCTGATGCTCGTAACGAATAACTAGAACTGCCTAGTGGAAAAGTGCGCACACCGTTGTAATCGGGCGAGTTTCTACTTTCAGATGCAACAGAAATCATGCGGATTGGTCAATCCGTTCGCGAGATATGGCCATTTGGAGGTAAGAAACGCTTGAGAAACTCAAAATTTGCGCAATTCTGATGCTCGAAACGAATAACTAGAACGGCCTAGGGGAAAAGTGCGCATACCGTTGTAATCGGGCGAGTTTCTACTTTCAGATGCAACAGAAATCATGCGGATTGGTCAATCCGTTCGCGAGATATGGCCATTTGGAGGTAAGAAACGCTTGAGAAACACAAAATTTTCGCCGTTCTGATGCTCGTAACGAATAACTAGAACGGCCTAGGGGAAAAGTACGCATACCGTTGTAATCGGGCGAGTTTCTACTTGCAGATGCAACAGAAATTTTGCGGATTGGTCGATCCGTTCGCGAGATATGGCAGTGTGGATGTAAGAAACGCTTGAGAAACTCAAAATTTTCGCAGTTCTGATGCTCGAAACGAACAACTGGAACGGCCTAGGGGAAAACTACACACACCGTTGTAATCGGGCGATTCTCTGCTTTCAGATGCAACAGAGATTTCGCGGATTGTTCAATCCGTTCACGAGATATGGCAGTTTGCAGGTAAGAAACGCTTGAGAAACTCAAAATTTTCGCAGTTCTGATGCTCGAAACGAATAACTAGAACGGCCTAGGGGAAAAGTACGCATACCGTTGTAATCGGGCGAGTTTCTACTTTCAGATGCAACAGAAATCATGCGGATTGGTCAATCCGTTCGCGAGATATGGCCGTTTGGATGTAAGAAACGCTTGAGAAACTCAAAATTTTCGCAGTTCTGATGCTCGAAACGAATAACTAGAACTGCCTAGTGGAAAAGTGCGCATACCGTTGTAATCGGGCGAGTTTCTACTTTCAGATGCAACAGAAATCATGCGGATTGGTCAATCCGTTCGCGAGATATGGCCATTTGGAGGTAAGAAACGCTTGAGAAACACAAAATTTTCGCGGTTCTGATGCTCGAAACGAATAACTAGAACGGCCTAGGGGAAAAGTACGCATACCGTTGTAATCGGGCGAGTTTCTACTTTCAGATGCAACAGAAATTTTGCGGATCGGTCAATCCGTTCGCGAGATATGGCAGTTTGGATGTAAGAAACGCTTGAGAAACTCAAAATTTTCGCAGTTCTGATGCTCGAAACGAATAACTAGAACGGCCTGTGGGAAAAGTACGCATACCGTTGTAATCGGGCGAGATTCTACTTTCAGATGCAACGGAAATCATGCGGATTGGTCAATCCGTTCGCGAGATATGGCCGTTTGGATGTAAGAAACGCTTGAGAAACTCAAAATTTCCGCAGTTCTGATGCTCGAAACGAATAACTGGAACGGCCTAGGGGAAAAGTGCACACACCGTTGTAATCGGGCGATTCTCTGCTTTCAGATGCAACAGAGATTTCGCGGATTGGTCAATCCGTTCGCGAGATATGGCAGTTTGGATGTAAGAAACGCTTGAGAAACTCAAAATTTTCGCAGTTCTGATGCTCGAAACGAATAACTAGAACGGCCTGTGGGAAAAGTACGCATACCGTTGTAATCGGGCGAGTTTCTACTTTCAGATGCAACCGAAATTTTGCGGATTGGTCAATCTGTTCGCGAGATATGGCAGTTTGGATGTAAGAAACGCTTGAGAAACTCAAAATTTTCGCAGTTCTGATGTTCGAAACGAATAACTGGAACGGCCTAGGGGAAAACTACACACACCGTTGTAATCGGGCGATTCTCTGCTTTCAGATGCAACAGAGATTTCGCGGATTGGTCAATCCGTTCGCGAGATATGGCAGTTTGGAGGTAAGAAACGCTTGAGAAACACAAAATTTTCGCCGTTCTGATGCTCGTAACGAATAACTAGAACTGCCTAGTGGAAAAGTGCGCACACCGTTGTAATCGGGCGAGTTTCTACTTTCAGATGCAACAGAAATCATGCGGATTGGTCAATCCGTTCGCGAGATATGGCCATTTGGAGGTAAGAAACGCTTGAGAAACTCAAAATTTGCGCAATTCTGATGCTCGAAACGAATAACTAGAACGGCCTAGGGGAAAAGTGCGCATACCGTTGTAATCGGGCGAGTTTCTACTTTCAGATGCAACAGAAATCATGCGGATTGGTCAATCCGTTCGCGAGATATGGCCATTTGGAGGTAAGAAACGCTTGAGAAACACAAAATTTTCGCCGTTCTGATGCTCGTAACGAATAACTAGAACGGCCTAGGGGAAAAGTACGCATACCGTTGTAATCGGGCGAGTTTCTACTTGCAGATGCAACAGAAATTTTGCGGATTGGTCGATCCGTTCGCGAGATATGGCAGTGTGGATGTAAGAAACGCTTGAGAAACTCAAAATTTTCGCAGTTCTGATGCTCGAAACGAACAACTGGAACGGCCTAGGGGAAAACTACACACACCGTTGTAATCGGGCGATTCTCTGCTTTCAGATGCAACAGAGATTTCGCGGATTGTTCAATCCGTTCACGAGATATGGCAGTTTGGAGGTAAGAAACGCTTGAGAAACTCAAAATTTTCGCAGTTCTGATGCTCGAAACGAATAACTAGAACGGCCTAGGGGAAAAGTACGCATACCGTTGTAATCGGGCGAGTTTCTACTTTCAGATGCAACAGAAATCATGCGGATTGGTCAATCCGTTCGCGAGATATGGCCGTTTGGATGTAAGAAACGCTTGAGAAACTCAAAATTTGTGCAATTCTGATGCTCGAAACGAATAACTAGAACGGCCTAGGGGAAAAGTGCGCATACCGTTGTAATCGGGCGAGTTTCTACTTTCAGATGCAACGGAAATCATGCGGATTGGTCAATCCGTTCGCGAGATATGGCCGTTTGGATGTAAGAAACGCTTGAGAAACTCAAAATTTTCGCGGTTCTGATGCTCGAAACGAATAACTAGAACTGCCTAGTGGAAAAGTGCGCACACCGTTGTAATCGGGCGAGTTTCTACTTTCAGATGCAACAGAAATTTTGCGGATCGGTCAATCCGTTCCCGAGATATGGCAGTTTGGATGTAAGAAACGCTTGAGAAACTCAAAATTTTCGCAGTTCTGATGCTCGTAACGAATAACTAGAACGGCCTAGGGGAAAAGTACGCATACCGTTGTAATCGGGCGAGTTTCTACTTGCAGATGCAACAGAAATTTTGCGGATTCGTCGATCCGTTCGCGAGATATGGCAGTGTGGATGTAAGAAACGCTTGAGAAATTCAAAATTTTCGCAGTTCTGATGCTCGAAACGAATAACTGGAACGGCCCAGGGGAAAACTACACATACCGTTGTAATCGGGCGAGTCTCTACTTTCAGATGCAACAGAAATTTTCCAGATTGGTCAATCCGTTCGCGAGATATGGCAGTTTGGAGGTAAGAAACGCTTGAGAAACTCAAAATTTTCGCAGTTCTGATGCTCGAAACGAATAACTAGAACGGCCTATGGGAAAAGTACGCATACCGTTGTAATCGGGCGAGTTTCTACTTTCAGATGCAACAGAAATCATGCGGATTGGTCAATCCGTTCGCGAGATATGGCCGTTTGGATGTAAGAAACGCTTGAGGAACTCAAAATTTGCGCAGTTCTGATGCTCGAAACGAATAACTAGAACGGCCTAGGGGAAAAGTGCGCATACCGTTGTAATCGGGCGAGTTTCTACTTTCAGAAGCAACGGAAATCATGCGGATTGGTCAATCCGTTCGCGAGATATGGCCGTTTGGATGTAAGAAACGCTTGAGAAACTCAAAATTTTCGCAGTTCTGATGCTCGAAACGAATAACTAGAACTGCCTAGTGGAAAAGTGCGCATACCGTTGTAATCGGGCGAGTTTCTACTTTCAGATGCAACAGAAATCATGCGGATTGGTCAATCCGTTCGCGAGATATGGCCATTTGGAGGTAAGAAACGCTTGAGAAACACAAAATTTTCGCGGTTCTGATGCTCGAAACGAATAACTAGAACGGCCTAGGGGAAAAGTACGCATACCGTTGTAATCGGGCGAGTGTCTACTTTCAGATGCAACAGAAATTTTGCGGATCGGTCAATCCGTTCGCGAGATATGGCAGTTTGGATGTAAGAAACGCTTGAGAAACTCAAAATTTTCGCAGTTCTGATGCTCGAAACGAATAACTAGAACGGCCTAGGGGAAAAGTACGCATACCGTTGTAATCGGGCGAGATTCTACTTTCAGATGCAACGGAAATCATGCGGATTGGTCAATCCGTTCGCGAGATATGGCCGTTTGGATGTAAGAAACGCTTGAGAAACTCAAAATTTCCGCAGTTCTGATGCTCGAAACGAATAACTGGAACGGCCTAGGGGAAAAGTGCGCATACCGTTGTAATCGGGCGAGTTTCTACTTTC
Source organism: Ptiloglossa arizonensis (assembly GCF_051014685.1). Classification (NCBI taxonomy): domain Eukaryota; kingdom Metazoa; phylum Arthropoda; class Insecta; order Hymenoptera; family Colletidae; genus Ptiloglossa; species Ptiloglossa arizonensis. Next base: position 11,275,861 of record NW_027478385.1, read on the forward strand.
AGATGCAACCGAAATTTTGCGGATTGGTCAATCTGTTCGCGAGATATGGCAGTTTGGATGTAAGAAACGCTTGAGAAACTCAAACTTTTCGCAGTTCTGATGTTCGAAACGAATAACTGGAACGGCCTAGGGGAAAACTACACACACCGTTGTAATCGGGCGATTCTCTGCTTTCAGATGCAACAGAGATTTCGCGGATTGTTCAATCCGTTCACGAGATATGGCAGTTTGGAGGTACGAAACGCTTGAGAAACTCAAAATTTTCGCAGTTCTGATGCTCGAAACGAATAACTAGAACGGCCTAGGGGAAAAGTACGCATACCGTTGTAATCGGGCGAGTTTCTACTTTCAGATGCAACAGAAATCATGCGGATTGGTTAATCCGTTCGCGAGATATGGCCGTTTGGATGTAAGAAACGCTTGAGAAACTCAAAATTTGCGCAATTCTGATGCTCGAAACGAATAACTAGAACGGCCTAGGGGAAAAGTGCGCATACCGTTGTAATCGGGCGAGTTTCTACTTTCAGATGCAACGGAAATCATGCGGATTGGTCAATCCGTTCGCGAGATATGGCCGTTTGGATGTAAGAAACGCTTGAGAAACTCAAAATTTTCGCAGTTCTGATGCTCGAAACGAATAACTAGAACTGCCTAGTGGAAAAGTGCGCTCACCGTTGTAATCGGGCGAGTTTCTACTTTCAGATGCAACAGAAATCATGCGGATTGGTCAATCCGTTCGCGAGATATGGCCATTTGGAGGTAAGAAACGCTTCAGAAACACAAAATTTGCGTAGTTCTGATGCTCGAAACGAATAACTAGAACGGCCTAGGGGAAAAGTGCGCATACCGTTGTAATCGGGCGAGTTTCTACTTTCAGAAGCAACGGAAATCATGCGGATTGGTCAATCCGTTCGCGAGATATGGCCGTTTGGATGTAAGAAACGCTTGAGAAACTCAAAATTTTCGCAGTTCTGATGCTCGAAACGAACAACTGGAACGGCCTAGGGGAAAACTACACACACCGTTGTAATCGGGCGATTCTCTGCTTTCAGATGCAACAGAGATTTCGCGGATTGTTCAATCCGTTCACGAGATATGGCAGTTTGGAGGTAAGAAACGCTTGAGAAACTCAAAATTTTCGCAGTTCTGATGTTCGAAACGAATAACTAGGACGGCCTAGGGGAAAAGTACGCATACCGTTGTAATCGGGCGAGTTTCTACTTTCAGATGCAACAGAAATCATGCGGATTGGTCAATCCGTTCGCGAGATATGGCCGTTTGGATGTAAGACACGCTTGAGAAACTCAAAATTTGTGCAATTCTGATGCTCGAAACGAATAACTAGAACGGCCTAGGGGAAAAGTGCGCATACCGTTGTAATCGGGCGAGTTTCTACTTTCAGATGCAACGGAAATCATGCGGATTGGTCAATCCGTTCGCGAAATATGGCCGTTTGGATGTAAGAAACGCTTGAGAAACTCAAAATTTTCGCAGTTCTGATGCTCGAAACGAATAACTAGAACTGCCTAGTGGAAAAGTGCGCACACCGTTGTAATCGGGCGAGTTTCTACTTTCAGATGCAACAGAAATTTTGCGGATCGGTCAATCCGTTCCCGAGATATGGCAGTTTGGATGTAAGAAACGCTTGAGAAACTCAAAATTTTCGCAGTTCTGATGCTCGTAACGAATAACTAGAACGGCCTAGGGGAAAAGTACGCATACCGTTGTAATCGGGCGAGTTTCTACTTGCAGATGCAACAGAAATTTTGCGGATTGGTCGATCCGTTCGCGAGATATGGCAGTGTGCATGTAAGAAACGCTTGAGAAATTCAAAATTTTCGCAGTTCTGATGCTCGAAACGAATAACTGGAACGGCCCAGGGGAAAACTACACATACCGTTGTAATCGGGCGAGTCTCTACTTTCAGATGCAACAGAAATTTTCCAGATTGGTCAATCCGTTCGCGAGATATGGCAGTTTGGAGGTAAGAAACGCTTGAGAAACTCAAAATTTTCGCAGTTCTGATGCTCGAAACGAATAACTAGAACGGCCTATGGGAAAAGTACGCATACCGTTGTAATCGGGCGAGTTTCTACTTTCAGATGCAACAGAAATCATGCGGATTGGTCAATCCGTTCGCGAGATATGGCCGTTTGGATGTAAGAAACGCTTGAGGAACTCAAAATTTGCGTAGTTCTGATGCTCGAAACGAATAACTAGAACGGCCTAGGGGAAAAGTGCGCATACCGTTGTAATCGGGCGAGTTTCTACTTTCAGAAGCAACGGAAATCATGCGGATTGGTCAATCCGTTCGCGAGATATGGCCGTTTGGATGTAAGAAACGCTTGAGAAACTCAAAATTTTCGCAGTTCTGATGCTCGAAACGAATAACTAGAACTGCCTAGTGGAAAAGTACGCATACCGTTGTAATCGGGCGAGATTCTACTTTCAGATGCAACGGAAATCATGCGGATTGGTCAATCCGTTCGCGAGATATGGCCGTTTGGATGTAAGAAACGCTTGAGAAACTCAAAATTTCCGCAGTTCTGATGCTCGAAACGAATAACTGGAACGGCCTAGGGGAAAAGTGCGCATACCGTTGTAATCGGGCGAGTTTCTACTTTCAGATGCAACCGAAATTTTGCGGATTGGTCAATCTGTTCGCGAGATATGGCAGTTTGGATGTAAGAAACGCTTGAGAAACTCAAAATTTTCGCAGTTCTGATGTTCGAAACGAATAACTGGAACGGCCTAGGGGAAAACTACACACACCGTTGTAATCGGGCGATTCTCTGCTTTCAGATGCAACAGAGATTTCGCGGATTGTTCAATCCGTTCACGAGATATGGCAGTTTGGAGGTAAGAAACGCTTGAGAAACTCAAAATTTTCGCAGTTCTGATGCTCGAAACGAATAACTAGAACGGCCTAGGGGAAAAGTACGCATACCGTTGTAATCGGGCGAGTTTCTACTTTCAGATGCAACAGTAATCATGCGGATTGGTCAATCCGTTCGCGAGATATGGCCGTTTGGATGTAAGAAACGCTTGAGAAACTCAAAATTTTCGCAGTTCTGATGCTCGACACGAATAACTAGAACTGCCTAGTGGAAAAGTGCGCATACCGTTGTAATCGGGCGAGTTTCTACTTTCAGATGCAACAGAAATTTTGCGGATCGGTCAATCCGTTCCCGAGATATGGCAGTTTGGATGTAAGAAACGCTTGAGAAACTCAAAATTTTCGCAGTTCTGATGCTCGTAACGAATAACTAGAACGGCCTAGGGGAAAAGTACGCATACCGTTGTAATCGGGCGAGTTTCTACTTGCAGATGCAACAGAAATTTTGCGGATTGGTCGATCCGTTCGCGAGATATGGCAGTTTGGATGTAAGAAACGCTTGAGAAATTCAAAATTTTCGCAGTTCTGATGCTCGAAACGAATAACTGGAACAGCCCAGGGGAAAACTACACATACCGTTGTAATCGGGCGAGTCTCTACTTTCAGATGCAACAGAAATTTTCCGGATTGGTCAATCCGTTCACGAGATATGGCAGTTTGGAGGTAAGAAACGCTTGAGAAACTCAAAATTTTCGCAGTTCTGATGCTCGAAACGAATAACTAGAACGGCCTATGGGAAAAGTACGCATACCGTTGTAATCGGGCGAGTTTCTACTTTCGAATGCAACAGAAATCATGCGGATTGGTCAATCCGTTCGCGAGATATGGCCGTTTGGATGTAAGAAACGCTTGAGGAACTCAAAATTTGCGCAGTTCTGATGCTCGAAACGAATAACTAGAACGTCCTAAGGGAAAAGTGCGCATACCGTTGTAATCGGGCGAGTTTCTACTTTCAGAAGCAACGGAAATCATGCGGATTGGTCAATCCGTTCGCGAGATATGGCCGTTTGGATGTAAGAAACGCTTGAGAAACTCAAAATTTTCGCAGTTCTGATGCTCGAAACGAATGACTAGAACGGCCTAGGGGAAAACTACACATACCGTTGTAATCGGGCGAGTCTCTACTTTCAGATGCAACAGAAATTTTCCGGATTGGTCAATCCGTTCGCGAGATATGGCAGTTTGGAGGTAAGAAACGCTTGAGAAACTCAAAATTTTCGCAGTTCTGATGCTCGAAACGAATAACTAGAACGGCCTATGGGAAAAGTACGCATACCGTTGTAATCGGGCGAGTTTCTACATTCGAATGCAACAGAAATCATGCGGATTGGTCAATCCGTTCGCGAGATATGGCCGTTTGGATGTAAAAAACGCTTGAGAAACTCAAAATTTTCGCAGTTCTGATGCTCGAAACGAATAACTAGAACTGCCTAGTGGAAAAGTGCGCATACCGCTGTAATCGGGCGAGTTTCTACTTTCAGATGCAACAGAAATTTTGCGGATCGGTCAATCCGTTCCCGAGATATGGCAGTTTGGATGTAGGAAACGCTTGAGAAACTCAAAATTTTCGCAGTTCTGATGCTCGTAACGAATAACTAGAACGGCCTAGGGGAAAAGTACGCATACCGTTGTAATCGGGCGAGTTTCTACTTGCAGATGCAACAGAAATTTTGCGGATTGGTCGATCCGTTCGCGAGATATGGCAGTTTGGATGTAAGAAACGCTTGAGAAATTCAAAATTTTCGCAGTTCTGATGCTCGAAACGAATAACTGGAACAGCCCAGGGGAAAACTACACATACCGTTGTAATCGGGCGAGTCTCTACTTTCAGATGCAACAGAAATTTTCCGGATTGGTCAATCCGTTCGCGAGATATGGCAGTTTGGAGGTAAGAAACGCTTGAGAAACTCAAAATTTTCGCAGTTCTGATGCTCGAAACGAATAACTAGAACGGCCTATGGGAAAAGTACGCATACCGTTGTAATCGGGCGAGTTTCTACTTTCGAATGCAACAGAAATCATGCGGATTGGTCAATCCGTTCGCGAGATATGGCCGTTTGGATGTAAGAAACGCTTGAGAAACTCAAAATTTTCGCAGTTCTGATGCTCGAAACGAATAACTGGAACGGCCTAGGGGAAAAGTGCCCATACCGTTGTAATCGGGCGAGTTTCTACTTTCAGATGCAACAGAAATTTTGCGGATTGGTCAATCTGTTCGCGAGATATGGCAGTTTGGATGTAAGAAACGCTTGAGAAACTCAAAATTTTCGCAGTTCTGATGCTCGAAACGAATAACTAGAACAGCCTAGTGGAAAAGTGCGCACACCGTTGTAATCGGGCGAGGTTCTACTTTCAGATGCAACAGAAATCATGCGGATTGGTCAATCCGTTCGCGAGATATGGCCATTTGGAGGTAAGAAACGCTTTGAAACACAAAATTTTCGCCGTTCTGATGCTCGAAACGAATAACTAGAACGGCCTAGGGGAAAAGTACGCATACCTTTGTAATCGAGCGAGTTTCTACTTTCAGATGCAACAGAAATTTTGCGGATCGGTCAATCCGTTCCCGAGATATGGCAGTTTGGATGTAAGAAACGCTTGAGAAACTCAAAATTTTCGCAGTTCTGATGCTCGTAACGAATAACTAGAACGGCCTAGGGGAAAAGTACGCATACCGTTGTAATCGGGCGAGTTTCTACTTGCAGATGCAACAGAAATTTTGCGGATTGGTCGATCCGTTCGCGAGATATGGCAGTGTGGATGTAAGAAACGCTTGAGAAATTCAAAATTTTCGCAGTTCTGATGCTCGAAGCGAATAACTGGAACGGCCCAGGGGAAAACTACACATACCGTTGTAATCGGGCGAGTCTCTACTTTCAGATGCAACAGAAATTTTCCGGATTGGTCAATCCGTTCGCGAGATATGGCAGTTTGGAGGTAAGAAACGCTTGAGAAACTCAAAATTTTCGCAGTTCTGATGCTCGAAACGAATAACTAGAACTGCCTAGTGGAAAAGTACGCATACCGTTGTAATCGGGCGAGTTTCTACATTCGAATGCAACAGAAATCATGCGGATTGGTCAATCCGTTCGCGAGATATGACCGTTTGGATGTAAGAAACGCTTGAGGAACTCAAAATTTGCGCAGTTCTGATGCTCGAAACGAATAACTAGAACGTCCTAAGGGAAAAGTGCGCATACCGTTGTAATCGGGCGAGTTTCTACTTTCAGAAGCAACGGAAATCATGCGGATTGGTCAATCCGTTCGCGAGATATGGCCGTTATGATGTAAGAAACGCTTGAGAAACTCAAAATTTTCGCAGTTCTGATGCTCGAAACGAATGACTAGATCGGCCTAGGGGAAAACTACACATACCGTTGTAATCGGGCGAGTCTCTACTTTCAGATGCAACAGAAATTTTCCGGATTGGTCAATCCGTTCGCGAGATATGGCAGTTTGGAAGTAAGAAACGCTTGAGAAACTCAAAATTTTCGCAGTTCTGATGCTCGAAACGAATAACTAGAACGGCCTATGGGAAAAGTACGCATACCGTTGTAATCGGGCGAGTTTCTACATTCGAATGCAACAGAAATCATGCGGATTGGTCAATCCGTTCGCGAGATATGACCGTTTGGATGTAAGAAACGCTTGCGGAACTCAAAATTTGCGCAGTTCTGATGCTCGAAACGAATAACTAGAACGGCCTAGGGGAAAAGTGCGCATACCGTTGTAATCGGGCGAGTTTCTACTTTCAGATGCAACGGAAATCATGCGGATTGGTCAATCCGTTCGCGAGATATGGCCGTTTGGATGTAAGAAACGCTTGAGAAACTCAAAATTTTCGCAGTTCTGATGCTCGAAACGAATAACTAGAACTGCCTAGTGGAAAAGTGCGCATACCGTTGTAATCGGGCGAGTTTCTACTTTCAGATGCAACAGAAATCATGCGGATTGGTCAATCCGTTCGCGAGATATGGTCATTTGGAGGTAAGAAACGCTTGAGAAACACAAAATTTTCGCAGTTCTGATGCTCGAAACGAATAACTAGAACTGCCTAGTGGAAAAGTGCGCACACCGTTGTAATCGGGCGAGTTTCTACTTTCAGATGCAACAGAAATCATGCGGATTGGTCAATCCGTTCGCGAGATATGGCCATTTGGAGGTAAGAAACGCTTTGAAACACAAAATTTTCGCCATTCTGATGCTCGAAACGAATAACTAGAACTGCCTAGTGGAAAAGTGCCCATACCGTTGTAATCGGGCGAGTCTCTACTTTCAGATGCAACAGAAATTTTCCGGATTGGTCAATCCGTTCGCGAGATATGGCAGTTTGGAGGTAAGAAACGCTTGAGAAACTCAAAATTTTCGCAGTTCTGATGCTCGAAACGAATAACTAGAACGTCCTAAGGGAAAAGTGCGCATACCGTTGTAATCGGGCGAGTTTCTACTTTCAGAAGCAACGGAAATCATGCGGATTGGTCAATCCGTTCGCGAGATATGGCCGTTATGATGTAAGAAACGCTTGAGAAACTCAAAATTTTCGCAGTTCTGATGCTCGAAACGAATGACTAGATCGGCCTAGGGGAAAACTACACATACCGTTGTAATCGGGCGAGTCTCTACTTTCAGATGCAACAGAAATTTTCCGGATTGGTCAATCCGTTCGCGAGATATGGCAGTTTGGAGGTAAGAAACGCTTGAGAAACTCAAAATTTTCGCAGTTCTGATGCTCGAAACGAATAACTAGATCGGCCTAGGGGAAAACTACACATACCGTTGTAATCGGGCGAGTTTCTACTTTCAGATGCAACGGAAATCATGCGGATTGGTCAATCCGTTCGCGAGATATGGCCGTTTGGATGTAAGAAACGCTTGAGAAACTCAAAATTTTCGCAGTTCTGATGCTCGAAACGAATAACTAGAACTGCCTAGTGGAAAAGTGCGCATACCGTTGTAATCGGGCGAGTTTCTACTTTCAGATGCAACAGAAATCATGCGGATTGGTCAATCCGTTCGCGAGATATGGTCATTTGGAGGTAAGAAACGCTTGAGAAACACAAAATTTTCGCAGTTCTGATGCTCGAAACGAATAACTAGAACTGCCTAGTGGAAAAGTGCGCACACCGTTGTAATCGGGCGAGTTTCTACTTTCAGATGCAACAGAAATCATGCGGATTGGTCAATCCGTTCGCGAGATATGGCCATTTGGAGGTAAGAAACGCTTTGAAACACAAAATTTTCGCCGTTCTGATGCTCGAAACGAATAACTAGAACTGCCTAGTGGAAAAGTGCCCATACCGTTGTAATCGGGCGAGTTTCTACTTTCAGATGCAACAGAAATTTTGCGGATTGGTCAATCTGTTCGCGAGATATGGCAGTTTGGATGTAAGAAACGCTTGAGAAACTCAAAATTTTCGCAGTTCTGATGCTCGAAACGAATAACTAGAACAGCCTAGTGGAAAAGTGCGCACACCGTTGTAATCGGGCGAGTTTCTACTTTCAGATGCAACAGAAATCATGCGGATTGGTCAATCCGTTCGCGAGATATGGCCATTTGGAGGTAAGAAACGCTTTGAAACACAAAATTTTCGCCGTTCTGATGCTCGAAACGAATAACTAGAACGGCCTAGGGGAAAAGTACGCATACCGTTGTAATCGAGCGAGTTTCTACTTTCAGATGCAACAGAAATTTTGCGGATCGGTCAATCCGTTCCCGAGATATGGCAGTTTGGATGTAAGAAACGCATGAGAAACTCAAAATTTTCGCAGTTCTGATGCTCGTAACGAATAACTAGAACGGCCTAGGGGAAAAGTACGCATACCGTTGTAATCGGGCGAGTTTCTACTTGCAGATGCAACAGAAATTTTGCGGATTGGTCGATCCGTTCGCGAGATATGGCAGTGTGGATGTAAGAAACGCTTGAGAAATTCAAAATTTTCGCAGTTCTGATGCTCGAAGCGAATAACTGGAACGGCCCAGGGGAAAACTACACATACCGTTGTAATCGGGCGAGTCTCTACTTTCAGATGCAACAGAAATTTTCCAGATTGGTCAATCCGTTCGCGAGATATGGCAGTTTGGAGGTAAGAAACGCTTGAGAAACTCAAAATTTTCGCAGTTCTGATGCTCGAAACGAATAACTAGAACTGCCTAGTGGAAAAGTACGCATACCGTTGTAATCGGGCGAGTTTCTACATTCGAATGCAACAGAAATCATGCGGATTGGTCAATCCGTTCGCGAGATATGACCGTTTGGATGTAAGAAACGCTTGAGGAACTCAAAATTTGCGCAGTTCTGATGCTCGAAACGAATAACTAGAACGTCCTAAGGGAAAAGTGCGCATACCGTTGTAATCGGGCGAGTTTCTACTTTCAGAAGCAACGGAAATCATGCGGATTGGTCAATCCGTTCGCGAGATATGGCCGTTATGATGTAAGAAACGCTTGAGAAACTCAAAATTTTCGCAGTTCTGATGCTCGAAACGAATGACTAGATCGGCCTAGGGGAAAACTACACATACCGTTGTAATCGGGCGAGTCTCTACTTTCAGATGCAACAGAAATTTTCCGGATTGGTCAATCCGTTCGCGAGATATGGCAGTTTGGAGGTAAGAAACGCTTGAGAAACTCAAAATTTTCGCAGTTCTGATGCTCGAAACGAATAACTAGAACGGCCTATGGGAAAAGTACGCATACCGTTGTAATCGGGCGAGTTTCTACATTCGAATGCAACAGAAATCATGCGGATTGGTCAATCCGTTCGCGAGATATGACCGTTTGGATGTAAGAAACGCTTGCGGAACTCAAAATTTGCGCAGTTCTGATGCTCGAAACGAATAACTAGAACGGCCTAGGGGAAAAGTGCGCATACCGTTGTAATCGGGCGAGTTTCTACTTTCAGATGCAACAGAAATCATGCGGATTGGTCAATCCGTTCGCGAGATATGGTCATTTGGAGGTAAGAAACGCTTGAGAAACACAAAATTTTCGCAGTTCTGATGCTCGAAACGAATAACTAGAACTGCCTAGTGGAAAAGTGCGCATACCGTTGTAATCGGGCGAGTTTCTACTTTCAGATGCAACAGAAATCATGCGGATTGGTCAATCCGTTCGCGAGATATGGTCATTTGGAGGTAAGAAACGCTTGAGAAACACAAAATTTTCGCCGTTCTGATGCTCGAAACGAATAACTAGAACGGCCTAGGGGAAAAGTACGCATACCGTTGTAATCGGGCGAGTTTCTACTTTCAGATGCAACAGAAATTTTGCGGATCGGTCAATCCGTTCCCGAGATATGGCAGTTTGGATGTAAGAAACGCTTGAGAAACTCAAAATTTTCGCAGTTCTGATGCTCGTAACGATTAACTGGAACGGCCTAGGGGAAAAGTACGCATACCGTTGTAATCGGGCGAGTTTCTACTTGCTGATGCAACGGAAATCATGCGGATTGGTCGATCCTTTCGCGAGATATGGCCGTTTGGATGTAAGAAACGCTTGAGAAACTCACAATTTTCGCAGTTCTGATGCTCGAAACGAATAACTGGAACGGCCTAGGGGAAAAGTGCGCATACCGTTGTAATCGGGCGAATTTCTACTTTCAGATGCAACAGAAATTTTGCGGATTGGTCAATCTGTTCGCGAGATATGGCAGTTTGGATGTAAGAAACGCTTGAGAAACTCAAAATTTTCGCAGTTCTGATGCTCGAAACGAACAACTGGAACGGCCTAGGGGAAAACTACACACACCGTTGTAATCGGGCGATTCTCTGCTTTCAGATGCAACAGAGATTTCGCGGATTGTTCAATCCGTTCACGAGATATGGCAGTTTGGAGGTAAGAAACGCTTGAGAAACTCAAAATTTTCGCAGTTCTGATGCTCGAAACGAATAACTAGAACGGCCTAGGGGAAAAGTACGCATACCGTTGTAATCGGGCGAGTTTCTACTTTCAGATGCAACAGAAATCATGCGGATTGGTCAATCCGTTCGCGAGATATGGCCGTTTGGATGTAAGAAACGCTTGAGAAACTCAAAATTTGCGCAATTCTGATGCTCGAAACGAATAACTAGAACGGCCTAGGGGAAAAGTGCGCATACCGTTGTAATCGGGCGAGTTTCTACTTTCAGATGCAACAGAAATCATGCGGATTGGTCAATCCGTTCGCGAGATATGGTCATTTGGAGGTAAGAAACGCTTGAGAAACACAAAATTTTCGCCGTTCTGATGCTCGAAACGAATAACTAGAACGGCCTAGGGGAAAAGTACGCATACCGTTGTAATCGGGCGAGTTTCTACTTTCAGATGCAACAGAAATTTTGCGGATCGGTCAATCCGTTCCCGAGATATGGCAGTTTGGATGTAAGAAACGCTTGAGAAACTCAAAATTTTCGCAGTTCTGATGCTCGTAACGAATAACTGGAACGGCCTAGGGGAAAAGTACGCATACCGTTGTAATCGGGCGAGTTTCTACTTGCTGATGCAACGGAAATCATGCGGATTGGTCGATCCTTTCGCGAGATATGGCCGTTTGGATGTAAGAAACGCTTGAGAAACTCACAATTTTCGCAGTTCTGATGCTCGAAACGAATAACTGGAACGGCCTAGGGGAAAAGTGCGCATACCGTTGTAATCGGGCGAATTTCTACTTTCAGATGCAACAGAAATTTTGCGGATTGGTCAATCTGTTCGCGAGATATGGCAGTTTGGATGTAAGAAACGCTTGAGAAACTCAAAATTTTCGCAGTTCTGATGCTCGAAACGAACAACTGGAACGGCCTAGGGGAAAACTACACACACCGTTGTAATCGGGCGATTCTCTGCTTTCAGATGCAACAGAGATTTCGCGGATTGTTCAATCCGTTCACGAGATATGGCAGTTTGGAGGTAAGAAACGCTTGAGAAACTCAAAATTTTCGCAGTTCTGATGCTCGAAACGAATAACTAGAACGGCCTAGGGGAAAAGTACGCATACCGTTGTAATCGGGCGAGTTTCTACTTTCAGATGCAACAGAAATCATGCGGATTGGTCAATCCGTTCGCGAGATATGGCCATTTGGAGGTAAGAAACGCTTGAGAAACACAAAATTTTCGCCGTTCTGATGCTCGAAACGAATAACTAGAACGGCCTAGGGGAAAAGTACGCATACCGTTGTAATCGGGCGAGTTTCTACTTTCAGATGCAACAGAAATTTTGCGGATCGGTCAATCCGTTCGCGAGATATGGCAGTTTGGATGTAAGAAACGCTTGAGAAACTCAAAATTTTCGCAGTTCTCATGCTCGAAACGAATAACTAGAACGGCCTAGGGCAAAAGTACGCATACCGTTGTAATCGGGCGAGATTCTACTTTCAGATGCAACGGAAATCATGCGGATTGGTCAATCCGTTCGCGAGATATGGCCGTTTGGATGTAAGAAACGCTTGAGAAACTCAAAATTTCCGCAGTTCTGATGCTCGAAACGAATAACTGGAACGGCCTAGGGGAAAAGTGCGCATACCGTTGTAATCGGGCGAGTTTTTACTTTCAGATGCAACAGAAATTTTGCGGATTGGTCAATCTGTTCGCGAGATATGGCAGTTTGGATGTAAGAAACGCTTGAGAAACTCAAAATTTTCGCAGTTCTGATGCTCGAAACGAATAACTGGAACGGCCTAGGGGAAAACTACACACACCGTTGTAATCGGGCAATTCTCTGCTTTCAGATGCAACAGAGATTTCGCGGATTGTTCAATCCGTTCACGAGATATGGCAGTTTGGAGGTAAGAAACGCTTGAGAAACTCAAAATTTTCGCAGTTCTGATGCTCGAAACGAATAACTAGAACGGCCTAGGGGAAAAGTACGCATACCGTTGTAATCGGGCGAGTTTCTACTTTCAGATGCAACAGAAATCATGCGGATTGGTCAATCCGTTCGCGAGATATGGCCGTTTGGATGTAAGAAACGCTTGAGAAACTCAAAATTTGCGCAGTTCTGATGCTCGAAACGAATAACTAGAACGGCCTAGGGGAAAAGTGCGCATACCGTTGTAATCGGGCGAGTTTCTACTTTCAGATGCAATGGAAATCATGCGGATTGGTCAATCCGTTCGCGAGATATGGCCGTTTGGATGTAAGAAACGCTTGAGAAACTCAAAATTTTCGCAGTTCTGATGCTCGAAACGAATAACTAGAACTGCCTAGTGGAAAAGTGCGCACACCGTTGTAATCGGGCGAGTTTCTACTTTCAGATGCAACAGAAATCATGCGGATTGGTCAATCCGTTCGCGAGATATGGCCATTTGGAGGTAAGAAACGCTTGAGAAACACAAAATTTTCGCCGTTCTGATGCTCGAAACGAATAACTAGAACGGCCTAGGGGAAAAGTACGCATACCGTTGTAATCGGGCGAGTTTCTACTTTCAGATGCAACAGAAATTTTGCGGATCGGTCAATCCGTTCCCGAGATATGGCAGATTGGATGCAAGAATCGCTTGAGAAACTCAAAATTTTCGCAGTTCTGATGCTCGTATCGAATAACTAGAACGGCCTAGGGGAAAAGTACGCATACCGTTGTAATCGGGCGAGTTTCTACTTGCAGATGCAACAGAAATTTTGCGGATTGGTCGATCCGTTCGCGAGATATGGCAGTGTGGATGTAAGAAACGCTTGAGAAATTCAAAATTTTCGCAGTTCTGATGCTCGAAACGAATAACTGGAACGGCCCAGGGGAAAACTACACATACCGTTGTAATCGGGCGAGTCTCTACTTTCAGATGCAACAGAAATTTTCCGGATTGGTCAATCCGTTCGCGAGATATGGCAGTTTGGAGGTAAGAAACGCTTGAGAAACTCAAAATTTTCGCAGTTCTGATGCTCGAAACGAATAACTAGAACGGCCTATGGGAAAAGTACGCATACCGTTGTAATCGGGCGAGCTCCTACTTTCAGATGCAACAGAAATCATGCGGATTGGTCAATCCGTTCGCGAGATATGGCCGTTTGGATGTAAGAAACGCTTGAGGAACACAAAATTTTCGCCGTTCTGATGCTCGAAACGAATAACTAGAACGGCCTAGGGGAAAAGTACGCATACCGTTGTAATCGGGCGAGTTTCTACTTTCAGATGCAACAGAAATTTTGCGGATCGGTCAATCCGTTCCCGAGATATGGCAGTTTGGATGTAAGAAACGCTTGAGAAACTCAAAATTTTCGCAGTTCTGATGCTCGTAACGAATAACTAGAACGGCCTAGGGGAAAAGTACGCATACCTTTGTAATCGGGCGAGATTCTACTTGCAGATGCAACAGAAATTTTGCGGATTGGTCGATCCGTTCGCGAGATATGGCAGTTTGGATGTAAGAAACGCTTAAGAAATTCAAAATTTTCGCAGTTCTGATGCTCGAAACGAATAACTGGAACAGCCCAGGGGAAAACTACACATACCGTTGTAATCGGGCGAGTCTCTACTTTCAGATGCAACAGAAATTTTCCGGATTGGTCAATCCGTTCGCGAGATATGGCAGTTTGGAGGTAAGAAACGCTTGAGAAACTCAAAATTTTCGCAGTTCTGATGCTCGTAACGAATAACTGGAACGGCCTAGGGGAAAAGTACGCATACCGTTGTAATCGGGCGAGTTTCTACTTGCTGATGCAACGGAAATCATGCGGATTGGTCGATCCTTTCGCGAGATATGGCCGTTTGGATGTAAGAAACGCTTGAGAAACTCACAATTTTCGCAGTTCTGATGCTCGAAACGAATAACTGGAACGGCCTAGGGGAAAAGTGCGCATACCGTTGTAATCGGGCGAATTTCTACTTTCAGATGCAACAGAAATTTTGCGGATTGGTCAATCTGTTCGCGAGATATGGCAGTTTGGATGTAAGAAACGCTTGAGAAACTCAAAATTTTCGCAGTTCTGATGCTCGAAACGAACAACTGGAACGGCCTAGGGGAAAACTACACACACCGTTGTAATCGGGCGATTCTCTGCTTTCAGATGCAACAGAGATTTCGCGGATTGTTCAATCCGTTCACGAGATATGGCAGTTTGGAGGTAAGAAACGCTTGAGAAACTCAAAATTTTCGCAGTTCTGATGCTCGAAACGAATAACTAGAACGGCCTAGGGGAAAAGTACGCATACCGTTGTAATCGGGCGAGTTTCTACTTTCAGATGCAACAGAAATCATGCGGATTGGTCAATCCGTTCGCGAGATATGGCCATTTGGAGGTAAGAAACGCTTGAGAAGCACAAAATTTTCGCCGTTCTGATGCTCGAAACGAATAACTAGAACGGCCTAGGGGAAAAGTACGCATACCGTTGTAATCGGGCGAGTTTCTACTTTCAGATGCAACAGAAATTTTGCGGATCGGTCAATCCGTTCCCGAGATATGGCAGCTTGGATGTAAGAAACGCTTGAGAAACTCAAAATTTTCGCAGTTCTGATGCTCGTAACGAATAACTAGAACGGCCTAGGGGAAAAGTACGCATACCGTTGTAATCGGGCGAGTTTCTACTTGCAGATGCAACAGAAATTTTGCGGATTGGTCGATCCGTTCGCCAGATATGGCAGTGTGGATGTAAGAAACGCTTGAGAAATTCAAAATTTTCGCAGTTCTGATGCTCGAAACGAATAACTGGAACGGCCCAGGGGAAAACTACACATACCGTTGTAATCGGGCGAGTTTCTACTCTCAGATGCAACAGAAATCATGCGGATTGGTCAATCCGTTCGCGAGATATGGCCATTTGGAGGTAAGAAACGCTTGAGAAACACAAAATTTTCGCCGTTCTGATGCTCGAAACGAATAACTAGAACGGCCTAGGGGAAAAGTACGCATACCGTTGTAATCGGGCGAGTTTCTACTTTCAGATGCAACAGAAATTTTGCGGATCGGTCAATCCGTTCGCGAGATATGGCAGTTTGGATGTAAGAAACGCTTGAGAAACTCAAAATTTTCGCAGTTCTCATGCTCGAAACGAATAACTAGAACGGCCTAGGGCAAAAGTACGCATACCGTTGTAATCGGGCGAGATTCTACTTTCAGATGCAACGGAAATCATGCGGATTGGTCAATCCGTTCGCGAGATATGGCCGTTTGGATGTAAGAAACGCTTGAGAAACTCAAAATTTCCGCAGTTCTGATGCTCGAAACGAATAACTGGAACGGCCTAGGGGAAAAGTGCGCATACCGTTGTAATCGGGCGAGTTTTTACTTTCAGATGCAACAGAAATTTTGCGGATTGGTCAATCTGTTCGCGAGATATGGCAGTTTGGATGTAAGAAACGCTTGAGAAACTCAAAATTTTCGCAGTTCTGATGCTCGAAACGAATAACTGGAACGGCCTAGGGGAAAACTACACACACCGTTGTAATCGGGCAATTCTCTGCTTTCAGATGCAACAGAGATTTCGCGGATTGTTCAATCCGTTCACGAGATATGGCAGTTTGGAGGTAAGAAACGCTTGAGAAACTCAAAATTTTCGCAGTTCTGATGCTCGAAACGAATAACTAGAACGGCCTAGGGGAAAAGTACGCATACCGTTGTAATCGGGCGAGTTTCTACTTTCAGATGCAACAGAAATCATGCGGATTGGTCAATCCGTTCGCGAGATATGGCCGTTTGGATGTAAGAAACGCTTGAGAAACTCAAAATTTGCGCAGTTCTGATGCTCGAAACGAATAACTAGAACGGCCTAGGGGAAAAGTGCGCATACCGTTGTAATCGGGCGAGTTTCTACTTTCAGATGCAATGGAAATCATGCGGATTGGTCAATCCGTTCGCGAGATATGGCCGTTTGGATGTAAGAAACGCTTGAGAAACTCAAAATTTTCGCAGTTCTGATGCTCGAAACGAATAACTAGAACTGCCTAGTGGAAAAGTGCGCACACCGTTGTAATCGGGCGAGTTTCTACTTTCAGATGCAACAGAAATCATGCGGATTGGTCAATCCGTTCGCGAGATATGGCCATTTGGAGGTAAGAAACGCTTGAGAAACACAAAATTTTCGCCGTTCTGATGCTCGAAACGAATAACTAGAACGGCCTAGGGGAAAAGTACGCATACCGTTGTAATCGGGCGAGTTTCTACTTTCAGATGCAACAGAAATTTTGCGGATCGGTCAATCCGTTCCCGAGATATGGCAGATTGGATGCAAGAATCGCTTGAGAAACTCAAAATTTTCGCAGTTCTGATGCTCGTATCGAATAACTAGAACGGCCTAGGGGAAAAGTACGCATACCGTTGTAATCGGGCGAGATTCTACTTGCAGATGCAACAGAAATTTTGCGGATTGGTCGATCCGTTCGCGAGATATGGCAGTGTGGATGTAAGAAACGCTTGAGAAATTCAAAATTTTCGCAGTTCTGATGCTCGAAACGAATAACTGGAACGGCCCAGGGGAAAACTACACATACCGTTGTAATCGGGCGAGTCTCTACTTTCAGATGCAACAGAAATTTTCCGGATTGGTCAATCCGTTCGCGAGATATGGCAGTTTGGAGGTAAGAAACGCTTGAGAAACTCAAAATTGTCGCAGTTCTGATGCTCGAAACGAATAACTAGAACGGCCTATGGGAAAAGTACGCATACCGTTGTAATCGGGCGAGCTCCTACTTTCAGATGCAACAGAAATCATGCGGATTGGTCAATCCGTTCGCGAGATATGGCCGTTTGGATGTAAGAAACGCTTGAGGAACACAAAATTTTCGCCGTTCTGATGCTCGAAACGAATAACTAGAACGGCCTAGGGGAAAAGTACGCATACCGTTGTAATCGGGCGAGTTTCTACTTTCAGATGCAACAGAAATTTTGCGGATCGGTCAATCCGTTCCCGAGATATGGCAGTTTGGATGTAAGAAACGCTTGAGAAACTCAAAATTTTCGCAGTTCTGATGCTCGTAACGAATAACTAGAACGGCCTAGGGGAAAAGTACGCATACCTTTGTAATCGGGCGAGATTCTACTTGCAGATGCAACAGAAATTTTGCGGATTGGTCGATCCGTTCGCGAGATATGGCAGTTTGGATGTAAGAAACGCTTAAGAAATTCAAAATTTTCGCAGTTCTGATGCTCGAAACGAATAACTGGAACAGCCCAGGGGAAAACTACACATACCGTTGTAATCGGGCGAGTCTCTACTTTCAGATGCAACAGAAATTTTCCGGATTGGTCAATCCGTTCGCGAGATATGGCAGTTTGGAGGTAAGAAACGCTTGAGAAACTCAAAATTTTCGCAGTTCTGATGCTCGAAACGAATAACTAGAACGGCCTATGGGAAAAGTACGCATACCGTTGTAATCGGGCGAGTTTCTACTTTCGAATGCAACAGAAATCATGCGGATTGGTCAATCCGTTCGCGAGATATGGCCGTTTGGATGTAAGAAACGCTTGAGAAACTCAAAATTTTCGCAGTTCTGATGCTCGAAACGAATAACTGGAACGGCCTAGGGGAAAAGTGCGCATACCGTTGTAATCGGGCGAGTTTCTACTTTCAGATGCAACAGAAATTTTGCGGATTGGTCAATCTGTTCGCGAGATATGGCAGTTTGGATGTAAGAAACGCTTGAGAAACTCAAAATTTTCGCAGTTCTGATGCTCGAAACGAATAACTGGAACGGCCTAGGGGAAAACTACACACACCGTTGTAATCGGGCAATTCTCTGCTTTCAGATGCAACAGAGATTTCGCGGATTGTTCAATCCGTTCACGAGATATGGCAGTTTGGAGGTAAGAAACGCTTGAGAAACTCAAAATTTTCGCAGTTCTGATGCTCGAAACGAATAACTAGAACGGCCTAGGGGAAAAGTACGCATACCGTTGTAATCGGGCGAGTTTCTACTTTCAGATGCAACAGAAATCATGCGGATTGGTCAATCCGTTCGCGAGATATGGCCGTTTGGATGTAAGAAACGCTTGAGAAACTCAAAATTTGCGCAGTTCTGATGCTCGAAACGAATAACTAGAACGGCCTAGGGGAAAAGTGCGCATACCGTTGTAATCGGGCGAGTTTCTACTTTCAGATGCAACGGAAATCATGCGGATTGGTCAATCCGTTCGCGAGATATGGCCGTTTGGATGTAAGAAACGCTTGAGAAACTCAAAATTTTCGCAGTTCTGATGCTCGAAACGAATAACTAGAACTGCCTAGTGGAAAAGTGCGCACACCGTTGTAATCGGGCGAGTTTCTACTTTCAGATGCAACAGAAATCATGCGGATTGGTCAATCCGTTCGCGAGATATAGCCATTTGGAGGTAAGAAACGCTTGAGAAACACAAAATTTTCGCCGTTCTGATGCTCGAAACGAATAACTAGAACGGCCTAGGGGAAAAGTACGCATACCGTTGTAATCGGGCGAGTTTCTACTTTCAGATGCAACAGAAATTTTGCGGATCGGTCAATCCGTTCCCGAGATATGGCAGCTTGGATGTAAGAAACGCTTGAGAAACTCAAAATTTTCGCAGTTCTGATGCTCGTAACGAATAACTAGAACGGCCTAGGGGAAAAGTACGCATACCGTTGTAATCGGGCGAGTTTCTACTTGCAGATGCAACAGAAATTTTGCGGATTGGTCGATCCGTTCGCCAGATATGGCAGTGTGGATGTAAGAAACGCTTGAGAAATTCAAAATTTTCGCAGTTCTGATGCTCGAAACGAATAACTGGAACGGCCCAGGGGAAAACTACACATACCGTTGTAATCGGGCGAGTTTCTACTCTCAGATGCAACAGAAATCATGCGGATTGGTCAATCCGTTCGCGAGATATGGCCATTTGGAGGTAAGAAACGCTTGAGAAACACAAAATTTTCGCCGTTCTGATGCTCGAAACGAATAACTAGAACGGCCTAGGGGAAAAGTACGCATACCGTTGTAATCGGGCGAGTTTCTACTTTCAGATGCAACAGAAATTTTGCGGATCGGTCAATCCGTTCGCGAGATATGGCAGTTTGGATGTAAGAAACGCTTGAGAAACTCAAAATTTTCGCAGTTCTCATGCTCGAAACGAATAACTAGAACGGCCTAGGGCAAAAGTACGCATACCGTTGTAATCGGGCGAGATTCTACTTTCAGATGCAACGGAAATCATGCGGATTGGTCAATCCGTTCGCGAGATATGGCCGTTTGGATGTAAGAAACGCTTGAGAAACTCAAAATTTCCGCAGTTCTGATGCTCGAAACGAATAACTGGAACGGCCTAGGGGAAAAGTGCGCATACCGTTGTAATCGGGCGAGTTTTTACTTTCAGATGCAACAGAAATTTTGCGGATTGGTCAATCTGTTCGCGAGATATGGCAGTTTGGATGTAAGAAACGCTTGAGAAACTCAAAATTTTCGCAGTTCTGATGCTCGAAACGAATAACTGGAACGGCCTAGGGGAAAACTACACACACCGTTGTAATCGGGCAATTCTCTGCTTTCAGATGCAACAGAGATTTCGCGGATTGTTCAATCCGTTCACGAGATATGGCAGTTTGGAGGTAAGAAACGCTTGAGAAACTCAAAATTTTCGCAGTTCTGATGCTCGAAACGAATAACTAGAACGGCCTAGGGGAAAAGTACGCATACCGTTGTAATCGGGCGAGTTTCTACTTTCAGATGCAACAGAAATCATGCGGATTGGTCAATCCGTTCGCGAGATATGGCCGTTTGGATGTAAGAAACGCTTGAGAAACTCAAAATTTGCGCAGTTCTGATGCTCGAAACGAATAACTGGAACAGCCCAGGGGAAAACTACACATACCGTTGTAATCGGGCGAGTCTCTACTTTCAGATGCAACAGAAATTTTCCGGATTGGTCAATCCGTTCGCGAGATATGGCAGTTTGGAGGTAAGAAACGCTTGAGAAACTCAAAATTTTCGCAGTTCTGATGCTCGAAACGAATAACTAGAACGGCCTATGGGAAAAGTACGCATACCGTTGTAATCGGGCGAGTTTCTACTTTCGAATGCAACAGAAATCATGCGGATTGGTCAATCCGTTCGCGAGATATGGCCGTTTGGATGTAAGAAACGCTTGAGAAACTCAAAATTTTCGCAGTTCTGATGCTCGAAACGAATAACTGGAACGGCCTAGGGGAAAAGTGCGCATACCGTTGTAATCGGGCGAGTTTCTACTTTCAGATGCAACAGAAATTTTGCGGATCGGTCAATCCGTTCCCGAGATATGGCAGTTTGGATGTAAGAAACGCTTGAGAAACTCAAAATTTTCGCAGTTCTGATGCTCGTAACGAATAACTAGAACGGCCTAGGGGAAAAGTACGCATACCGTTGTAATCGGGCGAGTTTCTACTTGCAGATGCAACAGAAATTTTGCGGATTGGTCGATCCGTTCGCGAGATATGGCAGTTTGGATGTAAGAAACGCTTGAGAAATTCAAAATTTTCGCAGTTCTGATGCTCGAAACGAATAACTGGAACGGCCTAGGGGAAAACTACACACACCGTTGTAATCGGGCAATTCTCTGCTTTCAGATGCAACAGAGATTTCGCGGATTGTTCAATCCGTTCACGAGATATGGCAGTTTGGAGGTAAGAAACGCTTGAGAAACTCAAAATTTTCGCAGTTCTGATGCTCGAAACGAATAACTAGAACGGCCTAGGGGAAAAGTACGCATACCGTTGTAATCGGGCGAGTTTCTACTTTCAGATGCAACAGAAATCATGCGGATTGGTCAATCCGTTCGCGAGATATGGCCGTTTGGATGTAAGAAACGCTTGAGAAACTCAAAATTTGCGCAGTTCTGATGCTCGAAACGAATAACTAGAACGGCCTAGGGGAAAAGTGCGCATACCGTTGTAATCGGGCGAGTTTCTACTTTCAGATGCAACGGAAATCATGCGGATTGGTCAATCCGTTCGCGAGATATGGCCGTTTGGATGTAAGAAAAGCTTGAGAAACTCAAAATTTTCGCAGTTCTGATGCTCGAAACGAATAACTAGAACTGCCTAGTGGAAAAGTGCGCACACCGTTGTAATCGGGCGAGTTTCTACTTTCAGATGCAACAGAAATTTTGCGGATCGGTCAATCCGTTCCCGAGATATGGCAGTTTGGATGTAAGAAACGCTTGAGAAACTCAAAATTTTCGCAGTTCTGATGCTCGTAACGAATAACTAGAACGGCCTAGGGGAAAAGTACGCATACCGTTGTAATCGGGCGAGTTTCTACTTGCAGATGCAACAGAAATTTTGCGGATTGGTCGATCCGTTCGCGAGATATGGCAGTTTGGATGTAAGAAACGCTTGAGAAACTCAAAATTTTCGCAGTTCTGATGCTCGAAACGAATAACTGGAACGGCCTAGGGGAAAACTACACACACCGTTGTAATCGGGCAATTCTCTGCTTTCAGATGCAACAGAGATTTCGCGGATTGTTCAATCCGTTCACGAGATATGGCAGTTTGGAGGTAAGAAACGCTTGAGAAACTCAAAATTTTCGCAGTTCTGATGCTCGAAACGAATAACTAGAACGGCCTAGGGGAAAAGTACGCATACCGTTGTAATCGGGCGAGTTTCTACTTTCAGATGCAACAGAAATCATGCGGATTGGTCAATCCGTTCGCGAGATATGGCCGTTTGGATGTAAGAAACGCTTGAGAAACTCAAAATTTGCGCAGTTCTGATGCTCGAAACGAATAACTAGAACGGCCTAGGGGAAAAGTGCGCATACCGTTGTAATCGGGCGAGTTTCTACTTTCAGATGCAACGGAAATCATGCGGATTGGTCAATCCGTTCGCGAGATATGGCCGTTTGGATGTAAGAAACGCTTGAGAAACTCAAAATTTTCGCAGTTCTGATGCTCGAAACGAATAACTAGAACTGCCTAGTGGAAAAGTGCGCACACCGTTGTAATCGGGCGAGTTTCTACTTTCAGATGCAACAGAAATCATGCGGATTGGTCAATCCGTTCGCGAGATATGGCCATTTGGAGGTAAGAAACGCTTGAGAAACACAAAATTTTCGCCGTTCTGATGCTCGAAACGAATAACTAGAACGGCCTAGGGGAAAAGTACGCATACCGTTGTAATCGGGCGAGTTTCTACTTTCAGATGCAACAGAAATTTTGCGGATCGGTCAATCCGTTCCCGAGATATGGCAGATTGGGTGTTAGAAACGCTTGAGAAACTCAAAATTTTCGCAGTTCTGATGCTCGTATCGAATAACTAGAACGGCCTAGGGGAAAAGTACGCATACCGTTGTAATCGGGCGAGTTTCTACTTGCATATGCAACAGAAATTTTGCGGATTGGTCGATCCGTTCGCGAGATATGGCAGTGTGGATGTAAGAAACGCTTGAGAAATTCAAAATTTTCGCAGTTCTGATGCTCGAAACGAATAACTGGAACGGCCCAGGGGAAAACTACACATACCGTTGTAATCGGGCGAGTCTCTACTTTCAGATGCAACAGAAATTTTCCGGATTGGTCAATCCGTTCGCGAGATATGGCAGTTTGGAGGTAAGAAACGCTTGAGAAACTCAAAATTTTCGCAGTTCTGATGCTCGAAACGAATAACTAGAACGGCCTATGGGAAAAGTACGCATACCGTTGTAATCGGGCGAGCTCCTACTTTCAGATGCAACAGAAATCATGCGGATTGGTCAATCCGTTCGCGAGATATGGCCGTTTGGATGTAAGAAACGCTTGAGGAACACAAAATTTTCGCCGTTCTGATGCTCGAAACGAATAACTAGAACGGCCTAGGGGAAAAGTACGCATACCGTTGTAATCGGGCGAGTTTCTACTTTCAGATGCAACAGAAATTTTGCGGATCGGTCAATCCGTTCCCGAGATATGGCAGTTTGGATGTAAGAAACGCTTGAGAAACTCAAAATTTTCGCAGTTCTGATGCTCGTAACGAATAACTAGAACGGCCTAGGGGAGAAGTACGCATACCGTTGTAATCGGGCGAGTTTCTACTTGCAGATGCAACAGAAATTTTGCGGATTGGTCGATCCGTTCGCGAGATATGGCAGTTTGGATGTAAGAAACGCTTGAGAAATTCAAAATTTTCGCAGTTCTGATGATCGAAACGAATAACTGGAACAGCCCAGGGGAAAACTACACATACCGTTGTAATCGGGCGAGTCTCTACTTTCAGATGCAACAGAAATTTTCCGGATTGGTCAATCCGTTCGCGAGATATGGCAGTTTGGAGGTAAGAAACGCTTGAGAAACTCAAAATTTTCGCAGTTCTGATGCTCGAAACGAATAACTAGAACGGCCTATAGGAAAAGTACGCATACCGTTGTAATCGGGCGAGATTCTACTTTCGAATGCAACAGAAATCATGCGGATTGGTCAATCCGTTCGCGAGATATGGCCGTTTGGATGTAAGAAACGCTTGAGAAACTCAAAATTTTCGCAGTTCTGATGCTCGAAACGAATAACTGGAACGGCCTAGGGGAAAAGAGCGCATACCGTTGTAATCGGGCGAGTTTCTACTTTCAGATGCAACAGAAATTTTGCGGATCGGTCAATCCGTTCCCGAGATATGGCAGTTTGGATGTAAGAAACGCTTGAGAAACTCAAAATTTTCGCAGTTCTGATGCTCGTAACGAATAACTAGAACGGCCTAGGGGAAAAGTACGCATACCGTTGTAATCGGGCGAGTTTCTACTTGCAGATGCAACAGAAATTTTGCGGATTGGTCGATCCGTTCGCGAGATATGGCAGTTTGGATGTAAGAAACGCTTGAGAAATTCAAAATTTTCGCAGTTCTGATGCTCGAAACGAATAACTGGAACAGCCCAGGGGAAAACTACACATACCGTTGTAATCGGGCGAGTCTCTACTTTCAGATGCAACAGAAATTTTCCGGATTGGTCAATCCGTTCGCGAGATATGGCAGTTTGGAGGTAAGAAACGCTTGAGAAACTCAAAATTTTCGCAGTTCTGATGCTCGAAACGAATAACTAGAACGGCCTATAGGAAAAGTACGCATACCGTTGTAATCGGGCGAGATTCTACTTTCGAATGCAACAGAAATCATGCGGATTGGTCAATCCGTTCGCGAGATATGGCCGTTTGGATGTAAGAAACGCTTGAGAAACTCAAAATTTTCGCAGTTCTGATGCTCGAAACGAATAACTGGAACGGCCTAGGGGAAAAGAGCGCATACCGTTGTAATCGGGCGAGTTTCTACTTTCAGATGCAACAGAAATTTTGCGGATCGGTCAATCCGTTCCCGAGATATGGCAGTTTGGATGTAAGAAACGCTTGAGAAACTCAAAATTTTCGCAGTTCTGATGCTCGTAACGAATAACTAGAACGGCCTAGGGGAAAAGTACGCATACCGTTGTAATCGGGCGAGTTTCTACTTGCAGATGCAACAGAAATTTTGCGGATTGGTCGATCCGTTCGCGAGATATGGCAGTTTGGATGTAAGAAACGCTTGAGAAATTCAAAATTTTCGCAGTTCTGATGCTCGAAACGAATAACTGGAACAGCCCAGGGGAAAACTACACATACCGTTGTAATCGGGCGAGTCTCTACTTTCAGATGCAACAGAAATTTTCCGGATTGGTCAATCCGTTCGCGAGATATGGCAGTTTGGAGGTAAGAAACGCTTGAGAAACTCAAAATTTTCGCAGTTCTGATGCTCGAAACGAATAACTAGAACGGCCTATGGGAAAAGTACGCATACCGTTGTAATCGGGCGAGTTTCTACTTTCGAATGCAACAGAAATCATGCGGATTGGTCAATCCGTTCGCGAGATATGGCCGTTTGGATGTAAGAAACGCTTGAGAAACTCAAAATTTTCGCAGTTGTGATGCTCGAAACGAATAACTGGAACGGCCTAGGGGAAAAGTGCGCATACCGTTGTAATCGGGCGAGTTTCTACTTTCAGTTGCAACAGAAATTTTGCGGATTGGTCAATCTGTTCGCGAGATATGGCAGTTTGGATGTAAGAAACGCTTGAGAAACTCAAAATTTTCGCAGTTCTGATGCTCGAAACGAATAACTGGAACGGCCTAGCGGAAAACTACACACACCGTTGTAATCGGGCGATTCTCTGCTTTCAGATGCAACAGATATTTCGCGGATTGTTCAATCCGTTCACGAGATATGGCAGTTTGGAGGTAAGAAACGCTTGAGAAACTCAAAATTTTCGCAGTTCTGATGCTCGAAACGAATAACTAGAACGGCCTAGGGGAAAAGTACGCATACCTTTGTAATCGGGCGAGTTTCTACTTTCAGATGCAACAGAAATCATGCGGATTGGTCAATCCGTTCGGGAGATATGGCCGTTTGGATGTAAGAAACGCTTGAGGAACTCAAAATTTGCGCAGTTCTGATGCTCGAAACGAATAACTAGAACGGCCTAGGGGAAAAGTGCGCATACCGTTGTAATCGGGCGAGTTTCTACTTTCAGATGCAACAGAAATTTTGCGGATCGGTCAATCCGTTCCCGAGATATGGCAGTTTGGATGTAAGAAACGCTTGAGAAACTCAAAATTTTCGCAGTTCTGATGCTCGTAACGAATAACCAGAACGGCCTAGGGGAAAAGTACGCATACCGTTGTAATCGGGCGAGTTTCTACTTGCAGATGCAACAGAAATTTTGCGGATTGGTCGATCCGTTCGCGAGATATGGCAGTTTGGATGTAAGAAACGCTTGAGAAATTCAAAATTTTCGCAGTTCTGATGCTCGAAACGAATAACTGGAACAGCCCAGGGGAAAACTACACATACCGTTGTAATCGGGCGAGTCTCTACTTTCAGATGCAACAGAAATTTTCCGGATTGGTCAATCCGTTCGCGAGATATGGCAGTTTGGAGGTAAGAAACGCTTGAGAAACTCAAAATTTTCGCAGTTCTGATGCTCGAAACGAATAACTAGAACGGCCTATGGGAAAAGTACGCATACCGTTGTAATCGGGCGAGTTTCTACTTTCAGATGCAACAGAAATCATGCGGATTGGTCAATCCGTTCGCGAGATATGGCCGTTTGGATGTAAGAAACGCTTGAGGAACTCAAAATTTGCGCAGTTCTGATGCTCGAAACGAATAACTAGAACGGCCTAGGGGAAAAGTGCGCATACCGTTGTAATCGGGCGAGTTTCTACTTTCAGAAGCAACGGAAATCATGCGGATTGGTCAATCCGTTAGCGAGATATGGCCGTTTGGATGTAAGAAACGCTTGAGAAACTCATAATTTTCGCAGTTCTGATGCTCGAAACGAATAACTAGAACTGCCTAGTGGAAAAGTGCGCATACCGTTGTAATCGGGCGAGTTTCTACTTTCAGATGCAACAGAAATTTTGCGGATCGGTCAATCCGTTCGCGAGATATGGCAGTTTGGATGTAAGAAACGCTTGAGAAACTCAAAATTTTCGCAGTTCTGATGCTCGAAACGAATAACTAGAACGGCCTAGGGGAAAAGTACGCATACCGTTGTAATCGGGCGAGATTCTACTTTCAGATGCAACGGAAATCATGCGGATTGGTCAATCCGTTCGCGAGATATGGCCGTTTGGATGTAAGAAACGCTTGAGAAACTCAAAATTTCCGCAGTTCTGATGCTCGAAACGAATAACTGGAACGGCCTAGGGGAAAAGTGCGCATACCGTTGTAATCGGGCGAGTTTTTACTTTCAGATGCAACAGAAATTTTGCGGATTGGTCCATCTGTTCGCGAGATATGGCAGTTTGGATGTAAGAAACGCTTGAGAAACTCAAAATTTTCGCAGTTCTGATGCTCGAAACGAATAACTGGAACGGCCTAGGGGAAAACTACACACACCGTTGTAATCGGGCAATTCTCTGCTTTCAGATGCAACAGAGATTTCGCGGATTGTTCAATCCGTTCACGAGATATGGCAGTTTGGAGGTAAGAAACGCTTGAGAAACTCAAAATTTTCGCAGTTCTGATGCTCGAAACGAATAACTAGAACGGCCTAGGGGAAAAGTACGCATACCGTTGTAATCGGGCGAGTTTCTACTTTCAGATGCAACAGAAATCATGCGGATTGGTCAATCCGTTCGCGAGATATGGCCGTTTGGATGTAAGAAACGCTTGAGAAACTCAAAATTTGCGCAGTTCTGATGCTCGAAACGAATAACTAGAACGGCCTAGGGGAAAAGTGCGCATACCGTTGTAATCGGGCGAGTTTCTACTTTCAGATGCAACGGAAATCATGCGGATTGGTCAATCCGTTCGCGAGATATGGCCGTTTGGATGTAAGAAACGCTTGAGAAACTCAAAATTTTCGCAGTTCTGATGCTCGAAACGAATAACTAGAACTGCCTAGTGGAAAAGTGCGCACACCGTTGTAATCGGGCGAGTTTCTACTTTCAGATGCAACAGAAATCATGCGGATTGGTCAATCCGTTCGCGAGATATGGCCATTTGGAGGTAAGAAACGCTTGAGAAACACAAAATTTTCGCCGTTCTGATGCTCGAAACGAATAACTGGAACGGCCTAGGGGAAAAGTGCGCATACCGTTGTAATCGGGCGAGTTTCTACTTTCAGATGCAACAGAAATCATGCGGATTGGTCAATCCGTTCGCGAGATATGGCCGTTTGGATGTAAGAAACGCTTGAGAAACTCAATATTTGCGCAGTTCTGATGCTCGAAACGAATAACTAGAACGGCCTAGGGGAAAAGTGCGCATACCGTTGTAATCGGGCGAGTTTCTACTTTCAGATGCAACGGAAATCATGCGGATTGGTCAATCCGTTCGCGAGATATGGCCGTTTGGATGTAAGAAACGCTTGAGAAACTCAAAATTTTCGCAGTTCTGATGCTCGAAACGAATAACTAGAACTGCCTAGTGGAAAAGTGCGCACACCGTTGTAATCGGGCGAGTTTCTACTTTCAGATGCAACAGAAATCATGCGGATTGGTCAATCCGTTCGCGAGATATGGCCATTTGGAGGTAAGAAACGCTTGAGAAACACAAAATTTTCGCCGTTCTGATGCTCGAAACGAATAACTAGAACGGCCTAGGGGAAAAGTACGCATACCGTTGTAATCGGGCGAGATTCTACTTTCGAATGCAACAGAAATCATGCGGATTGGTCAATCCGTTCGCGAGATATGGCCGTTTGGATGTAAGAAACGCTTGAGAAACTCAAAATTTTCGCAGTTCTGATGCTCGAAACGAATAACTGGAACGGCCTAGGGGAAAAGAGCGCATACCGTTGTAATCGGGCGAGTTTCTACTTTCAGATGCAACAGAAATTTTCCGGATTGGTCAATCCGTTCGCGAGATATGGCAGTTTGGAGGTAAGAAACGCTTGAGAAACTCAAAATTTTCGCAGTTCTGATGCTCGAAACGAATAACTAGAACGGCCTATGGGAAAAGTACGCATACCGTTGTAATCGGGCGAGTTTCTACTTTCGAATGCAACAGAAATCATGCGGATTGGTCAATCCGTTCGCGAGATATGGCCGTTTGGATGTAAGAAACGCTTGAGAAACTCAAAATTTTCGCAGTTGTGATGCTCGAAACGAATAACTGGAACGGCCTAGGGGAAAAGTGCGCATACCGTTGTAATCGGGCGAGTTTCTACTTTCAGTTGCAACAGAAATTTTGCGGATTGGTCAATCTGTTCGCGAGATATGGCAGTTTGGATGTAAGAAACGCTTGAGAAACTCAAAATTTTCGCAGTTCTGATGCTCGAAACGAATAACTGGAACGGCCTAGCGGAAAACTACACACACCGTTGTAATCGGGCGATTCTCTGCTTTCAGATGCAACAGATATTTCGCGGATTGTTCAATCCGTTCACGAGATATGGCAGTTTGGAGGTAAGAAACGCTTGAGAAACTCAAAATTTTCGCAGTTCTGATGCTCGAAACGAATAACTAGAACGGCCTAGGGGAAAAGTACGCATACCTTTGTAATCGGGCGAGTTTCTACTTTCAGATGCAACAGAAATCATGCGGATTGGTCAATCCGTTCGGGAGATATGGCCGTTTGGATGTAAGAAACGCTTGAGGAACTCAAAATTTGCGCAGTTCTGATGCTCGAAACGAATAACTAGAACGGCCTAGGGGAAAAGTGCGCATACCGTTGTAATCGGGCGAGTTTCTACTTTCAGATGCAACAGAAATTTTGCGGATCGGTCAATCCGTTCCCGAGATATGGCAGTTTGGATGTAAGAAACGCTTGAGAAACTCAAAATTTTCGCAGTTCTGATGCTCGTAACGAATAACCAGAACGGCCTAGGGGAAAAGTACGCATACCGTTGTAATCGGGCGAGTTTCTACTTGCAGATGCAACAGAAATTTTGCGGATTGGTCGATCCGTTCGCGAGATATGGCAGTTTGGATGTAAGAAACGCTTGAGAAATTCAAAATTTTCGCAGTTCTGATGCTCGAAACGAATAACTGGAACAGCCCAGGGGAAAACTACACATACCGTTGTAATCGGGCGAGTCTCTACTTTCAGATGCAACAGAAATTTTCCGGATTGGTCAATCCGTTCGCGAGATATGGCAGTTTGGAGGTAAGAAACGCTTGAGAAACTCAAAATTTTCGCAGTTCTGATGCTCGAAACGAATAACTAGAACGGCCTATGGGAAAAGTACGCATACCGTTGTAATCGGGCGAGTTTCTACTTTCAGATGCAACAGAAATCATGCGGATTGGTCAATCCGTTCGCGAAATATGGCCGTTTGGATGTAAGAAACGCTTGAGGAACTCAAAATTTCCGCAGTTCTGATGCTCGAAACGAATAACTGGAACGGCCTAGGGGAAAAGTGCGCATACCGTTGTAATCGGGCGAGTTTCTACTTTCAGATGCAACAGAAATTTTGCGGATCGGTCAATCCGTTCGCGAGATATGGCAGTTTGGATGTAAGAAACGCTTGAGAAACTCAAAATTTTCGCAGTTCTGATGCTCGAAACGAATAACTGGAACGGCCTAGGGGAAAACTACACACACCGTTGTAATCGGGCAATTCTCTGCTTTCAGATGCAACAGAGATTTCGCGGATTGTTCAATCCGTTCACGAGATATGGCAGTTTGGAGGTAAGAAACGCTTGAGAAACTCAAAATTTTCGCAGTTCTGATGCTCGAAACGAATAACTAGAACGGCCTAGGGGAAAAGTACGCATACCGTTGTAATCGGGCGAGTTTCTACTTTCAGATGCAACAGAAATCATGCGGATTGGTCAATCCGTTCGCGAGATATGGCCGTTTGGATGTAAGAAACGCTTGAGAAACTCAAAATTTGCGCAGTTCTGATGCTCGAAACGAATAACTAGAACGGCCTAGGGGAAAAGTGCGCATACCGTTGTAATCGGGCGAGTTTCTACTTTCAGAAGCAACGGAAATCATGCGGATTGGTCAATCCGTTCGCGAGATATGGCCGTTTGGATGTAAGAAACGCTTGAGAAACTCATAATTTTCGCAGTTCTGATGCTCGAAACGAATAACTAGAACTGCCTAGTGGAAAAGTGCGCATACCGTTGTAATCGGGCGAGTTTCTACTTTCAGATGCAACAGAAATTTTGCGGATCGGTCAATCCGTTCGCGAGATATGGCAGTTTGGATGTAAGAAACGCTTGAGAAACTCAAAATTTTCGCAGTTCTGATGCTCGAAACGAATAACTAGAACGGCCTAGGGGAAAAGTACGCATACCGTTGTAATCGGGCGAGATTCTACTTTCAGATGCAACGGAAATCATGCGGATTGGTCAATCCGTTCGCGAGATATGGCCGTTTGGATGTAAGAAACGCTTGAGAAACTCAAAATTTCCGCAGTTCTGATGCTCGAAACGAATAACTGGAACGGCCTAGGGGAAAAGTGCGCATACCGTTGTAATCGGGCGAGTTTTTACTTTCAGATGCAACAGAAATTTTGCGGATTGGTCCATCTGTTCGCGAGATATGGCAGATTGGATGTAAGAAACGCTTGAGAAACTCAAAATTTTCGCAGTTCTGATGCTCGAAACGAATAACTGGAACGGCCTAGGGGAAAACTACACACACCGTTGTAATCGGGCAATTCTCTGCTTTCAGATGCAACAGAGATTTCGCGGATTGTTCAATCCGTTCACGAGATATGGCAGTTTGGAGGTAAGAAACGCTTGAGAAACTCAAAATTTTCGCAGTTCTGATGCTCGAAACGAATAACTAGAACGGCCTAGGGGAAAAGTACGCATACCGTTGTAATCGGGCGAGTTTCTACTTTCAGATGCAACGGAAATCATGCGGATTGGTCAATCCGTTCGCGAGATATGGCCGTTTGGATGTAAGAAACGCTTGAGAAAATCAAAATTTTCGCAGTTCTGATGCTCGAAACGAATAACTAGAACTGCCTAGTGGAAAAGTGCGCACACCGTTGTAATCGGGCGAGTTTCTACTTTCAGATGCAACAGAAATCATGCGGATTGGTCAATCCGTTCGCGAGATATGGCCATTTGGAGGTAAGAAACGCTTGAGAAACACAAAATTTTCGCCGTTCTGATGCTCGAAACGAATAACTGGAACGGCCTAGGGGAAAAGTGCGCATACCGTTGTAATCGGGCGAGTTTCTACTTTCAGATGCAACAGAAATCATGCGGATTGGTCAATCCGTTCGCGAGATATGGCCGTTTGGATGTAAGAAACGCTTGAGAAACTCAATATTTGCGCAGTTCTGATGCTCGAAACGAATAACTAGAACGGCCTAGGGGAAAAGTGCGCATACCGTTGTAATCGGGCGAGTTTCTACTTTCAGATGCAACGGAAATCATGCGGATTGGTCAATCCGTTCGCGAGATATGGCCGTTTGGATGTAAGAAACGCTTGAGAAACTCAAAATTTTCGCAGTTCTGATGCTCGAAACGAATAACTAGAACTGCCTAGTGGAAAAGTGCGCACACCGTTGTAATCGGGCGAGTTTCTACTTTCAGATGCAACAGAAATCATGCGGATTGGTCAATCCGTTCGCGAGATATGGCCATTTGGAGGTAAGAAACGCTTGAGAAACACAAAATTTTCGCCGTTCTGATGCTCGAAACGAATAACTAGAACGGCCTAGGGGAAAAGTACGCATACCGTTGTAATCGGGCGAGATTCTACTTTCGAATGCAACAGAAATCATGCGGATTGGTCAATCCGTTCGCGAGATATGGCCGTTTGGATGTAAGAAACGCTTGAGAAACTCAAAATTTTCGCAGTTCTGATGCTCGAAACGAATAACTGGAACGGCCTAGGGGAAAAGAGCGCATACCGTTGTAATCGGGCGAGTTTCTACTTTCAGATGCAACAGAAATTTTGCGGATCGGTCAATCCGTTCCCGAGATATGGCAGTTTGGATGTAAGAAACGCTTGAGAAACTCAAAATTTTCGCAGTTCTGATGCTCGTAACGAATAACTAGAACGGCCTAGGGGAAAAGTACGCATACCGTTGTAATCGGGCGAGTTTCTACTTGCAGATGCAACAGAAATTTTGCGGATTGGTCGATCCGTTCGCGAGATATGGCAGTTTGGATGTAAGAAACGCTTGAGAAATTCAAAATTTTCGCAGTTCTGATGCTCGAAACGAATAACTGGAACAGCCCAGGGGAAAACTACACATACCGTTGTAATCGGGCGAGTCTCTACTTTCAGATGCAACAGAAATTTTCCGGATTGGTCAATCCGTTCGCGAGATATGGCAGTTTGGAGGTAAGAAACGCTTGAGAAACTCAAAATTTTCGCAGTTCTGATGCTCGAAACGAATAACTAGAACGGCCTATGGGAAAAGTACGCATACCGTTGTAATCGGGCGAGTTTCTACTTTCGAATGCAACAGAAATCATGCGGATTGGTCAATCCGTTCGCGAGATATGGCCGTTTGGATGTAAGAAACGCTTGAGAAACTCAAAATTTTCGCAGTTGTGATGCTCGAAACGAATAACTGGAACGGCCTAGGGGAAAAGTGCGCATACCGTTGTAATCGGGCGAGTTTCTACTTTCAGTTGCAACAGAAATTTTGCGGATTGGTCAATCTGTTCGCGAGATATGGCAGTTTGGATGTAAGAAACGCTTGAGAAACTCAAAATTTTCGCAGTTCTGATGCTCGAAACGAATAACTGGAACGGCCTAGCGGAAAACTACACACACCGTTGTAATCGGGCGATTCTCTGCTTTCAGATGCAACAGATATTTCGCGGATTGTTCAATCCGTTCACGAGATATGGCAGTTTGGAGGTAAGAAACGCTTGAGAAACTCAAAATTTTCGCAGTTCTGATGCTCGAAACGAATAACTAGAACGGCCTAGGGGAAAAGTACGCATACCTTTGTAATCGGGCGAGTTTCTACTTTCAGATGCAACAGAAATCATGCGGATTGGTCAATCCGTTCGGGAGATATGGCCGTTTGGATGTAAGAAACGCTTGAGAAACTCAAAATTTGCGCAGTTCTGATGCTCGAAACGAATAACTAGAACGGCCTAGGGGAAAAGTGCGCATACCGTTGTAATCGGGCGAGTTTCTACTTTCAGATGCAACAGAAATTTTGCGGATCGGTCAATCCGTTCCCGAGATATGGCAGTTTGGATGTAAGAAACGCTTGAGAAACTCAAAATTTTCGCAGTTCTGATGCTCGTAACGAATAACCAGAACGGCCTAGGGGAAA
This sequence comes from Ptiloglossa arizonensis, assembly GCF_051014685.1. NCBI lineage: Eukaryota > Metazoa > Arthropoda > Insecta > Hymenoptera > Colletidae > Ptiloglossa > Ptiloglossa arizonensis. The sequence continues at coordinate 11,310,293 of NW_027478385.1, forward strand.
AGTACGCATACCGTTGTAATCGGGCGAGTTTCTACTTGCAGATGCAACAGAAATTTTGCGGATTGGTCGATCCGTTCGCGAGATATGGCTGTTTGGATGTAAGAAACGCTTGAGAAATTCAAAATTTTCGCAGTTCTGATGCTCGAAACGAATAACTGGAACAGCCCAGGGGAAAACTACACATACCGTTGTAATCGGGCGAGTCTCTACTTTCAGATGCAACAGAAATTTTCCGGATTGGTCAATCCGTTCGCGAGATATGGCAGTTTGGAGGTAAGAAACGCTTGAGAAACTCAAAATTTTCGCAGTTCTGATGCTCGAAACGAATAACTAGAACGGCCTATGGGAAAAGTGCGCATACCGTTGTAATCGGGCGAGTTTCTACTTTCAGATGCAACAGAAATTTTGCGGATCGGTCAATCCGTTCCCGAGATATGGCAGTTTGGATGTAAGAAACGCTTGAGAAACTCAAAATTTTCGCAGTTCTGATGCTCGTAACGAATAACCAGAACGGCCTAGGGGAAAAGTACGCATACCGTTGTAATCGGGCGAGTTTCTACTTGCAGATGCAACAGAAATTTTGCGGATTGGTCGATCCGTTCGCGAGATATGGCAGTTTGGATGTAAGAAACGCTTGAGAAACTCAAAATTTTCGCAGTTCTGATGCTCGAAACGAATAACTAGAACGGCCTATGGGAAAAGTACGCATACCGTTGTAATCGGGCGAGTTTCTACTTTCGAATGCAACAGAAATCATGCGGATTGGTCAATCCGTTCGCGAGATATGGCCGTTTGGATGTAAGAAACGCTTGAGAAACTCAAAATTTTCGCAGTTGTGATGCTCGAAACGAATAACTGGAACGGCCTAGGGGAAAAGTGCGCATACCGTTGTAATCGGGCGAGTTTCTACTTTCAGTTGCAACAGAAATTTTGCGGATTGGTCAATCTGTTCGCGAGATATGGCAGTTTGGATGTAAGAAACGCTTGAGGAACTCAAAATTTGCGCAGTTCTGATGCTCGAAACGAATAACTAGAACGGCCTAGGGGAAAAGTGCGCATACCGTTGTAATCGGGCGAGTTTCTACTTTCAGAAGCAACGGAAATCATGCGGATTGGTCAATCCGTTCGCGAGATATGGCCGTTTGGATGTAAGAAACGCTTGAGAAACTCATAATTTTCGCAGTTCTGATGCTCGAAACGAATAACTAGAACTGCCTAGTGGAAAAGTGCGCATACCGTTGTAATCGGGCGAGTTTCTACTTTCAGATGCAACAGAAATTTTGCGGATCGGTCAATCCGTTCGCGAGATATGGCAGTTTGGATGTAAGAAACGCTTGAGAAACTCAAAATTTTCGCAGTTCTGATGCTCGAAACGAATAACTAGAACGGCCTAGGGGAAAAGTACGCATACCGTTGTAATCGGGCGAGATTCTACTTTCAGATGCAACGGAAATCATGCGGATTGGTCAATCCGTTCGCGAGATATGGCCGTTTGGATGTAAGAAACGCTTGAGAAACTCAAAATTTCCGCAGTTCTGATGCTCGAAACGAATAACTGGAACGGCCTAGGGGAAAAGTGCGCATACCGTTGTAATCGGGCGAGTTTTTACTTTCAGATGCAACAGAAATTTTGCGGATTGGTCCATCTGTTCGCGAGATATGGCAGATTGGATGTAAGAAACGCTTGAGAAACTCAAAATTTTCGCAGTTCTGATGCTCGAAACGAATAACTGGAACGGCCTAGGGGAAAACTACACACACCGTTGTAATCGGGCAATTCTCTGCTTTCAGATGCAACAGAGATTTCGCGGATTGTTCAATCCGTTCACGAGATATGGCAGTTTGGAGGTAAGAAACGCTTGAGAAACTCAAAATTTTCGCAGTTCTGATGCTCGAAACGAATAACTAGAACGGCCTAGGGGAAAAGTACGCATACCGTTGTAATCGGGCGAGTTTCTACTTTCAGATGCAACGGAAATCATGCGGATTGGTCAATCCGTTCGCGAGATATGGCCGTTTGGATGTAAGAAACGCTTGAGAAAATCAAAATTTTCGCAGTTCTGATGCTCGAAACGAATAACTAGAACTGCCTAGTGGAAAAGTGCGCACACCGTTGTAATCGGGCGAGTTTCTACTTTCAGATGCAACGGAAATCATGCGGATTGGTCAATCCGTTCGCGAGATATGGCCGTTTGGATGTAAGAAACGCTTGAGAAACTCAAAATTTTCGCAGTTCTGATGCTCGAAACGAATAACTAGAACTGCCTAGTGGAAAAGTGCGCACACCGTTGTAATCGGGCGAGTTTCTACTTTCAGATGCAACAGAAATCATGCGGATTGGTCAATCCGTTCGCGAGATATGGCCATTTGGAGGTAAGAAACGCTTGAGAAACACAAAATTTTCGCCGTTCTGATGCTCGAAACGAATAACTAGAACGGCCTAGGGGAAAAGTACGCATACCGTTGTAATCGGGCGAGATTCTACTTTCGAATGCAACAGAAATCATGCGGATTGGTCAATCCGTTCGCGAGATATGGCCGTTTGGATGTAAGAAACGCTTGAGAAACTCAAAATTTTCGCAGTTCTGATGCTCGAAACGAATAACTGGAACGGCCTAGGGGAAAAGAGCGCATACCGTTGTAATCGGGCGAGTTTCTACTTTCAGATGCAACAGAAATTTTGCGGATCGGTCAATCCGTTCCCGAGATATGGCAGTTTGGATGTAAGAAACGCTTGAGAAACTCAAAATTTTCGCAGTTCTGATGCTCGTAACGAATAACTAGAACGGCCTAGGGGAAAAGTACGCATACCGTTGTAATCGGGCGAGTTTCTACTTGCAGATGCAACAGAAATTTTGCGGATTGGTCGATCCGTTCGCGAGATATGGCAGTTTGGATGTAAGAAACGCTTGAGAAATTCAAAATTTTCGCAGTTCTGATGCTCGAAACGAATAACTGGAACAGCCCAGGGGAAAACTACACATACCGTTGTAATCGGGCGAGTCTCTACTTTCAGATGCAACAGAAATTTTCCGGATTGGTCAATCCGTTCGCGAGATATGGCAGTTTGGAGGTAAGAAACGCTTGAGAAACTCAAAATTTTCGCAGTTCTGATGCTCGAAACGAATAACTAGAACGGCCTATGGGAAAAGTACGCATACCGTTGTAATCGGGCGAGTTTCTACTTTCGAATGCAACAGAAATCATGCGGATTGGTCAATCCGTTCGCGAGATATGGCCGTTTGGATGTAAGAAACGCTTGAGAAACTCAAAATTTTCGCAGTTGTGATGCTCGAAACGAATAACTGGAACGGCCTAGGGGAAAAGTGCGCATACCGTTGTAATCGGGCGAGTTTCTACTTTCAGTTGCAACAGAAATTTTGCGGATTGGTCAATCTGTTCGCGAGATATGGCAGTTTGGATGTAAGAAACGCTTGAGAAACTCAAAATTTTCGCAGTTCTGATGCTCGAAACGAATAACTGGAACGGCCTAGCGGAAAACTACACACACCGTTGTAATCGGGCGATTCTCTGCTTTCAGATGCAACAGATATTTCGCGGATTGTTCAATCCGTTCACGAGATATGGCAGTTTGGAGGTAAGAAACGCTTGAGAAACTCAAAATTTTCGCAGTTCTGATGCTCGAAACGAATAACTAGAACGGCCTAGGGGAAAAGTACGCATACCTTTGTAATCGGGCGAGTTTCTACTTTCAGATGCAACAGAAATCATGCGGATTGGTCAATCCGTTCGGGAGATATGGCCGTTTGGATGTAAGAAACGCTTGAGGAACTCAAAATTTGCGCAGTTCTGATGCTCGAAACGAATAACTAGAACGGCCTAGGGGAAAAGTGCGCATACCGTTGTAATCGGGCGAGTTTCTACTTTCAGATGCAACAGAAATTTTGCGGATCGGTCAATCCGTTCCCGAGATATGGCAGTTTGGATGTAAGAAACGCTTGAGAAACTCAAAATTTTCGCAGTTCTGATGCTCGTAACGAATAACCAGAACGGCCTAGGGGAAAAGTACGCATACCGTTGTAATCGGGCGAGTTTCTACTTGCAGATGCAACAGAAATTTTGCGGATTGGTCGATCCGTTCGCGAGATATGGCAGTTTGGATGTAAGAAACGCTTGAGAAATTCAAAATTTTCGCAGTTCTGATGCTCGAAACGAATAACTGGAACAGCCCAGGGGAAAACTACACATACCGTTGTAATCGGGCGAGTCTCTACTTTCAGATGCAACAGAAATTTTCCGGATTGGTCAATCCGTTCGCGAGATATGGCAGTTTGGAGGTAAGAAACGCTTGAGAAACTCAAAATTTTCGCAGTTCTGATGCTCGAAACGAATAACTAGAACGGCCTATGGGAAAAGTACGCATACCGTTGTAATCGGGCGAGTTTCTACTTTCAGATGCAACAGAAATCATGCGGATTGGTCAATCCGTTCGCGAGATATGGCCGTTTGGATGTAAGAAACGCTTGAGGAACTCAAAATTTGCGCAGTTCTGATGCTCGAAACGAATAACTAGAACGGCCTAGGGGAAAAGTGCGCATACCGTTGTAATCGGGCGAGTTTCTACTTTCAGAAGCAACGGAAATCATGCGGATTGGTCAATCCGTTCGCGAGATATGGCCGTTTGGATGTAAGAAACGCTTGAGAAACTCATAATTTTCGCAGTTCTGATGCTCGAAACGAATAACTAGAACTGCCTAGTGGAAAAGTGCGCATACCGTTGTAATCGGGCGAGTTTCTACTTTCAGATGCAACAGAAATTTTGCGGATCGGTCAATCCGTTCGCGAGATATGGCAGTTTGGATGTAAGAAACGCTTGAGAAACTCAAAATTTTCGCAGTTCTGATGCTCGAAACGAATAACTAGAACGGCCTAGGGGAAAAGTACGCATACCGTTGTAATCGGGCGAGATTCTACTTTCAGATGCAACGGAAATCATGCGGATTGGTCAATCCGTTCGCGAGATATGGCCGTTTGGATGTAAGAAACGCTTGAGAAACTCAAAATTTCCGCAGTTCTGATGCTCGAAACGAATAACTGGAACGGCCTAGGGGAAAAGTGCGCATACCGTTGTAATCGGGCGAGTTTTTACTTTCAGATGCAACAGAAATTTTGCGGATTGGTCCATCTGTTCGCGAGATATGGCAGTTTGGATGTAAGAAACGCTTGAGAAACTCAAAATTTTCGCAGTTCTGATGCTCGAAACGAATAACTGGAACGGCCTAGGGGAAAACTACACACACCGTTGTAATCGGGCAATTCTCTGCTTTCAGATGCAACAGAGATTTCGCGGATTGTTCAATCCGTTCACGAGATATGGCAGTTTGGAGGTAAGAAACGCTTGAGAAACTCAAAATTTTCGCAGTTCTGATGCTCGAAACGAATAACTAGAACGGCCTAGGGGAAAAGTACGCATACCGTTGTAATCGGGCGAGTTTCTACTTTCAGATGCAACAGAAATCATGCGGATTGGTCAATCCGTTCGCGAGATATGGCCGTTTGGATGTAAGAAACGCTTGAGAAACTCAAAATTTGCGCAGTTCTGATGCTCGAAACGAATAACTAGAACGGCCTAGGGGAAAAGTGCGCATACCGTTGTAATCGGGCGAGTTTCTACTTTCAGATGCAACGGAAATCATGCGGATTGGTCAATCCGTTCGCGAGATATGGCTGTTTGGATGTAAGAAACGCTTGAGAAACTCAAAATTTTCGCAGTTCTGATGCTCGAAACGAATAACTAGAACTGCCTAGTGGAAAAGTGCGCACACCGTTGTAATCGGGCGAGTTTCTACTTTCAGATGCAACAGAAATCATGCGGATTGGTCAATCCGTTCGCGAGATATGGCCATTTGGAGGTAAGAAACGCTTGAGAAACACAAAATTTTCGCCGTTCTGATGCTCGAAACGAATAACTGGAACGGCCTAGGGGAAAAGTGCGCATACCGTTGTAATCGGGCGAGTTTCTACTTTCAGATGCAACAGAAATCATGCGGATTGGTCAATCCGTTCGCGAGATATGGCCGTTTGGATGTAAGAAACGCTTGAGAAACTCAATATTTGCGCAGTTCTGATGCTCGAAACGAATAACTAGAACGGCCTAGGGGAAAAGTGCGCATACCGTTGTAAACGGGCGAGTTTCTACTTTCAGATGCAACGGAAATCATGCGGATTGGTCAATCCGTTCGCGAGATATGGCCGTTTGGATGTAAGAAACGCTTGAGAAACTCAAAATTTTCGCAGTTCTGATGCTCGAAACGAATAACTAGAACTGCCTAGTGGAAAAGTGCGCACACCGTTGTAATCGGGCGAGTTTCTACTTTCAGATGCAACAGAAATCATGCGGATTGGTCAATCCGTTCGCGAGATATGGCCATTTGGAGGTAAGAAACGCTTGAGAAACACAAAATTTTCGCCGTTCTGATGCTCGAAACGAATAACTAGAACGGCCTAGGGGAAAAGTACGCATACCGTTGTAATCGGGCGAGTTTCTACTTTCAGATGCAACAGAAATTTTGCGGATCGGTCAATCCGTTCCCGAGATATGGCAGATTGGATGTAAGAAACGCTTGAGAAACTCAAAATTTTCGCAGTTCTGATGCTCGAAACGTATAACTGGAACGGCCTAGCGGAAAACTACACACACCGTTGTAATCGGGCGATTCTCTGCTTTCAGATGCAACAGATATTTCGCGGATTGTTCAATCCGTTCACGAGATATGGCAGTTTGGAGGTAAGAAACGCTTGAGAAACTCAAAATTTTCGCAGTTCCGATGCTCGAAACGAATAACTAGAACGGCCTAGGGGAAAAGTACGCATACCTTTGTAATCGGGCGAGTTTCTACTTTCAGATGCAACAGAAATCATGCGGATTGGTCAATCCGTTCGGGAGATATGGCCGTTTGGATGTAAGAAACGCTTGAGGAACTCAAAATTTGCGCAGTTCTGATGCTCGAAACGAATAACTAGAACGGCCTAGGGGAAAAGTGCGCATACCGTTGTAATCGGGCGAGTTTCTACTTTCAGATGCAACAGAAATTTTGCAGATCGGTCAATCCGTTCCCGAGATATGGCAGTTTGGATGTAAGAAACGCTTGAGAAACTCAAAATTTTCGCAGTTCTGATGCTCGTAACGAATAACTAGAACGGCCTAGGGGAAAAGTACGCATACCGTTGTAATCGGGCGAGTTTCTACTTGCAGATGCAACAGAAATTTTGCGGATTGGTCGATCCGTTCGCGAGATATGGCAGTTTGGATGTAAGAAACGCTTGAGAAATTCAAAATTTTCGCAGTTCTGGTGCTCGAAACGAATAACTGGAACAGCCCAGGGGAAAACTACACATACCGTTGTAATCGGGCGAGTCTCTACTTTCAGATGCAACAGAAATTTTCCGGATTGGTCAATCCGTTCGCGAGATATGGCAGTTTGGAGGTAAGAAACGCTTGAGAAACTCAAAAGTTTCGCAGTTCTGATGCTCGAAACGAATAACTAGAACGGCCTATGGGAAAAGTACGCATACCGTTGTAATCGGGCAATTCTCTGCTTTCAGATGCAACAGAGATTTCGCGGATTGTTCAATCCGTTCACGAGATATGGCAGTTTGGAGGTAAGAAACGCTTGAGAAACTCAAAATTTTCGCAGTTCTGATGCTCGAAACGAATAACTAGAACGGCCTAGGGGAAAAGTGCGCATACCGTTGTAATCGGGCGAGTTTCTACTTTCAGAAGCAACGGAAATCATGCGGATTGGTCAATCCGTTCGCGAGATATGGCCGTTTGGATGTAAGAAACGCTTGAGAAACTCATAATTTTCGCAGTTCTGATGCTCGAAACGAATAACTAGAACTGCCTAGTGGAAAAGTGCGCATACCGTTGTAATCGGGCGAGTTTCTACTTTCAGATGCAACAGAAATTTTGCGGATCGGTCAATCCGTTCGCGAGATATGGCAGTTTGGATGTAAGAAACGCTTGAGAAACTCAAAATTTTCGCAGTTCTGATGCTCGAAACGAATAACTGGAACGGCCTAGGGGAAAAGTGCGCATACCGTTGTAATCGGGCGAGTTTTTACTTTCAGATGCAACAGAAATTTTGCGGATTGGTCAATCTGTTCGCGAGATATGGCAGTTTGGATGTAAGAAACGCTTGAGAAACTCAAAATTTTCGCAGTTCTGATGCTCGAAACGAATAACTGGAACGGCCTAGGGGAAAACTACACACACCGTTGTAATCGGGCAATTCTCTGCTTTCAGATGCAACAGAGATTTCGCGGATTGTTCAATCCGTTCACGAGATATGGCAGTTTGGAGGTAAGAAACGCTTGAGAAACTCAAAATTTTCGCAGTTCTGATGCTCGAAACGAATAACTAGAACGGCCTAGGGGAAAAGTGCGCATACCGTTGTAATCGGGCGAGTTTCTACTTTCAGATGCAACGGAAATCATGCGGATTGGTCAATCCGTTCGCGAGATATGGCCGTTTGGATGTAAGAAACGCTTGAGAAACTCAAAATTTTCGCAGTTCTGATGCTCGAAACGAATAACTAGAACTGCCTAGTGGAAAAGTGCGCACACCGTTGTAATCGGGCGAGTTTCTACTTTCAGATGCAACAGAAATCATGCGGATTGGTCAATCCGTTCGCGAGATATGGCCATTTGGAGGTAAGAAACGCTTGAGAAACACAAAATTTTCGCCGTTCTGATGCTCGAAACGAATAACTGGAACGGCCTAGGGGAAAAGTACGCATACCGTTGTAATCGGGCGAGTTTTTACTTTCAGATGCAACAGAAATTTTGCGGATTGGTCAATCTGTTCGCGAGATATGGCAGTTTGGATGTAAGAAACGCTTGAGAAACTCAAAATTTTCGCAGTTCTGATGCTCGAAACGAATAACTGGAACGGCCTAGGGGAAAACTACACACACCGTTGTAATCGGGCAATTCTCCGCTTTCAGATGCAACAGAGATTTCGCGGATTGTTCAATCCGTTCACGAGATATGGCAGTTTGGAGGTAAGAAACGCTTGAGAAACTCTAAATTTTCGCAGTTCTGATGCTCGAAACGAATAACTAGAACGGCCTAGGGGAAAAGTACGCATACCGTTGTAATCGGGCGAGTTTCTACTTTCAGATGCAACAGAAATCATGCGGATTGGTCAATCCGTTCGCGAGATATGGCCGTTTGGATGTAAGAAACGCTTGAGAAACTCAAAATTTGCGCAGTTCTGATGCTCGAAACGAATAACTAGAACGGCCTAGGGGAAAAGTGCGCATACCGTTGTAATCGGGCGAGTTTCTACTTTCAGATGCAACGGAAATCATGCGGATTGGTCAATCCGTTCGCGAGATATGGCCGTTTGGATGTAAGAAACGCTTGAGAAACTCAAAATTTTCGCAGTTCTGATGCTCGAAACGAATAACTAGAACTGCCTAGTGGAAAAGTGCGCACACCGTTGTAATCGGGCGAGTTTCTACTTTCAGATGCAACAGAAATCATGCGGATTGGTCAATCCGTTCGCGAGATATGGCCATTTGGAGGTAAGAAACGCTTGAGAAACACAAAATTTTCGCCGTTCTGATGCTCGAAACGAATAACTAGAACGGCCTAGGGGAAAAGTACGCCTACCGTTGTAATCGGGCGAGTTTCTACTTTCAGATGCAACAGAAATTTTGCGGATCGGTCAATCCGTTCCCGAGATATGGCAGATTGGATGTAAGAAACGCTTGAGAAACACAAAATTTTCGCAGTTCTGATGCTCGTATCGAATAACTAGAACGGCCTAGGGGAAAAGTACGCATACCGTTGTAATCGGGCGAGTTTCTACTTGCAGATGCAACAGAAATTTTGCGGATTGGTCGATCCGTTCGCGAGATATGGCAGTGTGGATGTAAGAAACGCTTGAGAAATTCAAAATTTTCGCAGTTCTGATGCTCGAAACGAATAACTGGAACGGCCCAGGGGAAAACTACACATACCGTTGTAATCGGGCGAGTCTCTACTTTCAGATGCAACAGAAATTTTCCGGATTGGTCAATCCGTTCGCGAGATATGGCAGTTTGGAGGTAAGAAACGCTTGAGAAACTCAAAATTTTCGCAGTTCTGATGCTCGAAACGAATAACTAGAACGGCCTATGGGAAAAGTACGCATACCGTTGTAATCGGGCGAGTTCCTACTTTCAGATGCAACAGAAATCATGCGGATTGGTCAATCCGTTCGCGAGATATGGCCGTTTGGATGTAAGAAACGCTTGAGGAACACAAAATTTTCGCCGTTCTGATGCTCGAAACGAATAACTAGAACGGCCTAGGGGAAAAGTACGCATACCGTTGTAATCGGGCGAGTTTCTACTTTCAGATGCAACAGAAATTTTGCGGATCGGTCAATCCGTTCCCGAGATATGGCAGTTTGGATGTAAGAAACGCTTGAGAAACTCAAAATTTTCGCAGTTCTGATGCTCGTAACGAATAACTAGAACGGCCTAGGGGAAAAGTACACATACCGTTGTAATCGGGCGAGTTTCTACTTGCAGATGCAACAGAAATTTTGCGGATTGGTCGATCCGTTCGCGAGATATGGCAGTTTGGATGTAAGAAACGCTTGAGAAATTCAAAATTTTCATAGTTCTGATGCTCGAAACGAATAACTGGAACAGCCCAGGGGAAAACTACACATACCGTTGTAATCGGGCGAGTCTCTACTTTCAGATGCAACAGAAATTTTCCGGATTGGTCAATCCGTTCGCGAGATATGGCAGTTTGGAGGTAAGAAACGCTTGAGAAACTCAAAATTTTCGCAGTTCTGATGCTCGAAACGAATAACTAGAACGGCCTATGGGAAAAGTACGCATACCGTTGTAATCGGGCGAGTTCCTACTTTCAGATGCAACAGAAATCATGCGGATTGGTCAATCCGTTCGCGAGATATGGCCGTTTGGATGTAAGAAACGCTTGAGGAACACAAAATTTTCGCCGTTCTGATGCTCGAAACGAATAACTAGAACGGCCTAGGGGAAAAGTACGCATACCGTTGTAATCGGGCGAGTTTCTACTTTCAGATGCAACAGAAATTTTGCGGATCGGTCAATCCGTTCCCGAGATATGGCAGTTTGGATGTAAGAAACGCTTGAGAAACTCAAAATTTTCGCAGTTCTGATGCTCGTAACGAATAACTAGAACGGCCTAGGGGAAAAGTACGCATACCGTTGTAATCGGGCGGGTTTCTACTTGCAGATGCAACAGAAATTTTGCGGATTGGTCGATCCGTTCGCGAGATATGGCAGTTTGGATGTAAGAAACGCTTGAGAAATTCAAAATTTTCGCAGTTCTGATGCTCGAAACGAATAACTGGAACCGCCCAGGGGAAAACTACACATACCGTTGTAATCGGGCGAGTCTCTACTTTCAGATGCAACAGAAATTTTCCGGATTGGTCAATCCGTTCGCGAGATATGGCAGTTTGGAGGTAAGAAACGCTTGAGAAACTCAAAATTTTCGCAGTTCTGATGCTCGAAACGAATAACTAGAACGGCCTATGGGAAAAGTACGCATACCGTTGTAATCGGGCGAGTCTCTACTTTCGAATGCAACAGAAATCATGCGGATTGGTCAATCCGTTCGCGAGATATGGCCGTTTGGATGTAAGAAACGCTTGAGAAACTCAAAATTTTCGCAGTTCTGATGCTCGAAACGAATAACTGGAACGGCCTAGGGGAAAAGTGAGCATACCTTTGTAATCGGGCGAGTTTCTACTTTCAGATGCAACAGAAATTTTGCGGATAGGTCAATCTGTTCGCGAGATATGGCAGTTTGGATGTAAGAAACGCTTGAGAAACTCAAAATTTTCGCAGTTCTGATGCTCGAAACGAATAACTGGAACGGCCTAGCGGAAAACTACACGCACCGTTGTAATCGGGCGATTCTCTGCTTTCAGATGCAACAGATATTTCGCGGATTGTTCAATCCGTTCACGAGATATGGCAGTTTGGAGGTAAGAAACGCTTGAGAAACTCAAAATTTTCGCAGTTCTGATGCTCGAAACGAATAACTAGAACGGCCTAGGGGAAAAGTACGCATACCTTTGTAATCGGGCGAGTTTCTACTTTCAGATGCAACAGAAATCATGCGGATGGGTCAATCCGTTCGGGAGATATGGCCGTTTGGATGTAAGAAACGCTTGAGGAACTCAAAATTTGCGCAGTTCTGATGCTCGAAACGAATAACTAGAACGGCCTAGGGGAAAAGTGCGCATACCGTTGTAATCGGGCGAGTTTCTACTTTCAGAAGCAACGGAAATCATGCGGATTGGTCAATCCGTTCGCGAGATATGGCCGTTTGGATGTAAGAAACGCTTGAGAAACTCATAATTTTCGCAGTTCTGATGCTCGAAACGAATAACTAGAACTGCCTAGTGGAAAAGTGCGCATACCGTTGTAATCGGGCGAGTTTCTACTTTCAGATGCAACATAAATTTTGCGGATCGGTCAATCCGTTCGCGAGATATGGCAGTTTGGATGTAAGAAACGCTTGAGAAACTCAAAATTTTCGCAGTTCTGATGCTCGAAACGAATAACTAGAACGGCCTAGGGGAAAAGTACGCATACCGTTGTAATCGGGCGAGATTCTACTTTCAGATGCAACGGAAATCATGCGGATTGGTCAATCCGTTCGCGAGATATGGCCGTTTGGATGTAAGAAACGCTTGAGAAACTCAAAATTTCCGCAGTTCTGATGCTCGAAACGAATAACTGGAACGGCCTAGGGGAAAAGTGCGCATACCGTTGTAATCGGGCGAGTTTTTACTTTCAGATGCAACAGAAATTTTGCGGATTGGTCCATCTGTTCGCGAGATATGGCAGTTTGGATGTAAGAAACGCTTGAGAAACTCAAAATTTTCGCAGTTCTGATGCTCGAAACGAATAACTGGAACGGCCTAGGGGAAAACTACACACACCGTTGTAATCGGGCAATTCTCTGCTTTCAGATGCAACAGAGATTTCGCGGATTGTTCAATCCGTTCACGAGATATGGCAGTTTGGAGGTAAGAAACGCTTGAGAAACTCAAAATTTTCGCAGTTCTGATGCTCGAAACGAATAACTAGAACGGCCTAGGGGAAAAGTACGCATACCGTTGTAATCGGGCGAGTTTCTACTTTCAGATGCAACAGAAATCATGCGGACTGGTCAATCCGTTCGCGAGATATGGCCGTTTGGATGTAAGAAACGCTTGAGAAACTCAAAATTTGCGCAGTTCTGATGCTCGAAACGAATAACTAGAACGGCCTAGGGGAAAAGTGCGCATACCGTTGTAATCGGGCGAGTTTCTACTTTCAGATGCAACGGATATCATGCGGATTGGTCAATCCGTTCGCGAGATATGGCCGTTTGGATGTAAGAAACGCTTGAGAAACTCAAAATTTTCGCAGTTCTGATGCTCGAAACGAATAACTAGAACTGCCTAGTGGAAAAGTGCGCACACCGTTGTAATCGGGCGAGTTTCTACTTTCAGATGCAACAGAAATCATGCGGATTGGTCAATCTGTTCGCGAGATATGGCCATTTGGAGGTAAGAAACGCTTGAGAAACACAAAATTTTCGCCGTTCTGATGCTCGAAACGAATAACTGGAACGGCCTAGGGGAAAAGTGCGCATACCGTTGTAATCGGGCGAGTTTCTACTTTCAGATGCAACAGAAATCATGCGGATTGGTCAATCCGTTCGCGAGATATGGCCGTTTGGATGTAAGAAACGCTTGAGAAACTCAATATTTGCGCAGTTCTGATGCTCGAAACGAATAACTAGAACGGCCTAGGGGAAAAGTGCGCATACCGTTGTAATCGGGCGAGTTTCTACTTTCAGATGCAACGGAAATCATGCGGATTGGTCAATCCGTTCGCGAGATATGGCCGTTTGGATGTAAGAAACGCTTGAGAAACTCAAAATTTTCGCAGTTCTGATGCTCGAAACGAATAACTAGAACTGCCTAGTGGAAAAGTGCGCACACCGTTGTAATCGGGCGAGTTTCTACTTTCAGATGCAACAGAAATCATGCGGATTGGTCAATCCGTTCGCGAGATATGGCCATTTGGAGGTAAGAAACGCTTGAGAAACACAAAATTTTCGCCGTTCTGATGCTCGAAACGAATAACTAGAACGGCCTAGGGGAAAAGTACGCATACCGTTGTAATCGGGCGAGTTTCTACTTTCAGATGCAACAGAAATTTTGCGGATCGGTCAATCCGTTCCCGAGATATGGCAGATTGGATGTAAGAAACGCTTGAGAAACTCAAAATTTTCGCAGTTCTGATGCTCGAAACGAATAACTAGAACGGCCTAGGGGAAAAGTGCGCATACCGTTGTAATCGGGCGAGTTTCTACTTTCAGATGCAACAGAAATTTTGCGGATCGGTCAATCCGTTCCCGAGATATGGCAGTTTGGATGTAAGAAACGCTTGAGAAACTCAAAATTTTCGCAGTTCTGATGCTCGTAACGAATAACTAGAACGGCCTAGGGGAAAAGTACGCATACCGTTGTAATCGGGCGAGTTTCTACTTGCAGATGCAACAGAAATTTTGCGGATCGGTCAATCCGTTCCCGAGATATGGCAGTTTGGATGTAAGAAACGCTTGAGAAACTCAAAATTTTCGCAGTTCTGATGCTCGTAACGAATAACTAGAACGGCCTAGGGGAAAAGTGCGCATACCGTTGTAATCGGGCGAGTTTCTACTTTCAGATGCAACGGAAATCATGCGGATTGGTCAATCCGTTCGCGAGATATGGCCGTTTGGATGTAAGAAACGCTTGAGAAACTCAAAATTTTCGCAGTTCTGATGCTCGAAACGAATAACTAGAACTGCCTAGTGGAAAAGTGCGCACACCGTTGCAATCGGGCGAGTTTCTACTTTCAGATGCAACAGAAATCATGCGGATTGGTCAATCCGTTCGCGAGATATGGCCATTTGGAGGTAAGAAACGCTTGAGAAACACAAAATTTTCGCCGTTCTGATGCTCGAAACGAATAACTGGAACGGCCTAGGGGAAAAGTGCGCATACCGTTGTAATCGGGCGAGTTTCTACTTTCAGATGCAACAGAAATCATGCGGATTGGTCAATCCGTTCGCGAGATATGGCCGTTTGGATGTAAGAAACGCTTGAGAAACTCAATATTTGCGCAGTTCTGATGCTCGAAACGAATAACTAGAACGGCCTAGGGGAAAAGTGCGCATACCGTTGTAATCGGGCGAGTTTCTACTTTCAGATGCAACGGAAATCATGCGGATTGGTCAATCCGTTCGCGAGATATGGCCGTTTGGATGTAAGAAACGCTTGAGAAACTCAAAATTTTCGCAGTTCTGATGCTCGAAACGAATAACTAGAACTGCCTAGTGGAAAAGTGCGCACACCGTTGTAATCGGGCGAGTTTCTACTTTCAGATGCAACAGAAATCATGCGGATTGGTCAATCCGTTCGCGAGATATGGCCATTTGGAGGTAAGAAACGCTTGAGAAACACAAAATTTTCGCCGTTCTGATGCTCGAAACGAATAACTAGGACGGCCTAGGGGAAAAGTACGCATACCGTTGTAATCGGGCGAGTTTCTACTTTCAGATGCAACAGAAATTTTGCGGATCGGTCAATCCGTTCCCGAGATATGGCAGATTGGATGTAAGAAACGCTTGAGAAACTCAAAATTTTCGCAGTTCTGATGCTCGAAACGAATAACTGGAACGGCCTAGCGGAAAACTACACACACCGTTGTAATCGGGCGATTCTCTGCTTTCAGATGCAACAGATATTTCGCGGATTGTTCAATCCGTTCACGAGATATGGCAGTTTGGAGGTAAGAAACGCTTGAGAAACTCAAAATTTTCGCAGTTCCGATGCTCGAAACGAATAACTAGAACGGCCTAGGGGAAAAGTACGCATACCTTTGTAATCGGGCGAGTTTCTACTTTCAGATGCAACAGAAATCATGCGGATTGGTCAATCCGTTCGGGAGATATGGCCGTTTGGATGTAAGAAACGCTTGAGGAACTCAAAATTTGCGCAGTTCTGATGCTCGAAACGAATAACTAGAACGGCCTAGGGGAAAAGTGCGCATACCGTTGTAATCGGGCCAGTTTCTACTTTCAGATGCAACAGAAATTTTGCGGATCGGTCAATCCGTTCCCGAGATATGGCAGTTTGGATGTAAGAAACGCTTGAGAAACTCAAAATTTTCGCAGTTCTGATGCTCGTAACGAATAACTAGAACGGCCTAGGGGAAAAGTACGCATACCGTTGTAATCGGGCGAGTTTCTACTTGCAGATGCAACAGAAATTTTGCGGATTGGTCGATCCGTTCGCGAGATATGGCAGTTTGGATGTAAGAAACGCTTGAGAAATTCAAAATTTTCGCAGTTCTGATGCTCGAAACGAATAACTGGAACAGCCCAGGGGAAAACTACACATACCGTTGTAATCGGGCGAGTCTCTACTTTCAGATGCAACAGAAATTTTCCGGATTGGTCAATCCGTTCGCGAGATATGGCAGTTTGGAGGTAAGAAACGCTTGAGAAACTCAAAAGTTTCGCAGTTCTGATGCTCGAAACGAATAACTAGAACGGCCTATGGGAAAAGTACGCATACCGTTGTAATCGGGCGAGTTTCTACTTTCAGATGCAACAGAAATCATGCGGATTGGTCAATCCGTTCGCGAGATATGGCCATTTGGAGGTAAGAAACGCTTGAGAAACACAAAATTTTCGCCGTTCTGATGCTCGAAACGAATAACTAGGACGGCCTAGGGGAAAAGTACGCATACCGTTGTAATCGGGCGAGTTTCTACTTTCAGATGCAACAGAAATTTTGCGGATCGGTCAATCCGTTCCCGAGATATGGCAGATTGGATGTAAGAAACGCTTGAGAAACTCAAAAT
This sequence comes from Ptiloglossa arizonensis, assembly GCF_051014685.1. Classification (NCBI taxonomy): domain Eukaryota; kingdom Metazoa; phylum Arthropoda; class Insecta; order Hymenoptera; family Colletidae; genus Ptiloglossa; species Ptiloglossa arizonensis. The sequence goes on from NW_027478385.1 coordinate 11,327,218, forward strand.
TTTCGCAGTTCTGATGCTCGAAACGAATAACTGGAACGGCCTAGCGGAAAACTACACACACCGTTGTAATCGGGCGATTCTCTGCTTTCAGATGCAACAGATATTTCGCGGATTGTTCAATCCGTTCACGAGATATGGCAGTTTGGAGGTAAGAAACGCTTGAGAAACTCAAAATTTTCGCAGTTCCGATGCTCGAAACGAATAACTAGAACGGCCTAGGGGAAAAGTACGCATACCTTTGTAATCGGGCGAGTTTCTACTTTCAGATGCAACAGAAATCATGCGGATTGGTCAATCCGTTCGGGAGATATGGCCGTTTGGATGTAAGAAACGCTTGAGGAACTCAAAATTTGCGCAGTTCTGATGCTCGAAACGAATAACTAGAACGGCCTAGGGGAAAAGTGCGCAAACCGTTGTAATCGGGCCAGTTTCTACTTTCAGATGCAACAGAAATTTTGCGGATCGGTCAATCCGTTCCCGAGATATGGCAGTTTGGATGTAAGAAACGCTTGAGAAACTCAAAATTTTCGCAGTTCTGATGCTCGTAACGAATAACTAGAACGGCCTAGGGGAAAAGTACGCATACCGTTGTAATCGGGCGAGTTTCTACTTGCAGATGCAACAGAAATTTTGCGGATTGGTCGATCCGTTCGCGAGATATGGCAGTTTGGATGTAAGAAACGCTTGAGAAATTCAAAATTTTCGCAGTTCTGATGCTCGAAACGAATAACTGGAACAGCCCAGGGGAAAACTACACATACCGTTGTAATCGGGCGAGTCTCTACTTTCAGATGCAACAGAAATTTTCCGGATTGGTCAATCCGTTCGCGAGATATGGCAGTTTGGAGGTAAGAAACGCTTGAGAAACTCAAAAGTTTCGCAGTTCTGATGCTCGAAACGAATAACTAGAACGGCCTATGGGAAAAGTACGCATACCGTTGTAATCGGGCGAGTTTCTACTTTCAGATGCAACAGAAATCATGCGGATTGGTCAATCCGTTCGCGAGATATGGCCGTTTGGATGTAAGAAACGCTTGAGGAACTCAAAATTTGCGCAGTTCTGATGCTCGAAACGAATAACTAGAACGGCCTAGGGGAAAAGTGCGCATACCGTTGTAATCGGGCGAGTTTCTACTTTCAGAAGCAACGGAAATCATGCGGATTGGTCAATCCGTTCGCGAGATATGGCCGTTTGGATGTAAGAAACGCTTGAGAAACTCATAATTTTCGCAGTTCTGATGCTCGAAACGAATAACTAGAACTGCCTAGTGGAAAAGTGCGCATACCGTTGTAATCGGGCGAGTTTCTACTTTCAGATGCAACAGAAATTTTGCGGATCGGTCAATCCGTTCGCGAGATATGGCAGTTTGGATGTAAGAAACGCTTGAGAAACTCAAAATTTTCGCAGTTCTGATGCTCGAAACGAATAACTAGAACGGCCTAGGGGAAAAGTACGCATACCGTTGTAATCGGGCGAGATTCTACTTTCAGATGCAACGGAAATCATGCGGATTGGTCAATCCGTTCGCGAGATATGGCCGTTTGGATGTAAGAAACGCTTGAGAAACTCAAAATTTCCGCAGTTCTGATGCTCGAAACGAATAACTGGAACGGCCTAGGGGAAAAGTGCGCATACCGTTGTAATCGGGCGAGTTTTTACTTTCAGATGCAACAGAAATTTTGCGGATTGGTCAATCTGTTCGCGAGATATGGCAGTTTGGATGTAAGAAACGCTTGAGAAACTCAAAATTTTCGCAGTTCTGATGCTCGAAACGAATAACTGGAACGGCCTAGGGGAAAACTACACACACCGTTGTAATCGGGCAATTCTCTGCTTTCAGATGCAACAGAGATTTCGCGGATTGTTCAATCCGTTCACGAGATATGGCAGTTTGGAGGTAAGAAACGCTTGAGAAACTCACAATTTTCGCAGTTCTGATGCTCGAAACGAATAACTAGAACGGCCTAGGGGAAAAGTGCGCATACCGTTGTAATCGGGCGAGTTTCTACTTTCAGATGCAACGGAAATCATGCGGATTGGTCAATCCGTTCGCGAGATATGGCCGTTTGGATGTAAGAAACGCTTGAGAAACTCAAAATTTTCGCAGTTCTGATGCTCGAAACGAATAACTAGAACTGCCTAGTGGAAAAGTGCGCACACCGTTGTAATCGGGCGAGTTTCTACTTTCAGATGCAACAGAAATTTTGCGGATCGGTCAATCCGTTCGCGAGATATGGCAGTTTGGATGTAAGAAACGCTTGAGAAACTCAAAATTTTCGCAGTTCTGATGCTCGAAACGAATAACTAGAACGGCCTAGGGGAAAAGTACGCATACCGTTGTAATCGGGCGAGATTCTACTTTCAGATGCAACGGAAATCATGCGGATTGGTCAATCCGTTCGCGAGATATGGCCGTTTGGATGTAAGAAACGCTTGAGAAACTCAAAATTTCCGCAGTTCTGATGCTCGAAACGAATAACTGGAACGGCCTAGGGGAAAAGTGCGCATACCGTTGTAATCGGGCGAGTTTTTACTTTCAGATGCAACAGAAATTTTGCGGATTGGTCCATCTGTTCGCGAGATATGGCAGTTTGGATGTAAGAAACGCTTGAGAAACTCAAAATTTTCGCAGTTCTGATGCTCGAAACGAATAACTGGAACGGCCTAGGGGAAAACTACACACACCGTTGTAATCGGGCAATTCTCTGCTTTCAGATACAACAGAGATTTCGCGGATTGTTCAATCCGTTCACGAGATATGGCAGTTTGGAGGTAAGAAACGCTTGAGAAACTCAAAATTTTCGCAGTTCTGATGCTCGAAACGAATAACTAGAACGGCCTAGGGGAAAAGTACGCATACCGTTGTAATCGGGCGAGTTTCTACTTTCAGATGCAACAGAAATCATGCGGATTGGTCAATCCGTTCGCGAGATATGGCCGTTTGGATGTAAGAAACGCTTGAGAAACTCAAAATTTGCGCAGTTCTGATGCTCGAAACGAATAACTAGAACGGCCTAGGGGAAAAGTGCGCATACCGTTGTAATCGGGCGAGTTTCTACTTTCAGATGCAACGGAAATCATGCGGATTGGTCAATCCGTTCGCGAGATATGGCCGTTTGGATGTAAGAAACGCTTGAGAAACTCAAAATTTTCGCAGTTCTGATGCTCGAAACGAATAACTAGAACTGCCTAGTGGAAAAGTGCGCACACCGTTGTAATCGGGCGAGTTTCTACTTTCAGATGCAACAGAAATCATGCGGATTGGTCAATCCGTTCGCGAGATATGGCCATTTGGAGGTAAGAAACGCTTGAGAAACACAAAATTTTCGCCGTTCTGATGCTCGAAACGAATAACTGGAACGGCCTAGGGGAAAAGTGCGCATACCGTTGTAATCGGGCGAGTTTCTACTTTCAGATGCAACAGAAATCATGCGGATTGGTCAATCCGTTCGCGAGATATGGCCGTTTGGATGTAAGAAACGCTTGAGAAACTCAATATTTGCGCAGTTCTGATGCTCGAAACGAATAACTAGAACTGCCTAGTGGAAAAGTGCGCACACCGTTGTAATCGGGCGAGTTTCTACTTTCAGATGCAACAGAAATCATGCGGATTGGTCAATCCGTTCGCGAGATATGGCCATTTGGAGGTAAGAAACGCTTGAGAAACACAAAATTTTCGCCGTTCTGATGCTCGAAACGAATAACTAGAACGGCCTAGGGGAAAAGTACGCATACCGTTGTAATCGGGCGAGTTTCTACTTTCAGATGCAACAGAAATTTTGCGGATCGGTCAATCCGTTCCCGAGATATGGCAGATTGGATGTAAGAAACGCTTGAGAAACTCAAAATTTTCGCAGTTCTGATGCTCGAAACGAATAACTAGAACGGCCTAGGGGAAAAGTGCGCATACCGTTGTAATCGGGCGAGTTTCTACTTTCAGATGCAACAGAAATTTTGCGGATCGGTCAATCCGTTCCCGAGATATGGCAGTTTGGATGTAAGAAACGCTTGAGAAACTCAAAATTTTCGCAGTTCTGATGCTCGTAACGAATAACTAGAACGGCCTAGGGGAAAAGTACGCATACCGTTGTAATCGGGCGAGTTTCTACTTGCAGATGCAACAGAAATTTTGCGGATCGGTCAATCCGTTCCCGAGATATGGCAGTTTGGATGTAAGAAACGCTTGAGAAACTCAAAATTTTCGCAGTTCTGATGCTCGTAACGAATAACTAGAACGGCCTAGGGGAAAAGTGCGCATACCGTTGTAATCGGGCGAGTTTCTACTTTCAGATGCAACGGAAATCATGCGGATTGGTCAATCCGTTCGCGAGATATGGCCGTTTGGATGTAAGAAACGCTTGAGAAACTCAAAATTTTCGCAGTTCTGATGCTCGAAACGAATAACTAGAACTGCCTAGTGGAAAAGTGCGCACACCGTTGTAATCGGGCGAGTTTCTACTTTCAGATGCAACAGAAATCATGCGGATTGGTCAATCCGTTCGCGAGATATGGCCATTTGGAGGTAAGAAACGCTTGAGAAACACAAAATTTTCGCCGTTCTGATGCTCGAAACGAATAACTGGAACGGCCTAGGGGAAAAGTGCGCATACCGTTGTAATCGGGCGAGTTTCTACTTTCAGATGCAACAGAAATCATGCGGATTGGTCAATCCGTTCGCGAGATATGGCCGTTTGGATGTAAGAAACGCTTGAGAAACTCAATATTTGCGCAGTTCTGATGCTCGAAACGAATAACTAGAACGGCCTAGGGGAAAAGTGCGCATACCGTTGTAATCGGGCGAGTTTCTACTTTCAGATGCAACGGAAATCATGCGGATTGGTCAATCCGTTCGCGAGATATGGCCGTTTGGATGTAAGAAACGCTTGAGAAACTCAAAATTTTCGCAGTTCTGATGCTCGAAACGAATAACTAGAACTGCCTAGTGGAAAAGTGCGCAGACCGTTGTAATCGGGCGAGTTTCTACTTTCAGATGCAACAGAAATCATGCGGATTGGTCAATCCGTTCGCGAGATATGGCCATTTGGAGGTAAGAAACGCTTGAGAAACACAAAATTTTCGCCGTTCTGATGCTCGAAACGAATAACTAGAACGGCCTAGGGGAAAAGTACGCATACCGTTGTAATCGGGCGAGTTTCTACTTTCAGATGCAACAGAAATTTTGCGGATCGGTCAATCCGTTCCCGAGATATGGCAGATTGGATGTAAGAAACGCTTGAGAAACTCAAAATTTTCGCAGTTCTGATGCTCGAAACGAATAACTGGAACGGCCTAGCGGAAAACTACACACACCGTTGTAATCGGGCGATTCTCTGCTTTCAGATGCAACAGATATTTCGCGGATTGTTCAATCCGTTCACGAGATATGGCAGTTTGGAGGTAAGAAACGCTTGAGAAACTCAAAATTTTCGCCGTTCTGATGCTCGAAACGAATAACTGGAACGGCCTAGGGGAAAAGTGCGCACACCGTTGTAATCGGGCGAGTTTCTACTTTCAGATGCAACAGAAATCATGCGGATTGGTCAATCCGTTCGCGAGATATGGCCATTTGGAGGTAAGAAACGCTTGAGAAACACAAAATTTTCGCCGTTCTGATGCTCGAAACGAATAACTGGAACGGCCTAGGGGAAAAGTGCGCATACCGTTGTAATCGGGCGAGTTTCTACTTTCAGATGCAACAGAAATCATGCGGATTGGTCAATCCGTTCGCGAGATATGGCCGTTTGGATGTAAGAAACGCTTGAGAAACTCAATATTTGCGCAGTTCTGATGCTCGAAACGAATAACTAGAACGGCCTAGGGGAAAAGTGCGCATACCGTTGTAATCGGGCGAGTTTCTACTTTCAGATGCAACGGAAATCATGCGGATTGGTCAATCCGTTCGCGAGATATGGCCGTTTGGATGTAAGAAACGCTTGAGAAACTCAAAATTTTCGCAGTTCTGATGCTCGAAACGAATAACTAGAACTGCCTAGTGGAAAAGTGCGCAGACCGTTGTAATCGGGCGAGTTTCTACTTTCAGATGCAACAGAAATCATGCGGATTGGTCAATCCGTTCGCGAGATATGGCCATTTGGAGGTAAGAAACGCTTGAGAAACACAAAATTTTCGCCGTTCTGATGCTCGAAACGAATAACTAGAACGGCCTAGGGGAAAAGTACGCATACCGTTGTAATCGGGCGAGTTTCTACTTTCAGATGCAACAGAAATTTTGCGGATCGGTCAATCCGTTCCCGAGATATGGCAGATTGGATGTAAGAAACGCTTGAGAAACTCAAAATTTTCGCAGTTCTGATGCTCGAAACGAATAACTGGAACGGCCTAGCGGAAAACTACACACACCGTTGTAATCGGGCGATTCTCTGCTTTCAGATGCAACAGATATTTCGCGGATTGTTCAATCCGTTCACGAGATATGGCAGTTTGGAGGTAAGAAACGCTTGAGAAACTCAAAATTTTCGCAGTTCCGATGCTCGAAACGAATAACTAGAACGGCCTAGGGGAAAAGTACGCATACCTTTGTAATCGGGCGAGTTTCTACTTTCAGATGCAACAGAAATCATGCGGATTGGTCAATCCGTTCGGGAGATATGGCCGTTTGGATGTAAGAAACGCTTGAGGAACTCAAAATTTGCGCAGTTCTGATGCTCGAAACGAATAACTAGAACGGCCTAGGGGAAAAGTGCGCATACCGTTGTAATCGGGCGAGTTTCTACTTTCAGATGCAACAGAAATTTTGCGGATCGGTCAATCCGTTCCCGAGATATGGCAGTTTGGATGTAAGAAACGCTTGAGAAACTCAAAATTTTCGCAGTTCTGATGCTCGTAACGAATAACTAGAACGGCCTAGGGGAAAAGTACGCATACCGTTGTAATCGGGCGAGTTTCTACTTGCAGATGCAACAGAAATTTTGCGGATTGGTCGATCCGTTCGCGAGATATGGCAGTTTGGATGTAAGAAACGCTTGAGAAATTCAAAATTTTCGCAGTTCTGATGCTCGAAACGAATAACTGGAACAGCCCAGGGGAAAACTACACATACCGTTGTAATCGGGCGAGTCTCTACTTTCAGATGCAACAGAAATTTTCCGGATTGGTCAATCCGTTCGCGAGATATGGCAGTTTGGAGGTAAGAAACGCTTGAGAAACTCAAAAGTTTCGCAGTTCTGATGCTCGAAACGAATAACTAGAACGGCCTATGGGAAAAGTACGCATACCGTTGTAATCGGGCGAGTTTCTACTTTCAGATGCAACAGAAATCATGCGGATTGGTCAATCCGTTCGCGAGATATGGCCGTTTGGATGTAAGAAACGCTTGAGGAACTCAAAATTTGCGCAGTTCTGATGCTCGAAACGAATAACTAGAACGGCCTAGGGGAAAAGTGCGCATACCGTTGTAATCGGGCGAGTTTCTACTTTCAGAAGCAACGGAAATCATGCGGATTGGTCAATCCGTTCGCGAGATATGGCCGTTTGGATGTAAGAAACGCTTGAGAAACTCATAATTTTCGCAGTTCTGATGCTCGAAACGAATAACTAGAACTGCCTAGTGAAAAAGTGCGCATACCGTTGTAATCGGGCGAGTTTCTACTTTCAGATGCAACAGAAATTTTGCGGATCGGTCAATCCGTTCGCGAGATATGGCAGTTTGGATGTAAGAAACGCTTGAGAAACTCAAAATTTTCGCAGTTCTGATGATCGAAACGAATAACTAGAACGGCCTAGGGGAAAAGTACGCATACCGTTGTAATCGGGCGAGATTCTACTTTCAGATGCAACGGAAATCATGCGGATTGGTCAATCCGTTCGCGAGATATGGCCGTTTGGATGTAAGAAACGCTTGAGAAACTCAAAATTTCCGCAGTTCTGATGCTCGAAACGAATAACTGGAACGGCCTAGGGGAAAAGTGCGCATACCGTTGTAATCGGGCGAGTTTTTACTTTCAGATGCAACAGAAATTTTGCGGATTGGTCAATCTGTTCGCGAGATATGGCAGTTTGGATGTAAGAAACGCTTGAGAAACTCAAAATTTTCGCAGTTCTGATGCTCGAAACGAATAACTGGAACGGCCTAGGGGAAAACTACACACACCGTTGTAATCGGGCAATTCTCTGCTTTCAGATGCAACAGAGATTTCGCGGATTGTTCAATCCGTTCACGAGATATGGCAGTTTGGAGGTAAGAAACGCTTGAGAAACTCAAAATTTTCGCAGTTCTGATGCTCGAAACGAATAACTAGAACGGCCTAGGGGAAAAGTGCGCATACCGTTGTAATCGGGCGAGTTTCTACTTTCAGATGCAACGGAAATCATGCGGATTGGTCAATCCGTTCGCGAGATATGGCCGTTTGGATGTAAGAAACGCTTGAGAAACTCAAAATTTTCGCAGTTCTGATGCTCGAAACGAATAACTAGAACTGCCTAGTGGAAAAGTGCGCACACCGTTGTAATCGGGCGAGTTTCTACTTTCAGATGCAACAGAAATCATGCGGATTGGTCAATCCGTTCGCGAGATATGGCCATTTGGAGGTAAGAAACGCTTGAGAAACACAAAATTTTCGCCGTTCTGATGCTCGAAACGAATAACTGGAACGGCCTAGGGGAAAAGTACGCATACCGTTGTAATCGGGCGAGTTTTTACTTTCAGATGCAACAGAAATTTTGCGGATTGGTCAATCTGTTCGCGAGATATGGCAGTTTGGATGTAAGAAACGCTTGAGAAACTCAAAATTTTCGCAGTTCTGATGCTCGAAACGAATAACTGGAACGGCCTAGGGGAAAACTACACACACCGTTGTAATCGGGCAATTCTCTGCTTTCAGATGCAACAGAGATTTCGCGGATTGTTCAATCCGTTCACGAGATATGGCAGTTTGGAGGTAAGAAACGCTTGAGAAACTCAAAATTTTCGCAGTTCTGATGCTCGAAACGAATAACTAGAACGGCCTAGGGGAAAAGTACGCATACCGTTGTAATCGGGCGAGTTTCTACTTTCAGATGCAACAGAAATCATGCGGATTGGTCAATCCGTTCGCGAGATATGGCCGTTTGGATGTAAGAAACGCTTGAGAAACTCAAAATTTGCGCAGTTCTGATGCTCGAAACGAATAACTAGAACGGCCTAGGGGAAAAGTGCGCATACCGTTGTAATCGGGCGAGTTTCTACTTTCAGATGCAACGGAAATCATGCGGATTGGTCAATCCGTTCGCGAGATATGGCCGTTTGGATGTAAGAAACGCTTGAGAAACTCAAAATTTTCGCAGTTCTGATGCTCGAAACGAATAACTAGAACTGCCTAGTGGAAAAGTGCGCACACCGTTGTAATCGGGCGAGTTTCTACTTTCAGATGCAACAGAAATCATGCGGATTGGTCAATCCGTTCGCGAGATATGGCCATTTGGAGGTAAGAAACGCTTGAGAAACACAAAATTTTCGCCGTTCTGATGCTCGAAACGAATAACTAGAACGGCCTAGGGGAAAAGTAAGCCTACCGTTGTAATCGGGCGAGTTTCTACTTTCAGATGCAACAGAAATTTTGCGGATCGGTCAATCCGTTCCCGAGATATGGCAGATTGGATGTAAGAAACGCTTGAGAAACACAAAATTTTCGCAGTTCTGATGCTCGTATCGAATAACTAGAACGGCCTAGGGGAAAAGTACGCATACCGTTGTAATCGGGCGAGTTTCTACTTGCAGATGCAACAGAAATTTTGCGGATTGGTCGATCCGTTCGCGAGATATGGCAGTGTGGATGTAAGAAACGCTTGAGAAATTCAAAATTTTCGCAGTTCTGATGCTCGAAACGAATAACTGGAACGGCCCAGGGGAAAACTACACATACCGTTGTAATCGGGCGAGTCTCTACTTTCAGATGCAACAGAAATTTTCCGGATTGGTCAATCCGTTCGCGAGATATGGCAGTTTGGAGGTAAGAAACGCTTGAGAAACTCAAAATTTTCGCCGTTCTGATGCTCGAAACGAATAACTAGAACGGCCTATGGGAAAAGTACGCATACCGTTGTAATCGGGCGAGTTCCTACTTTCAGATGCAACAGAAATCATGCGGATTGGTCAATCCGTTCGCGAGATATGGCCGTTTGGATGTAAGAAACGCTTGAGGAACACAAAATTTTCGCCGTTCTGATGCTCGAAACGAATAACTAGAACGGCCTAGGGGAAAAGTACGCATACCGTTGTAATCGGGCGAGTTTCTACTTTCAGATGCAACAGAAATTTTGCGGATCGGTCAATCCGTTCCCGAGATATGGCAGTTTGGATGTAAGAAACGCTTGAGAAACTCAAAATTTTCGCAGTTCTGATGCTCGTAACGAATAACTAGAACGGCCTAGAGGAAAAGTACACATACCGTTGTAATCGGGCGAGTTCCTACTTTCAGATGCAACAGAAATCATGCGGATTGGTCAATCCGTTCGCGAGATATGGCCGTTTGGATGTAAGAAACGCTTGAGGAACACAAAATTTTCGCCGTTCTGATGCTCGAAACGAATAACTAGAACGGCCTAGGGGAAAAGTACGCATACCGTTGTAATCGGGCGAGCTTCTACTTTCAGATGCAACAGAAATTTTGCGGATCGGTCAATCCGTTCCCGAGATATGGCAGTTTGGATGTAAGAAACGCTTGAGAAACTCAAAATTTTCGCAGTTCTGATGCTCGTAACGAATAACTAGAACGGCCTAGGGGAAAAGTACGCATACCGTTGTAATCGGGCGAGTTTCTACTTGCAGATGCAACAGAAATTTTGCGGATTGGTCGATCCGTTCGCGAGATATGGCAGTTTGGATGTAAGAAACGCTTGAGAAATTCAAAATTTTCGCAGTTCTGATGCTCGAAACGAATAACTGGAACCGCCCAGGGGAAAACTACACATACCGTTGTAATCGGGCGAGTCTCTACTTTCAGATGCAACAGAAATTTTCCGGATTGGTCAATCCGTTCGCGAGATATGGCAGTTTGGAGGTAAGAAACGCTTGAGAAACTCAAAATTTTCGCAGTTCTGATGCTCGAAACGAATAACTAGAACGGCCTATGGGAAAAGTACGCATACCGTTGTAATCGGGCGAGTCTCTACTTTCGAATGCAACAGAAATCATGCGGATTGGTCAATCCGTTCGCGAGATATGGCCGTTTGGATGTAAGAAACGCTTGAGAAACTCAAAATTTTCGCAGTTCTGATGCTCGAAACGAATAACTGGAACGGCCTAGGGGAAAAGTGAGCATACCTTTGTAATCGGGCGAGTTTCTACTCTCAGATGCAACAGAAATTTTGCGGATAGGTCAATCTGTTCGCGAGATATGGCAGTTTGGATGTAAGAAACGCTTGAGAAACTCAAAATTTTCGCAGTTCTGATGCTCGAAACGAATAACTGGAACGGCCTAGCGGAAAACTACACGCACCGTTGTAATCGGGCGATTCTCTGCTTTCAGATGCAACAGATATTTCGCGGATTGTTCAATCCGTTCACGAGATATGGCAGTTTGGAGGTAAGAAACGCTTGAGAAACTCAAAATTTTCGCAGTTCTGATGCTCGAAACGAATAACTAGAACGGCCTAGGGGAAAAGTACGCATACCTTTGTAATCGGGCGAGTTTCTACTTTCAGATGCAACAGAAATCATGCGGATGGGTCAATCCGTTCGGGAGATATGGCCGTTTGGATGTAAGAAACGCTTGAGGAACTCAAAATTTGCGCAGTTCTGATGCTCGAAACGAATAACTAGAACGGCCTAGGGGAAAAGTGCGCATACCGTTGTAATCGGGCGAGTTTCTACTTTCAGATGCAACGGAAATCATGCGGATTGGTCAATCCGTTCGCGAGATATGGCCGTTTGGATGTAAGAAACGCTTGAGAAACTCAAAATTTTCGCAGTTCTGATGCTCGAAACGAATAACTAGAACTGCCTAGTGGAAAAGTGCGCATACGGTTGTAATCGGGCGAGTTTCTACTTGCAGATGCAACAGAAATTTTGCGGATTGGTCGATCCGTTCGCGAGATATGGCCGTTTGGATGTAAGAAACGCTTGAGGAACACAAAATTTTCGCCGTTCTGATGCTCGAAACGAATAACTAGAACGGCCTAGGGGAAAAGTACGCATACCGTTGTAATCGGGCGAGTTTCTACTTTCAGATGCAACAGAAATTTTGCGGATCGGTCAATCCGTTCCCGAGATATGGCAGTTTGGATGTAGGAAACGCTTGAGAAACTCAAAATTTTCGCAGTTCTGATGCTCGTAACGAATAACTAGAACGGCCTAGGGGAAAAGTACGCAAACCGTTGTAATCGGGCGAGTTTCTACTTGCAGATGCAACAGAAATTTTGCGGATTGGTCAATCTGTTCGCGAGATATGGCAGTTTGGATGTAAGAAACGCTTGAGAAACTCAAAATTTTCGCAGTTCTGATGCTCGAAACGAATAACTGGAACGGCCTAGGGGAAAACTACACACACCGTTGTAATCGGGCGATTCTCTGCTTTCAGATGCAACAGAGATTTCGCGGATTGTTCAATCCGTTCACGAGATATGGCAGTTTGGAGGTAAGAAACGCTTGAGAAACTCAAAATTTTCGCAGTTCTGATGCTCGAAACGAATAACTAGAACGGCCTAGGGGAAAAGTGCGCACACCGTTGTAATCGGGCGAGCTTCTACTTTCAGATGCAACGGAAATCATGCGGATTGGTCAATCCGTTCGCGAGATATGGCCGTTTGGATGTAAGAAACGCTTGAGAAACTCAAAATTTTCGCAGTTCTGATGCTCGAAACGAATAACTAGAACTGCCTAGTGGAAAAGTGCGCATACCGTTGTAATCGGGCGAGTTTCTACTTTCAGATGCAACAGAAATCATGCGGATTGGTCAATCCGTTCGCGAGATATGGCCATTTGGAGGTAAGAAACGCTTGAGAAACACAAAATTTTCGCCGTTCTGATGCTCGAAACGAATTACTAGAACGGCCTAGGGGAAAAGTACGCATACCGTTGTAATCGGGCGAGTTTCTACTTTCAGATGCAACAGCAATTTTGCGGATCGGTCAATCCGTTCCCGAGATATGGCAGTTTGGATGTAAGAAACGCTTGAGAAACTCAAAATTTTCGCAGTTCTGATGCTCGTAACGAATAACTAGAACGGCCTAGGGGAAAAGTACGCATACCGTTGTAATCGGGCGAGTTTCTACTTGCAGATGCAACAGAAATTTTGCGGATTGGTCGATCCGTTCGCGAGATATGGCAGTGTGGATGTAAGAAACGCTTGAGAAATTCAAAATTTTCGCAGTTCTGATGCTCGAAGCGAATAACTGGAACGGCCCAGGGGAAAACTACACATACCGTTGTAATCGGGCGAGTCTCTACTTTCAGATGCAACAGAAATTTTCCGGATTGGTCAATCCGTTCGCGAGATATGGCAGTTTGGAGGTAAGAAACGCTTGAGAAACTCAAAATTTTCGCAGTTCTGATGCTCGAAACGAATAACTAGAACGGCCTATTGGAAAAGTACGCATACCGTTGTAATCGGGCGAGTTCCTACTTTCAGATGCAACAGAAATCATGCGGATTGGTCAATCCGTTCGCGAGATATGGCCGTTTGGATGTAAGAAACGCTTGAGGAACTCAAAATTTGCGCAGTTCTGATGCTCGAAACGAATAACTAGAACGGCCTAGGGGAAAAGTACGCATACCGTTGTAATCGGGCGAGTTTCTACTTTCAGATGCAACGGAAATCATGCGGATTGGTCAATCCGTTCGCGAGATATGGCCGTTTGGATGTAAGAAACGCTTGAGAAACTCAAAATTTTCGCAGTTCTGATGCTCGAAACGAATAACTAGAACTGCCTAGTGGAAAAGTGCGCACACCGTTGTAATCGGGCGAGTTTCTACTTTCAGATGCAACAGAAATCATGCGGATTGGTCAATCCGTTCGCGAGATATGGCCATTTGGAGGTAAGAAACGCTTGAGAAACACAAAATTTTCGCCGTTCTGATGCTCGAAACGAATAACTGGAACGGCCTAGGGGAAAAGTGCGCATACCGTTGTAATCGGGCGAGTTTTTACTTTCAGATGCAACAGAAATTTTGCGGATTGGTCAATCTGTTCGCGAGATATGGCAGTTTGGATGTAAGAAACGCTTGAGAAACTCAAAATTTTCGCAGTTCTGATGCTCGAAACGAATAACTGGAACGGCCTAGGGGAAAACTACACACACCGTTGTAATCGGGCAATTCTCTGCTTTCAGATGCAACAGAGATTTCGCGGATTGTTCAATCCGTTCACGAGATATGGCAGTTTGGAGGTAAGAAACGCTTGAGAAACTCAAAATTTTCGCAGTTCTGATGCTCGAAACGAATAACTAGAACGGCCTAGGGGAAAAGTACGCATACCGTTGTAATCGGGCGAGTTTCTACTTTCAGATGCAACAGAAATCATGCGGATTGGTCAATCCGTTCGCGAGATATGGCCGTTTGGATGTAAGAAACGCTTGAGAAACTCAAAATTTGCGCAGTTCTGATGCTCGAAACGAATAACTAGAACGGCCTAGGGGAAAAGTGCGCATACCGTTGTAATCGGGCGAGTTTCTACTTTCAGATGCAACGGAAATCATGCGGATTGGTCAATCCGTTCGCGAGATATGGCCGTTTGGATGTAAGAAACGCTTGAGAAACTCAAAATTTTCGCAGTTCTGATGCTCGAAACGAATAACTAGAACTGCCTAGTGGAAAAGTGCGCACACCGTTGTAATCGGGCGAGTTTCTACTTTCAGATGCAACAGAAATCATGCGGATTGGTCAATCCGTTCGCGAGATATGGCCATTTGGAGGTAAGAAACGCTTGAGAAACACAAAATTTTCGCCGTTCTGATGCTCGAAACGAATAACTAGAACGGCCTAGGGGAAAAGTACGCCTACCGTTGTAATCGGGCGAGTTTCTACTTTCAGATGCAACAGAAATTTTGCGGATCGGTCAATCCGTTCCCGAGATATGGCAGATTGGATGTAAGAAACGCTTGAGAAACACAAAATTTTCGCAGTTCTGATGCTCGTATCGAATAACTAGAACGGCCTAGGGGAAAAGTACGCATACCGTTGTAATCGGGCGAGTTTCTACTTGCAGATGCAACAGAAATTTTGCGGATTGGTCGATCCGTTCGCGAGATATGGCAGTGTGGATGTAAGAAACGCTTGAGAAATTCAAAATTTTCGCAGTTCTGATGCTCGAAACGAATAACTGGAACGGCCCAGGGGAAAACTACACATACCGTTGTAATCGGGCGAGTCTCTACTTTCAGATGCAACAGAAATTTTCCGGATTGGTCAATCCGTTCGCGAGATATGGCAGTTTGGAGGTAAGAAACGCTTGAGAAACTCAAAATTTTCGCAGTTCTGATGCTCGAAACGAATAACTAGAACGGCCTATGGGAAAAGTACGCATACCGTTGTAATCGGGCGAGTTCCTACTTTCAGATGCAACAGAAATCATGCGGATTGGTCAATCCGTTCGCGAGATATGGCCGTTTGGATGTAAGAAACGCTTGAGGAACACAAAATTTTCGCCGTTCTGATGCTCGAAACGAATAACTAGAACGGCCTAGGGGAAAAGTACGCATACCGTTGTAATCGGGCGAGTTTCTACTTTCAGATGCAACAGAAATTTTGCGGATCGGTCAATCCGTTCCCGAGATATGGCAGTTTGGATGTAAGAAACGCTTGAGAAACTCAAAATTTTCGCAGTTCTGATGCTCGTAACGAATAACTAGAACGGCCTAGGGGAAAAGTACACATACCGTTGTAATCGGGCGAGTTTCTACTTGCAGATGCAACAGAAATTTTGCGGATTGGTCGATCCGTTCGCGAGATATGGCAGTTTGGATGTAAGAAACGCTTGAGAAATTCAAAATTTTCGCAGTTCTGATGCTCGAAACGAATAACTGGAACAGCCCAGGGGAAAACTACACATACCGTTGTAATCGGGCGAGTCTCTACTTTCAGATGCAACAGAAATTTTCCGGATTGGTCAATCCGTTCGCGAGATATGGCAGTTTGGAGGTAAGAAACGCTTGAGAAACTCAAAATTTTTGCAGTTCTGATGCTCGAAACGAATAACTAGAACGGCCTATGGGAAAAGTACGCATACCGTTGTAATCGGGCGAGTTTCTACTTTCAGATGCAACAGAAATTTTGCGGATCGGTCAATCCGTTCCCGAGATATGGCAGATTGGATGTAAGAAACGCTTGAGAAACACAAAATTTTCGCAGTTCTGATGCTCGTATCGAATAACTAGAACGGCCTAGGGGAAAAGTACGCATACCGTTGTAATCGGGCGAGTTTCTACTTGCAGATGCAACAGAAATTTTGCGGATTGGTCGATCCGTTCGCGAGATATGGCAGTGTGGATGTAAGAAACGCTTGAGAAATTCAAAATTTTCGCAGTTCTGATGCTCGAAACGAATAACTGGAACGGCCCAGGGGAAAACTACACATACCGTTGTAATCGGGCGAGTCTCTACTTTCAGATGCAACAGAAATTTTCCGGATTGGTCAATCCGTTCGCGAGATATGGCAGTTTGGATGTAAGAAACGCTTGAGAAACTCAAAATTTTCGCAGTTCTGATGCTCGAAACGAATAACTAGAACGGCCTATGGGAAAAGTACGCATACCGTTGTAATCGGGCGAGTCTCTACTTTCGAATGCAACAGAAATCATGCGGATTGGTCAATCCGTTCGCGAGATATGGCCGTTTGGATGTAAGAAACGCTTGAGAAACTCAAAATTTTCGCAGTTCTGATGCTCGAAACGAATAACTGGAACGGCCTAGGGGAAAAGTGAGCATACCTTTGTAATCGGGCGAGTTTCTACTTTCAGATGCAACAGAAATTTTGCGGATAGGTCAATCTGTTCGCGAGATATGGCAGTTTGGATGTAAGAAACGCTTGAGAAACTCAAAATTTTCGCAGTTCTGATGCTCGAAACGAATAACTGGAACGGCCTAGCGGAAAACTACACGCACCGTTGTAATCGGGCGATTCTCTGCTTTCAGATGCAACAGATATTTCGCGGATTGTTCAATCCGTTCACGAGATATGGCAGTTTGGAGGTAAGAAACGCTTGAGAAACTCAAAATTTTCGCAGTTCTGATGCTCGAAACGAATAACTAGAACGGCCTAGGGGAAAAGTACGCATACCTTTGTAATCGGGCGAGTTTCTACTTTCAGATGCAACAGAAATCATGCGGATGGGTCAATCCGTTCGGGAGATATGGCCGTTTGGATGTAAGAAACGCTTGAGGAACTCAAAATTTGCGCAGTTCTGATGCTCGAAACGAATAACTAGAACGGCCTAGGGGAAAAGTGCGCATACCGTTGTAATCGGGCGAGTTTCTACTTTCAGATGCAACGGAAATCATGCGGATTGGTCAATCCGTTCGCGAGATATGGCCGTTTGGATGTAAGAAACGCTTGAGAAACTCAAAATTTTCGCAGTTCTGATGCTCGAAACGAATAACTAGAACTGCCTAGTGGAAAAGTGCGCATACGGTTGTAATCGGGCGAGTTTCTACTTGCAGATGCAACAGAAATTTTGCGGATTGGTCGATCCGTTCGCGAGATATGGCCGTTTGGATGTAAGAAACGCTTGAGGAACACAAAATTTTCGCCGTTCTGATGCTCGAAACGAATAACTAGAACGGCCTAGGGGAAAAGTACGCATACCGTTGTAATCGGGCGAGTTTCTACTTTCAGATGCAACAGAAATTTTGCGGATCGGTCAATCCGTTCCCGAGATATGGCAGTTTGGATGTAGGAAACGCTTGAGAAACTCAAAATTTTCGCAGTTCTGATGCTCGTAACGAATAACTAGAACGGCCTAGGGGAAAAGTACGCAAACCGTTGTAATCGGGCGAGTTTCTACTTGCAGATGCAACAGAAATTTTGCGGATTGGTCAATCTGTTCGCGAGATATGGCAGTTTGGATGTAAGAAACGCTTGAGAAACTCAAAATTTTCGCAGTTCTGATGCTCGAAACGAATAACTGGAACGGCCTAGGGGAAAACTACACACACCGTTGTAATCGGGCGATTCTCTGCTTTCAGATGCAACAGAGATTTCGCGGATTGTTCAATCCGTTCACGAGATATGGCAGTTTGGAGGTAAGAAACGCTTGAGAAACTCAAAATTTTCGCAGTTCTGATGCTCGAAACGAATAACTAGAACGGCCTAGGGGAAAAGTGCGCACACCGTTGTAATCGGGCGAGCTTCTACTTTCAGATGCAACGGAAATCATGCGGATTGGTCAATCCGTTCGCGAGATATGGCCGTTTGGATGTAAGAAACGCTTGAGAAACTCAAAATTTTCGCAGTTCTGATGCTCGAAACGAATAACTAGAACTGCCTAGTGGAAAAGTGCGCATACCGTTGTAATCGGGCGAGTTTCTACTTTCAGATGCAACAGAAATCATGCGGATTGGTCAATCCGTTCGCGAGATATGGCCATTTGGAGGTAAGAAACGCTTGAGAAACACAAAATTTTCGCCGTTCTGATGCTCGAAACGAATAACTAGAACGGCCTAGGGGAAAAGTACGCATACCGTTGTAATCGGGCGAGTTTCTACTTTCAGATGCAACAGCAATTTTGCGGATCGGTCAATCCGTTCCCGAGATATGGCAGTTTGGATGTAAGAAACGCTTGAGAAACTCAAAATTTTCGCAGTTCTGATGCTCGTAACGAATAACTAGAACGGCCTAGGGGAAAAGTACGCATACCGTTGTAATCGGGCGAGTTTCTACTTGCAGATGCAACAGAAATTTTGCGGATTGGTCGATCCGTTCGCGAGATATGGCAGTGTGGATGTAAGAAACGCTTGAGAAATTCAAAATTTTCGCAGTTCTGATGCTCGAAGCGAATAACTGGAACGGCCCAGGGGAAAACTACACATACCGTTGTAATCGGGCGAGTCTCTACTTTCAGATGCAACAGAAATTTTCCGGATTGGTCAATCCGTTCGCGAGATATGGCAGTTTGGAGGTAAGAAACGCTTGAGAAACTCAAAATTTTCGCAGTTCTGATGCTCGAAACGAATAACTAGAACGGCCTATTGGAAAAGTACGCATACCGTTGTAATCGGGCGAGTTCCTACTTTCAGATGCAACAGAAATCATGCGGATTGGTCAATCCGTTCGCGAGATATGGCCGTTTGGATGTAAGAAACGCTTGAGGAACTCAAAATTTGCGCAGTTCTGATGCTCGAAACGAATAACTAGAACGGCCTAGGGGAAAAGTTCGCATACCGTTGTAATCGGGCGAGTTTCTACTTTCAGATGCAACAGAAATCATGCGGATTGGTCAATCCGTTCGCGAGATATGGCCATTTGGAGGTAAGAAACGCTTGAGAAACACAAAATTTTCGCCGTTCTGATGCTCGAAACGAATAACTAGAACGGCCTAGGGGAAAAGTACGCATACCGTTGTAATCGGGCGAGTTTCTACTTTCAGATGCAACAGAAATTTTGGGGATCGGTCAATCCGTTCGCGAGATATGGCAGTTTGGAGGTAAGAAACGCTTGAGAAACTCACAATTTTCGCAGTTCTGATGCTCGAAACGAATAACTAGAACGGCCTAGGGGAAAAGTACGCATACCGTTGTAATCGAGCGAGTTTCTACTTGCAGATGCAACAGAAATCATGCGGATTGGTCAATCCGTTCGCGAGATATGGCCGTTTGGATGTAAGAAACGCTTGAGAAACTCAAAATTTGCGCAGTTCTGATGCTCGAAACGAATAACTAGAACGGCCTAGGGGAAAAGTGCGCATACCGTTGTAATCGGGCGAGTTTCTACTTTCAGATGCAACGGAAATCATGCGGATTGGAGAATCCGTTCGCGAGATATGGCCGTTTGGATGTAAGAAACGCTTGAGAAACTCAAAATTTGCGCAGTTCTGATGCTCGAAACGAATAACTAGAACTGCCTAGGGGAAAAGTACGCATACCGTTGTAAT
This sequence comes from Ptiloglossa arizonensis, assembly GCF_051014685.1. Classification (NCBI taxonomy): domain Eukaryota; kingdom Metazoa; phylum Arthropoda; class Insecta; order Hymenoptera; family Colletidae; genus Ptiloglossa; species Ptiloglossa arizonensis. The sequence goes on from NW_027478385.1 coordinate 11,347,238, forward strand.
CGGGCGAGTTTCTACTTGCAGATGCAACAGAAATTTTGCGGATTGGTCGATCCGTTCGCGAGATATGGCAGTGTGGATGTAAGAAACGCTTGAGAAATTCAAAATTTTCGCAGTTCTGATGCTCGAAGCGAATAACTGGAACGGCCCAGGGGAAAACTACACATACCGTTGTAATCGGGCGAGTCTCTACTTTCAGATGCAACAGAAATTTTCCGGATTGGTCAATCCGTTCGCGAGATATGGCAGTTTGGAGGTAAGAAACGCTTGAGAAACTCAAAATTTTCGCAGTTCTGATGCTCGAAACGAATAACTAGAACGGCCTATGGGAAAAGTACGCATACCGTTGTAATCGGGCGAGTTCCTACTTTCAGATGCAACAGAAATCATGCGGATTGGTCAATCCGTTCGCGAGATATGGCCGTTTGGATGTAAGAAACGCTTGAGGAACTCAAAATTTGCGCAGTTCTGATGCTCGAAACGAATAACTAGAACGGCCTAGGGGAAAAGTACGCATACCGTTGTAATCGGGCGAGTTTCTACTTTCAGATGCAACAGAAATCATGCGGATTGGTCAATCCGTTCGCGAGATATGGCCATTTGGAGGTAAGAAACGCTTGAGAAACACAAAATTTTCGCCGTTCTGATGCTCGAAACGAATAACTAGAACGGCCTAGGGGAAAAGTACGCATACCGTTGTAATCGGGCGAGTTTCTACTTTCAGATGCAACAGAAATTTTGGGGATCGGTCAATCCGTTCGCGAGATATGGCAGTTTGGAGGTAAGAAACGCTTGAGAAACTCAAAATTTTCGCAGTTCTGATGCTCGAAACGAATAACTAGAACGGCCTAGGGGAAAAGTACGCATACCGTTGTAATCGGGCGAGTTTCTACTTGCAGATGCAACAGAAATCATGCGGATTGGTCAATCCGTTCGCGAGATATGGCCGTTTGGATGTAAGAAACGCTTGAGAAACTCAAAATTTGCGCAGTTCTGATGCTCGAAACGAATAACTAGAACGGCCTAGGGGAAAAGTGCGCATACCGTTGTAATCGGGCGAGTTTCTACTTTCAGATGCAACGGAAATCATGCGGATTGGAGAATCCGTTCGCGAGATATGGCCGTTTGGATGTAAGAAACGCTTGAGAAACTCAAAATTTGCGCAGTTCTGATGCTCGAAACGAATAACTAGAACGGCCTAGGGGAAAAGTACGCATACCGTTGTAATCGGGCGAGTTTCTACTTGCAGATGCAACAGAAATCATGCGGATTGGTCAATCCGTTCGCGAGATATGGCCGTTTGGATGTAAGAAACGCTTGAGAAACTCAAAATTTGCGCAGTTCTGATGCTCGAAACGAATAACTAGAACGGCCTAGGGGAAAAGTGCGCATACCGTTGTAATCGGGCGAGTTTCTACTTTCAGATGCAACGGAAATCATGCGGATTGGAGAATCCGTTCGCGAGATATGGCCGTTTGGATGTAAGAAACGCTTGAGAAACTCAAAATTTTCGCAGTTCTGATGCTCGAAACGAATAACTAGAATGGCCTAGGGGAAAAGTACGCATACCGTTGTAATCGGGCGAGTTTCTACTTGCAGATGCAACAGAAATTTTGCGGATTGGTCGATCCGTTCGCGAGATATGGCAGTTTGGATGTAAGAAACGCTTGAGAAATTCAAAATTTTCGCAGTTCTGATGCTCGAAACGAATAACTGGAACGGCCCAGGGGAAAACTACACATACCGTTGTAATCGGGCGAGTCTCTACTTTCAGATGCAACAGAAATTTTCCGGATTGGTCAATCCGTTCGCGAGATATGGCAGTTTGGATGTAAGAAACGCTTGAGAAACTCAAAATTTTCGCAGTTCTGATGCTCGAAACGAATAACTGGAACGGCCTAGGGGAAAACTACAAACACCGTTGTAATCGGGCGATTCTCTGCTTTCAGATGCAACAGAGATTTCGCGGATTGTTCAATCCGTTCACGAGATATGGCAGTTTGGAGGTAAGAAACGCTTGAGAAACTCAAAATTTTCGCAGTTCTGATGCTCGAAACGAATAACTAGAACGGCCTATGGGAAAAGTACGCATACCGTTGTAATCGGGCGAGTTTCTACTTTCGAATGCAACAGAAATCATGCGGATTGGTCAATCCGTTCGCGAGATATGGCCGTTTGGATGTAAGAAACGCTTGAGAAACTCAAAATTTTCGCAGTTCTGATGCTCGAAACGAATAACTGGAACGGCCTAGGGGAAAAGTGCGCATACCGTTGTAATCGGGCGAGTTTCTACTTTCAGATGCAACAGAAATTTTGCGGATAGGTCAATCTGTTCGCGAGATATGGCAGTTTGGATGTAAGAAACGCTTGAGAAACTCAAAATTTTCGCAGTTCTGATGCTCGAAACGAATAACTGGAACGGCCTAGCGGAAAACTACACACACCGTTGTAATCGGGCGATTCTCTGCTTTCAGATGCAACAGATATTTCGCGGATTGTTCAATCCGTTCACGAGATATGGCAGTTTGGAGGTAAGAAACGCTTGAGAAACTCAAAATTTTCGCAGTTCTGATGCTCGAAACGAATAACTAGAACGGCCTAGGGGAAAAGTACGCATACCTTTGTAATCGGGCGAGTTTCTACTTTCAGATGCAACAGAAATCATGCGGATTGGTCAATCCGTTCGGGAGATATGGCCGTTTGGATGTAAGAAACGCTTGAGGAACTCAAAATTTGCGCAGTTCTGATGCTCGAAACGAATAACTAGAACGGCCTAGGGGAAAAGTGCGCATACCGTTGTAATCGGGCGAGTTTCTACTTTCAGATGCAACGGAAATCATGCGGATTGGTCAATCCGTTCGCGAGATATGGCCGTTTGGATGTAAGAAACGCTTGAGAAACTCAAAATTTTCGCAGTTCTGATGCTCGAAACGAATAACTAGAACTGCCTAGTGGAAAAGTGCGCATACGGTTGTAATCGGGCGAGTTTCTACTTGCAGATGCAACAGAAATTTTGCGGATTGGTCGATCCGTTCGCGAGATATGGCCGTTTGGATGTAAGAAACGCTTGAGGAACACAAAATTTTCGCCGTTCTGATGCTCGAAACGAATAACTAGAACGGCCTAGGGGAAAAGTACGCATACCGTTGTAATCGGGCGAGTTTCTACTTTCAGATGCAACAGAAATTTTGCGGATCGGTCAATCCGTTCCCGAGATATGGCAGTTTGGATGTAGGAAACGCTTGAGAAACTCAAAATTTTTGCAGTTCTGATGCTCGTAACGAATAACTAGAACGGCCTATGGGAAAAGTACGCAAACCGTTGTAATCGGGCGAGTTTCTACTTGCAGATGCAACAGAAATTTTGCGGATTGGTCAATCTGTTCGCGAGATATGGCAGTTTGGATGTAAGAAACGCTTGAGAAACTCAAAATTTTCGCAGTTCTGATGCTCGAAACGAATAACTGGAACGGCCTAGGGGAAAACTACACACACCGTTGTAATCGGGCGATTCTCTGCTTTCAGATGCAACAGAGATTTCGCGGATTGTTCAATCCGTTCACGAGATATGGCATTTTGGATGTAAGAAACGCTTGAGAAAATCAAAATTTTCGCAGTTCTGATGCTCGAAACGAATAACTAGAACGGCCTAGGGGAAAAGTGCGCATACCGTTGTAATCGGGCGAGCTTCTACTTTCAGATGCAACGGAAATCATGCGGATTGGAGAATCCGTTCGCGAGATATGGCCGTTTGGATGTAAGAAACGCTTGAGAAACTCAAAATTTTCGCAGTTCTGATGCTCGAAACGAATAACTAGAACTGCCTAGTGGAAAAGTGCGCATACCGTTGTAATCGGGCGAGTTTCTACTTTCAGATGCAACAGAAATCATGCGGATTGGTCAATCCGTTCGCGAGATATGGCCATTTGGAGGTAAGAAACGCTTGAGAAACACAAAATTTTCGCCGTTCTGATGCTCGAAACGAATAACTAGAACGGCCTAGGGGAAAAGTACGCATACCGTTGTAATCGGGCGAGTTTCTACTTTCAGATGCAACAGCAATTTTGCGGATCGGTCAATCCGTTCCCGAGATATGGCAGTTTGGATGTAAGAAACGCTTGAGAAACTCAAAATTTTCGCAGTTCTGATGCTCGTAACGAATAACTAGAACGGCCTAGGGGAAAAGTACGCATACCGTTGTAATCGGGCGAGTTTCTACTTGCAGATGCAACAGAAATTTTGCGGATTGGTCGATCCGTTCGCGAGATATGGCAGTGTGGATGTAAGAAACGCTTGAGAAATTCAAAATTTTCGCAGTTCTGATGCTCGAAGCGAATAACTGGAACGGCCCAGGGGAAAACTACACATACCGTTGCAATCGGGCGAGTCTCTACTTTCAGATGCAACAGAAATTTTCCGGATTGGTCAATCCGTTCGCGAGATATGGCAGTTTGGAGGTAAGAAACGCTTGAGAAACTCAAAATTTTCGCAGTTCTGATGCTCGAAACGAATAACTAGAACGGCCTATGGGAAAAGTACGCATACCGTTGTAATCGGGCGAGTTCCTACTTTCAGATGCAACAGAAATCATGCGGATTGGTCAATCCGTTCGCGAGATATGGCCGTTTGGATGTAAGAAACGCTTGAGGAACTCAAAATTTGCGCAGTTCTGATGCTCGAAACGAATAACTAGAACGGCCTAGGGGAAAAGTACGCATACCGTTGTAATCGGGCGAGTTTCTACTTTCAGATGCAACAGAAATCATGCGGATTGGTCAATCCGTTCGCGAGATATGGCCATTTGGAGGTAAGAAACGCTTGAGAAACACAAAATTTTCGCCGTTCTGATGCTCGAAACGAATAACTAGAACGGCCTAGGGGAAAAGTACGCATACCGTTGTAATCGGGCGAGTTTCTACTTTCAGATGCAACAGAAATTTTGGGGATCGGTCAATCCGTTCGCGAGATATGGCAGTTTGGAGGTAAGAAACGCTTGAGAAACTCAAAATTTTCGCAGTTCTGATGCTCGAAACGAATAACTAAAACGGCCTAGGGGAAAAGTACGCATACCGTTGTAATCGGGCGAGTTTCTACTTTCAGATGCAACAGCAATTTTGCGGATCGGTCAATCCGTTCCCGAGATATGGCAGTTTGGATGTAAGAAACGCTTGAGAAACTCAAAATTTTCGCAGTTCTGATGCTCGTAACGAATAACTAGAACGGCCTAGGGGAAAAGTACGCATACCGTTGTAATCGGGCGAGTTTCTACTTGCAGATGCAACAGAAATTTTGCGGATTGGTCGATCCGTTCGCGAGATATGGCAGTGTGGATGTAAGAAACGCTTGAGAAATTCAAAATTTTCGCAGTTCTGATGCTCGAAGCGAATAACTGGAACGGCCCAGGGGAAAACTACACATACCGTTGTAATCGGGCGAGTCTCTACTTTCAGATGCAACAGAAATTTTCCGGATTGGTCAATCCGTTCGCGAGATATGGCAGTTTGGAGGTAAGAAACGCTTGAGAAACTCAAAATTTTCGCAGTTCTGATGCTCGAAACGAATAACTAGAACGGCCTATGGGAAAAGTACGCATACCGTTGTAATCGGGCGAGTTCCTACTTTCAGATGCAACAGAAATCATGCGGATTGGTCAATCCGTTCGCGAGATATGGCCGTTTGGATGTAAGAAACGCTTGAGGAACTCAAAATTTGCGCAGTTCTGATGCTCGAAACGAATAACTAGAACGGCCTAGGGGAAAAGTACGCATACCGTTGTAATCGGGCGAGTTTCTACTTTCAGATGCAACAGAAATCATGCGGATTGGTCAATCCGTTCGCGAGATATGGCCATTTGGAGGTAAGAAACGCTTGAGAAACACAAAATTTTCGCCGTTCTGATGCTCGAAACGAATAACTAGAACGGCCTAGGGGAAAAGTACGCATACCGTTGTAATCGGGCGAGTTTCTACTTTCAGATGCAACAGAAATTTTGGGGATCGGTCAATCCGTTCGCGAGATATGGCAGTTTGGAGGTAAGAAACGCTTGAGAAACTCAAAATTTTCGCAGTTCTGATGCTCGAAACGAATAACTAGAACGGCCTAGGGGAAAAGTACGCATACCGTTGTAATCGGGCGAGTTTCTACTTGCAGATGCAACAGAAATCATGCGGATTGGTCAATCCGTTCGCGAGATATGGCCGTTTGGATGTAAGAAACGCTTGAGAAACTCAAAATTTGCGCAGTTCTGATGCTCGAAACGAATAACTAGAACGGCCTAGGGGAAACGTGCGCATACCGTTGTAATCGGGCGAGTTTCTACTTGCAGATGCAACAGAAATTTTGCGGATCGGTCAATCCGTTCCCGAGATATGGCAGTTTGGATGTAGGAAACGCTTGAGAAACTCAAAATTTTTGCAGTTCTGATGCTCGTAACGAATAACTAGAACGGCCTATGGGAAAAGTACGCAAACCGTTGTAATCGGGCGAGTTTCTACTTGCAGATGCAACAGAAATTTTGCGGATTGGTCAATCTGTTCGCGAGATATGGCAGTTTGGATGTAAGAAACGCTTGAGAAACTCAAAATTTTCGCAGTTCTGATGCTCGAAACGAATAACTGGAACGGCCTAGGGGAAAACTACACACACCGTTGTAATCGGGCGATTCTCTGCTTTCAGATGCAACAGAGATTTCGCGGATTGTTCAATCCGTTCGCGAGATATGGCCGTTTGGATGTAAGAAACGCTTGAGAAAATCAAAATTTTCGCAGTTCTGATGCTCGAAACGAATAACTAGAACGGCCTAGGGGAAAAGTGCGCATACCGTTGTAATCGGGCGAGCTTCTACTTTCAGATGCAACGGAAATCATGCGGATTGGAGAATCCGTTCGCGAGATATGGCCGTTTGGATGTAAGAAACGCTTGAGAAACTCAAAATTTTTGCAGTTCTGATGCTCGTAACGAATAACTAGAACGGCCTATGGGAAAACTACACACACCGTTGTAATCGGGCGAGTTTCTACTTTCAGATGCAACAGAAATCATGCGGATTGGTCAATCCGTTCGCGAGATATGGCCATTTGGAGGTAAGAAACGCTTGAGAAACACAAAATTTTCGCCGTTCTGATGCTCGAAACGAATAACTAGAACGGCCTAGGGGAAAAGTACGCATACCGTTGTAATCGGGCGAGTTTCTACTTTCAGATGCAACAGCAATTTTGCGGATCGGTCAATCCGTTCCCGAGATATGGCAGTTTGGATGTAAGAAACGCTTGAGAAACTCAAAATTTTCGCAGTTCTGATGCTCGTAACGAATAACTAGAACGGCCTAGGGGAAAAGTACGCATACCGTTGTAATCGGGCGAGTTTCTACTTGCAGATGCAACAGAAATTTTGCGGATTGGTCGATCCGTTCGCGAGATATGGCAGTGTGGATGTAAGAAACGCTTGAGAAATTCAAAATTTTCGCAGTTCTGATGCTCGAAGCGAATAACTGGAACGGCCCAGGGGAAAACTACACATACCGTTGCAATCGGGCGAGTCTCTACTTTCAGATGCAACAGAAATTTTCCGGATTGGTCAATCCGTTCGCGAGATATGGCAGTTTGGAGGTAAGAAACGCTTGAGAAACTCAAAATTTTCGCAGTTCTGATGCTCGAAACGAATAACTAGAACGGCCTATGGGAAAAGTACGCATACCGTTGTAATCGGGCGAGTTCCTACTTTCAGATGCAACAGAAATCATGCGGATTGGTCAATCCGTTCGCGAGATATGGCCGTTTGGATGTAAGAAACGCTTGAGGAACTCAAAATTTGCGCAGTTCTGATGCTCGAAACGAATAACTAGAACGGCCTAGGGGAAAAGTACGCATACCGTTGTAATCGGGCGAGTTTCTACTTTCAGATGCAACAGAAATCATGCGGATTGGTCAATCCGTTCGCGAGATATGGCCATTTGGAGGTAAGAAACGCTTGAGAAACACAAAATTTTCGCCGTTCTGATGCTCGAAACGAATAACTAGAACGGCCTAGGGGAAAAGTACGCATACCGTTGTAATCGGGCGAGTTTCTACTTTCAGATGCAACAGAAATTTTGGGGATCGGTCAATCCGTTCGCGAGATATGGCAGTTTGGAGGTAAGAAACGCTTGAGAAACTCAAAATTTTCGCAGTTCTGATGCTCGAAACGAATAACTAAAACGGCCTAGGGGAAAAGTACGCATACCGTTGTAATCGGGCGAGTTTCTACTTTCAGATGCAACAGCAATTTTGCGGATCGGTCAATCCGTTCCCGAGATATGGCAGTTTGGATGTAAGAAACGCTTGAGAAACTCAAAATTTTCGCAGTTCTGATGCTCGTAACGAATAACTAGAACGGCCTAGGGGAAAAGTACGCATACCGTTGTAATCGGGCGAGTTTCTACTTGCAGATGCAACAGAAATTTTGCGGATTGGTCGATCCGTTCGCGAGATATGGCAGTGTGGATGTAAGAAACGCTTGAGAAATTCAAAATTTTCGCAGTTCTGATGCTCGAAGCGAATAACTGGAACGGCCCAGGGGAAAACTACACATACCGTTGTAATCGGGCGAGTCTCTACTTTCAGATGCAACAGAAATTTTCCGGATTGGTCAATCCGTTCGCGAGATATGGCAGTTTGGAGGTAAGAAACGCTTGAGAAACTCAAAATTTTCGCAGTTCTGATGCTCGAAACGAATAACTAGAACGGCCTATGGGAAAAGTACGCATACCGTTGTAATCGGGCGAGTTCCTACTTTCAGATGCAACAGAAATCATGCGGATTGGTCAATCCGTTCGCGAGATATGGCCGTTTGGATGTAAGAAACGCTTGAGGAACTCAAAATTTGCGCAGTTCTGATGCTCGAAACGAATAACTAGAACGGCCTAGGGGAAAAGTACGCATACCGTTGTAATCGGGCGAGTTTCTACTTTCAGATGCAACAGAAATCATGCGGATTGGTCAATCCGTTCGCGAGATATGGCCATTTGGAGGTAAGAAACGCTTGAGAAACACAAAATTTTCGCCGTTCTGATGCTCGAAACGAATAACTAGAACGGCCTAGGGGAAAAGTACGCATACCGTTGTAATCGGGCGAGTTTCTACTTTCAGATGCAACAGAAATTTTGGGGATCGGTCAATCCGTTCGCGAGATATGGCAGTTTGGAGGTAAGAAACGCTTGAGAAACTCAAAATTTTCGCAGTTCTGATGCTCGAAACGAATAACTAGAACGGCCTAGGGGAAAAGTACGCATACCGTTGTAATCGGGCGAGTTTCTACTTGCAGATGCAACAGAAATCATGCGGATTGGTCAATCCGTTCGCGAGATATGGCCGTTTGGATGTAAGAAACGCTTGAGAAACTCAAAATTTGCGCAGTTCTGATGCTCGAAACGAATAACTAGAACGGCCTAGGGGAAACGTGCGCATACCGTTGTAATCGGGCGAGTTTCTACTTGCAGATGCAACAGAAATCATGCGGATTGGTCAATCCGTTCGCGAGATATGGCCGTTTGGATGTAAGAAACGCTTGAGAAACTCAAAATTTGCGCAGTTCTGATGCTCGAAACGAATAACTAGAACGGCCTAGGGGAAAAGTACGCATACCGTTGTAATCGGGCGAGTTTCTACTTGCAGATGCAACAGAAATTTTGCGGATTGGTCGATCCGTTCGCGAGATATGGCAGTGTGGATGTAAGAAACGCTTGAGAAATTCAAAATTTTCGCAGTTCTGATGCTCGAAGCGAATAACTGGAACGGCCCAGGGGAAAACTACGCATACCGTTGTAATCGGGCGAGTTTCTACTTTCAGATGCAACAGAAATCATGCGGATTGGTCAATCCGTTCGCGAGATATGGCCATTTGGAGGTAAGAAACGCTTGAGAAACACAAAATTTTCGCCGTTCTGATGCTCGAAACGAATAACTAGAACGGCCTAGGGGAAAGGTACGCATACCGTTGTAATCGGGCGAGTTTCTACTTTCAGATGCAACAGAAATTTTGGGGATCGGTCAATCCGTTCGCGAGATATGGCAGTTTGGAGGTAAGAAACGCTTGAGAAACTCAAAATTTTCGCAGTTCTGATGCTCGTAACGAATAACTAGAACGGCCTAGGGGAAAAGTACGCATACCGTTGTAATCGGGCGAGTTTCTACTTGCAGATGCAACAGAAATTTTGCGGATTGGTCGATCCGTTCGCGAGATATGGCAGTGTGGATGTAAGAAACGCTTGAGAAACTCAAAATTTTCGCAGTTCTGATGCTCGAAGCGAATAACTGGAACGGCCCAGGGGAAAACTACACATACCGTTGTAATCGGGCGAGTCTCTACTTTCAGATGCAACAGAAATTTTCCGGATTGGTCAATCCGTTCGCGAGATATGGCAGTTTGGAGGTAAGTAACGCTTGAGAAACTCAAAATTTTCGCAGTTCTGATGCTCGAAACGAATAACTAGAACGGCCTATGGGAAAAGTACGCATACCGTTGTAATCGGGCGAGTTCCTACTTTCAGATGCAACAGAAATCATGCGGATTGGTCAATCCGTTCGCGAGATATGGCCGTATGGATGTAAGAAACGCTTGAGGAACTCAAAATTTGCGCAGTTCTGATGCTCGAAACGAATAACTAGAACGGCCTAGGGGAAAAGTACGCATACCGTTGTAATCGGGCGAGTTTCTACTTTCAGATGCAACAGAAATCATGCGGATTGGTCAATCCGTTCGCGAGATATGGCCATTTGGAGGTAAGAAACGCTTGAGAAACACAAAATTTTCGCCGTTCTGATGCTCGAAACGAATAACTAGAACGGCCTAGGGGAAAAGTACGCATACCGTTGTAATCGGGCGAGTTTCTACTTTCAGATGCAACAGAAATTTTGGGGATCGGTCAATCCGTTCGCGAGATATGGCAGTTTGGAGGTAAGAAACGCTTGAGAAACTCAAAATTTTCGCAGTTCTGATGCTCGAAACGAATAACTAGAACGGCCTAGGGGAAAAGTACGCATACCGTTGTAATCGGGCGAGTTTCTACTTGCAGATGCAACAGAAATCATGCGGATTGGTCAATCCGTTCGCGAGATATGGCCGTTTGGATGTAAGAAACGCTTGAGAAATTCAAAATTTGCGCAGTTCTGATGCTCGAAACGAATAACTAGAACGGCCTAGGGGAAAAGTGCGCATACCGTTGTAATCGGGCGAGTTTCTACTTTCAGATGCAACGGAAATCATGCGGATTGGAGAATCCGTTCGCGAGATATGGCCGTTTGGATGTAAGAAACGCTTGAGAAACTCAAAATTTGCGCAGTTCTGATGCTCGAAACGAATAACTAGAACGGCCTAGGGGAAAAGTACGCATACCGTTGTAATCGGGCGAGTTTCTACTTGCAGATGCAACAGAAATCATGCGGATTGGTCAATCCGTTCCCGAGATATGGCAGTTTGGATGTAAGAAACGCTTGAGAAACTCAAAATTTTCGCAGTTCTGATGCTCGTAACGAATAACTAGAACGGCCTAGGGGAAAAGTACGCATACCGTTGTAATCGGGCGAGTTTCTACTTGCAGATGCAACAGAAATTTTGCGGATTGGTCGATCCGTTCGCGAGATATGGCAGTGTGGATGTAAGAAACGCTTGAGAAATTCAAAATTTTCGCAGTTCTGATGCTCGAAGCGAATAACTGGAACGGCCCAGGGGAAAACTACACATACCGTTGTAATCGGGCGAGTCTCTACTTTCAGATGCAACAGAAATTTTCCGGATTGGTCAATCCGTTCGCGAGATATGGCAGTTTGGAGGTAAGAAACGCTTGAGAAACTCAAAATTTTCGCAGTTCTGATGCTCGAAACGAATAACTAGAACGGCCTATGGGAAAAGTACGCATACCGTTGTAATCGGGCGAGTTCCTACTTTCAGATGCAACAGAAATCATGCGGATTGGTCAATCCGTTCGCGAGATATGGCCGTTTGGATGTAAGAAACGCTTGAGGAACTCAAAATTTGCGCAGTTCTGATGCTCGAAACGAATAACCAGAACGGCCTAGGGGAAAAGTACGCATACCGTTGTAATCGGGCGAGTTTCTACTTTCAGATGCAACAGAAATCATGCGGATTGGTCAATCCGTTCGCGAGATATGGCCATTTGGAGGTAAGAAACGCTTGAGAAACACAAAATTTTCGCCGTTCTGATGCTCGAAACGAATAACTAGAACGGCCTAGGGGAAAAGTACGCATACCGTTGTAATCGGGCGAGTTTCTACTTTCAGATGCAACAGAAATTTTGGGGATCGGTCAATCCGTTCGCGAGATATGGCAGTTTGGAGGTAAGAAACGCTTGAGAAACTCAAAATTTTCGCAGTTCTGATGCTCGAAACGAATAACTAGAACGGCCTAGGGGAAAAGTACGCATACCGTTGTAATCGGGCGAGTTTCTACTTGCAGATGCAACAGAAATCATGCGGATTGGTCAATCCGTTCGCGAGATATGGCCGTTTGGATGTAAGAAACGCTTGAGAAACTCAAAATTTGCGCAGTTCTGATGCTCGAAACGAATAACTAGAACGGCCTAGGGGAAACGTGCGCATACCGTTGTAATCGGGCGAGTTTCTACTTGCAGATGCAACAGAAATCATGCGGATTGGTCAATCCGTTCGCGAGATATGGCCGTTTGGATGTAAGAAACGCTTGAGAAACTCAAAATTTGCGCAGTTCTGATGCTCGAAACGAATAACTAGAACGGCCTAGGGGAAAAGTACGCATACCGTTGTAATCGGGCGAGTTTCTACTTGCAGATGCAACAGAAATTTTGCGGATTGGTCGATCCGTTCGCGAGATATGGCAGTGTGGATGTAAGAAACGCTTGAGAAATTCAAAATTTTCGCAGTTCTGATGCTCGAAGCGAATAACTGGAACGGCCCAGGGGAAAACTACGCATACCGTTGTAATCGGGCGAGTTTCTACTTTCAGATGCAACAGAAATCATGCGGATTGGTCAATCCGTTCGCGAGATATGGCCATTTGGAGGTAAGAAACGCTTGAGAAACACAAAATTTTCGCCGTTCTGATGCTCGAAACGAATAACTAGAACGGCCTAGGGGAAAGGTACGCATACCGTTGTAATCGGGCGAGTTTCTACTTTCAGATGCAACAGAAATTTTGGGGATCGGTCAATCCGTTCGCGAGATATGGCAGTTTGGAGGTAAGAAACGCTTGAGAAACTCAAAATTTTCGCAGTTCTGATGCTCGTAACGAATAACTAGAACGGCCTAGGGGAAAAGTACGCATACCGTTGTAATCGGGCGAGTTTCTACTTGCAGATGCAACAGAAATTTTGCGGATTGGTCGATCCGTTCGCGAGATATGGCAGTGTGGATGTAAGAAACGCTTGAGAAACTCAAAATTTTCGCAGTTCTGATGCTCGAAGCGAATAACTGGAACGGCCCAGGGGAAAACTACACATACCGTTGTAATCGGGCGAGTCTCTACTTTCAGATGCAACAGAAATTTTCCGGATTGGTCAATCCGTTCGCGAGATATGGCAGTTTGGAGGTAAGTAACGCTTGAGAAACTCAAAATTTTCGCAGTTCTGATGCTCGAAACGAATAACTAGAACGGCCTATGGGAAAAGTACGCATACCGTTGTAATCGGGCGAGTTCCTACTTTCAGATGCAACAGAAATCATGCGGATTGGTCAATCCGTTCGCGAGATATGGCCGTATGGATGTAAGAAACGCTTGAGGAACTCAAAATTTGCGCAGTTCTGATGCTCGAAACGAATAACTAGAACGGCCTAGGGGAAAAGTACGCATACCGTTGTAATCGGGCGAGTTTCTACTTTCAGATGCAACAGAAATCATGCGGATTGGTCAATCCGTTCGCGAGATATGGCCATTTGGAGGTAAGAAACGCTTGAGAAACACAAAATTTTCGCCGTTCTGATGCTCGAAACGAATAACTAGAACGGCCTAGGGGAAAAGTACGCATACCGTTGTAATCGGGCGAGTTTCTACTTTCAGATGCAACAGAAATTTTGGGGATCGGTCAATCCGTTCGCGAGATATGGCAGTTTGGAGGTAAGAAACGCTTGAGAAACTCAAAATTTTCGCAGTTCTGATGCTCGAAACGAATAACTAGAACGGCCTAGGGGAAAAGTACGCATACCGTTGTAATCGGGCGAGTTTCTACTTGCAGATGCAACAGAAATCATGCGGATTGGTCAATCCGTTCGCGAGATATGGCCGTTTGGATGTAAGAAACGCTTGAGAAATTCAAAATTTGCGCAGTTCTGATGCTCGAAACGAATAACTAGAACGGCCTAGGGGAAAAGTGCGCATACCGTTGTAATCGGGCGAGTTTCTACTTTCAGATGCAACGGAAATCATGCGGATTGGAGAATCCGTTCGCGAGATATGGCCGTTTGGATGTAAGAAACGCTTGAGAAACTCAAAATTTGCGCAGTTCTGATGCTCGAAACGAATAACTAGAACGGCCTAGGGGAAAAGTACGCATACCGTTGTAATCGGGCGAGTTTCTACTTGCAGATGCAACAGAAATCATGCGGATTGGTCAATCCGTTCGCGAGATATGGCCGTTTGGATGTAAGAAACGCTTGAGAAACTCAAAATTTGCGCAGTTCTGATGCTCGAAACGAATAACTAGAACGGCCTAGGGGAAAAGTACGCATACCGTTGTAATCGGGCGAGTTTCTACTTGCAGATGCAACAGAAATTTTGCGGATTGGTCGATCCGTTCGCGAGATATGGCAGTGTGGATGTAAGAAACGCTTGAGAAATTCAAAATTTTCGCGGTTCTGATGCTCGAAGCGAATAACTGGAACGGCCCAGGGGAAAACTACGCATACCGTTGTAATCGGGCGAGTTTCTACTTTCAGATGCAACAGAAATCATGCGGATTGGTCAATCCGTTCGCGAGATATGTCCATTTGGAGGTAAGAAACGCTTGAGAAACACAAAATTTTCGCCGTTCTGATGCTCGAAACGAATAACTAGAACGGCCTAGGGGAAAAGTACGCATACCGTTGTAATCGGGCGAGTTTCTACTTTCAGATGCAACAGAAATTTTGGGGATCGGTCAATCCGTTCGCGAGATATGGCAGTTTGGAGGTAAGAAACGCTTGAGAAACTCAAAATTTTCGCAGTTCTGATGCTCGAAACGAATAACTAGAACGGCCTAGGGGAAAAGTACGCATACCGTTGTAATCGGGCGAGTTTCTACTTCCAGATGCAACAGAAATCATGCGGATTGGTCAATCCGTTCGCGAGATATGGCCGTTTGGATGTAAGAAACGCTTGAGAAACTCAAAATTTGCGCAGTTCTGATGCTCGAAACGAATAACTAGAACGGCCTAGGGGAAAAGTGCGCATACCGTTGTAATCGGGCGAGTTTCTACTTTCAGTTGCAACGGAAATCATGCGGATTGGAGAATCCGTTCGCGAGATATGGCCGTTTGGATGTAAGAAACGCTTGAGAAACTCAAAATTTGCGCAGTTCTGATGCTCGAAACGAATAACTAGAACGGCCTAGGGGAAAAGTACGCATACCGTTGTAATCGGGCGAGTTTCTACTTGCAGATGCAACAGAAATCATGCGGATTGGTCAATCCGTTCGCGAGATATGGCCGTTTGGATGTAAGAAACGCTTGAGAAACTCAAAATTTGCGCAGTTCTGATGCTCGAAACGAATAACTAGAACGGCCTAGGGGAAAAGTGCGCATACCGTTGTAATCGGGCGAGTTTCTACTTTCAGATGCAACGGAAATCATGCGGATTGGAGAATCCGTTCGCGAGATATGGCCGTTTGGATGTAAGAAACGCTTGAGAAACTCAAAATTTGCGCAGTTCTGATGCTCGAAACGAATAACTAGAACGGCCTAGGGGAAAAGTACGCATACCGTTGTAATCGGGCGAGTTTCTACTTGCAGATGCAACAGAAATCATGCGGATTGGTCAATCCGTTCGCGAGATATGGCCGTTTGGATGTAAGAAACGCTTGAGAAACTCAAAATTTGCGCAGTTCTGATGCTCGAAACGAATAACTAGAACGGCCTAGGGGAAAAGTGCGCATACCGTTGTAATCGGGCGAGTTTCTACTTTCAGATGCAACGGAAATCATGCGGATTGGAGAATCCGTTCGCGAGATATGGCCGTTTGGATGTAAGAAACGCTTGAGAAACTCAAAAGTTTCGCAGTTCTGATGCTCGAAACGAATAACTGGAACGGCCTAGGGGAAAACTACACACACCGTTGTAATCGGGCGAGTCTCTACTTTCAGATGCAACAGAGATTTTGCGGATTGGTCAATCCGTTCGCGAGATATGGCAGTTTGGAGGTAAGAAACGCTTGAGAAACTCAAAATTTGCGCAGTTCTGATGCTCGAAACGAATAACTAGAACGGCCTAGGGGAAAAGTGCGCATACCGTTGTAATCGGGCGAGTTTCTACTTTCAGATGCAACGGAAATCATGCGGATTGGAGAATCCGTTCGCGAGATATGGCCGTTTGGATGTAAGAAACGCTTGAGAAACTCAAAAGTTTCGCAGTTCTGATGCTCGAAACGAATAACTGGAACGGCCTAGGGGAAAACTACACACACCGTTGTAATCGGGCGAGTCTCTACTTTCAGATGCAACAGAGATTTTGCGGATTGGTCAATCCGTTCGCGAGATATGGCAGTTTGGAGGTAAGAAACGCTTGAGAAACTCAAAATTTTCGCAGTTCTGATGCTCGTAACGAATAACTAGAATGGCCTAGGGGAAAAGTACGCATACCGTTGTAATCGGGCGAGTTTCTACTTGCAGATGCAACAGAAATTTTGCGGATTGGTCGATCCGTTCGCGAGATATGGCATTTTGGATGTAAGAAACGCTTGAGAAATTCAAAATTTTCGCAGTTCTGATGCTCGAAACGAATAACTGGAACGGCCCAGGGGAAAACTACACATACCGTTGTAATCGGGCGAGTCTCTACTTTCAGATGCAACAGAAATTTTCCGGATTGGTCAATCCGTTCGCGAGATATGGCAGTTTGGATGTAAGAAACGCTTGAGAAACTCAAAATTTTCGCAGTTCTGATGCTCGAAACGAATAACTGGAACGGCCTAGGGGAAAACTACACACACCGTTGTAATCGGGCGATTCTCTGCTTTCAGATGCAACAGAGATTTCGCGGATTGTTCAATCCGTTCACGAGATATGGCAGTTTGGAGGTAAGAAACGCTTGAGAAACTCAAAATTTTCGCAGTTCTGATGCTCGAAACGAATAACTAGAACGGCCTAGGGGAAAAGAACGCATACCGTTGTAATCGGGCGAGTTTCTACTTTCAGATGCAACAGAAATCATGCGGATTGGTCAATCCGTTCGCGAGATATGGCCGTTTGGATGTAAGAAACGCTTGAGAAACTCAAAATTTTCGCAGTTCTGATGCTCGAAATGAATAACTAGAACTGCCTAGTGGAAAAGTGCGCATACCGTTGTAATCGGGCGAGTCTCTACTTTCAGATGCAACAGAAATCATGCGGATTGGTCAATCCGTTCGCGAGATATGGCCATTTGGAGGTAAGAAACGCTTGAGAAACACAAAATTTTCGCCGTTCTGATGCTCGAAACGAATAACTAGAACGGCCTAGGGGAAAAGTACGCATACCGTTGTAATCGGGCGAGTTTCTACTTTCAGATGCAACAGAAATTTTGCGGATCGGTCAATCCGTTCCCGAGATATGGCAGTTTGGATGTAAGAAACGCTTGAGAAACTCAAAATTTTCGCAGTTCTGATGCTCGTAACGAATAACTAGAACGGCCTAGGGGAAAAGTACGCATACCGTTGTAATCGGGCGAGTTTCTACTTGCAGATGCAACAGAAATTTTGCGGATTGGTCGATCCGTTCGCGAGATATGGCAGTTTGGATGTAAGAGACGCTTGAGAAATTCAAAATTTTCGCAGTTCTGATGCTCGAAACGAATAACTGGAACGGCCCAGGGGAAAACTACACATACCGTTGTAATCGGGCGAGTCTCTACTTTCAGATGCAACAGAAATTTTCCGGATTGGTCAATCCGTTCGCGAGATATGGCAGTTTGGAGGTAAGAAACGCTTGAGAAACTCAAAATTTTCGCAGTTCTGATGCTCGAAACGAATAACTAGAACGGCCTATGGGAAAAGTACGCATACCGTTGTAATCGGGCGAGTTTCTACTTTCAGATGCAACAGAAATCATGCGGATTGGTCAATCCGTTCGCGAGATACGGCCGTTTGGATGTAAGAAACGCTTGAGGAACTCAAAATTTGCGCAGTTCTGATGCTCGAAACGAATAACTAGAACGGCCTAGGGGAAAAGTGCGCATACCGTTGTAATCGGGCGAGTTTCTACTTTCAGAAGCAACGGAAATCATGCGGATTGGTCAATCCGTTCGCGAGATATAGCCGTTTGGATGTAAGAAACGCTTGAGAAACTCAAAATTTTCGCAGTTCTGATGCTCGAAACGAATAACTAGAACTGCCTAGTGGAAAAGTGCGCATACCGTTGTAATCGGGCGAGTTTCTACTTTCAGATGCAACAGAAATCATGCGGATTGGTCAATCCGTTCGCGAGATATGGCCATTTGGAGGTAAGAAACGCTTGAGGAACACAAAATTTTCGCCGTTCTGATGCTCGAAACGAATAACTAGAACGGCCTAGGGGAAAAGTACGCATACCGTTGTAATCGGGCGAGTTTCTACTTTCAGATGCAACAGCAATTTTGCGGATCGGTCAATCCGTTCCCGAGATATGGCAGTTTGGATGTAAGAAACGCTTGAGAAACTCAAAATTTTCGCAGTTCTGATGCTCGTAACGAATAACTAGAACGGCCTAGGGGAAAAGTACGCATACCGTTGTAATCGGGCGAGTTTCTACTTGCAGATGCAACAGAAATTTTGCGGATTGGTCGATCCGTTCGCGAGATATGGCAGTGTGGATGTAAGAAACGCTTGAGAAATTCAAAATTTTCGCAGTTCTGATGCTCGAAGCGAATAACTGGAACGGCCCAGGGGAAAACTACACATACCGTTGTAATCGGGCGAGTCTCTACTTTCAGATGCAACAGAAATTTTCCGGATTGGTCAATCCGTTCGCGAGATATGGCAGTTTGGAGGTAAGAAACGCTTGAGAAACTCAAAATTTTCGCAGTTCTGATGCTCGAAACGAATAACTAGAACGGCCTATGGGAAAAGTACGCATACCGTTGTAATCGGGCGAGTTCCTACTTTCAGATGCAACAGAAATCATGCGGATTGGTCAATCCGTTCGCGAGATATGGCCGTTTGGATGTAAGAAACGCTTGAGGAACTCAAAATTTGCGCAGTTCTGATGCTCGAAACGAATAACTAGAACGGCCTAGGGGAAAAGTGCGCATACCGTTGCAATCGGGCGAGTTTCTACTTTCAGAAGCAACGGAAATCATGCGGATTGGTCAATCCGTTCGCGAGATATAGCCGTTTGGATGTAAGAAACGCTTGAGAAACTCAAAATTTTCGCAGTTCTGATGCTCGAAACGAATAACTAGAACTGCCTAGTGGAAAAGTGCGCATACCGTTGTAATCGGGCGAGTTTCTACTTTCAGATGCAACAGAAATCATGCGGATTGGTCAATCCGTTCGCGAGATATGGCCATTTGGAGGTAAGAAACGCTTGAGAAACACAAAATTTTCGCCGTTCTGATGCTCGAAACGAATAACTAGAACGGCCTAGGGGAAAAGTACGCATACCGTTGTAATCGGGCGAGTTTCTACTTTCAGATGCAACAGCAATTTTGCGGATCGGTCAATCCGTTCCCGAGATATGGCAGTTTGGATGTAAGAAACGCTTGAGAAACTCAAAATTTTCGCAGTTCTGATGCTCGTAACGAATAACTAGAACGGCCTAGGGGAAAAGTACGCATACCGTTGTAATCGGGCGAGTTTCTACTTGCAGATGCAACAGAAATTTTGCGGATTGGTCGATCCGTTCGCGAGATATGGCAGTGTGGATGTAAGAAACGCTTGAGAAATTCAAAATTTGCGCAGTTCTGATGCTCGAAACGAATAACTAGAACTGCCTAGTGGAAAAGTGCGCATACCGTTGTAATCGGGCGAGTTTCTACTTTCAGATGCAACAGAAATCATGCGGATTGGTCAATCCGTTCGCGAGATATGGCCATTTGGAGGTAAGAAACGCTTGAGGAACACAAAATTTTCGCCGTTCTGATGCTCGAAACGAATAACTAGAACGGCCTAGGGGAAAAGTACGCATACCGTTGTAATCGGGCGAGTTTCTACTTTCAGATGCAACAGCAATTTTGCGGATCGGTCAATCCGTTCCCGAGATATGGCAGTTTGGATGTAAGAAACGCTTGAGAAACTCAAAATTTTCGCAGTTCTGATGCTCGTAACGAATAACTAGAACGGCCTAGGGGAAAAGTACGCATACCGTTGTAATCGGGCGAGTTTCTACTTGCAGATGCAACAGAAATTTTGCGGATTGGTCGATCCGTTCGCGAGATATGGCAGTGTGGATGTAAGAAACGCTTGAGAAATTCAAAATTTTCGCAGTTCTGATGCTCGAAGCGAATAACTGGAACGGCCCAGGGGAAAACTACACATACCGTTGTAATCGGGCGAGTCTCTACTTTCAGATGCAACAGAAATTTTCCGGATTGGTCAATCCGTTCGCGAGATATGGCAGTTTGGAGGTAAGAAACGCTTGAGAAACTCAAAATTTTCGCAGTTCTGATGCTCGAAACGAATAACTAGAACGGCCTATGGGAAAAGTACGCATACCGTTGTAATCGGGCGAGTTCCTACTTTCAGATGCAACAGAAATCATGCGGATTGGTCAATCCGTTCGCGAGATATGGCCGTTTGGATGTAAGAAACGCTTGAGGAACTCAAAATTTGCGCAGTTCTGATGCTCGAAACGAATAACTAGAACGGCCTAGGGGAAAAGTGCGCATACCGTTGTAATCGGGCGAGTTTCTACTTTCAGAAGCAACGGAAATCATGCGGATTGGTCAATCCGTTCGCGAGATATAGCCGTTTGGATGTAAGAAACGCTTGAGAAACTCAAAATTTTCGCAGTTCTGATGCTCGAAACGAATAACTAGAACTGCCTAGTGGAATAGTGCGCATACCGTTGTAATCGGGCGAGTTTCTACTTTCAGATGCAACAGAAATCATGCGGATTGGTCAATCCGTTCGCGAGATATGGCCATTTGGAGGTAAGAAACGCTTGAGAAACACAAAATTTTCGCCGTTCTGATGCTCGAAACGAATAACTAGAACGGCCTAGGGGAAAAGTACGCATACCGTTGTAATCGGGCGAGTTTCTACTTTCAGATGCAACAGCAATTTTGCGGATCGGTCAATCCGTTCCCGAGATATGGCAGTTTGGATGTAAGAAACGCTTGAGAAACTCAAAATTTTCGCAGTTCTGATGCTCGTAACGAATAACTAGAACGGCCTAGGGGAAAAGTACGCATACCGTTGTAATCGGGCGAGTTTCTACTTGCAGATGCAACAGAAATTTTGCGGATTGGTCGATCCGTTCGCGAGATATGGCAGTGTGGATGTAAGAAACGCTTGAGAAATTCAAAATTTTCGCAGTTCTGATGCTCGAAGCGAATAACTGGAACGGCCCAGGGGAAAACTACACATACCGTTGTAATCGGGCGAGTCTCTACTTTCAGATGCAACAGAAATTTTCCGGATTGGTCAATCCGTTCGCGAGATATGGCAGTTTGGAGGTAAGAAACGCTTGAGAAACTCAAAATTTTCGCAGTTCTGATGCTCGAAACGAATAACTAGAACGGCCTATGGGAAAAGTACGCATACCGTTGTAATCGGGCGAGTTCCTACTTTCAGATGCAACAGAAATCATGCGGATTGGACAATCCGTTCGCGAGATATGGCCGTTTGGATGTAAGAAACGCTTGAGGAACCCAAAATTTGCGCAGTTCTGATGCTCGAAACGAATAACTAGAACGGCCTAGGGGAAAAGTACGCATACCGTTGTAATCGGGCGAGTTTCTACTTTCAGATGCAACAGAAATCATGCGGATTGGTCAATCCGTTCGCGAGATATGGCCATTTGGAGGTAAGAAACGCTTGAGAAACACAAAATTTTCGCCGTTCTGATGCTCGAAACGAATAACTAGAACGGCCTAGGGGAAAAGTACGCATACCGTTGTAATCGGGCGAGTTTCTACTTTCAGATGCAACAGAAATTTTGGGGATCGCGCAATCCGTTCGCGAGATATGGCAGTTTGGAGGTAAGAAACGCTTGAGAAACTCAAAATTTTCGCAGTTCTGATGCTCGAAACGAATAACTAGAACGGCCTAGGGGAAAAGTACGCATACCGTTGTAATCGGGCGAGTTTCTACTTGCAGATGCAACAGAAATCATGCGTATTGGTCAATCCGTTCGCGAGATATGGCCGTTTGGATGTAAGAAACGCTTGAGAAACTCAAAATTTGCGCAGTTCTGATGCTCGAAACGAATAACTAGAACGGCCTAGGGGAAACGTGCGCATACCGTTGTAATCGGGCGAGTTTCTACTTTCAGATGCAACGGAAATCATGCGGATTGGAGAATCCGTTCGCGAGATATGGCCGTTTGGATGTAAGAAACGCTTGAGAAACTCAAAATTTGCGCAGTTCTGATGCTCGAAACGAATAACTAGAACGGCCTAGGGGAAAAGTACGCATACCGTTGTAATCGGGCGAGTTTCTACTTGCAGATGCAACAGAAATCATGCGGATTGGTCAATCCGTTCGCGAGATATGGCCGTTTGGATGTAAGAAACGCTTGAGAAACTCAAAATTTGCGCAGTTCTGATGCTCGAAACGAATAACTAGAACGGCCTAGGGGAAAAGTACGCATACCGTTGTAATCGGGCGAGTTTCTACTTGCAGATGCAACAGAAATTTTGCGGATTGGTCGATCCGTTCGCGAGATATGGCAGTGTGGATGTAAGAAACGCTTGAGAAATTCAAAATTTTCGCAGTTCTGATGCTCGAAGCGAATAACTGGAACGGCCCAGGGGAAAACTACGCATACCGTTGTAATCGGGCGAGTTTCTACTTTCAGATGCAACAGAAATCATGCGGATTGGTCAATCCGTTCGCGAGATATGGCCATTTGGAGGTAAGAAACGCTTGAGAAACACAAAATTTTCGCCGTTCTGATGCTCGAAACGAATAACTAGAACGGCCTAGGGGAAAAGTACGCATACCGTTGTAATCGGGCGAGTTTCTACTTTCAGATGCAACAGAAATTTTGGGGATCGGTCAATCCGTTCGCGAGATATGGCAGTTTGGAGGTAAGAAACGCTTGAGAAACTCAAAATTTTCGCAGTTCTGATGCTCGTAACGAATAACTAGAACGGCCTAGGGGAAAAGTACGCATACCGTTGTAATCGGGCGAGTTTCTACTTGCAGATGCAACAGAAATTTTGCGGATTGGTCGATCCGTTCGCGAGATATGGCAGTGTGGATGTAAGAAACGCTTGAGAAATTCAAAATTTTCGCAGTTCTGATGCTCGAAGCGAATAACTGGAACGGCCCAGGGGAAAACTACACATACCGTTGTAATCGGGCGAGTCTCTACTTTCAGATGCAACAGAAATTTTCCGGATTGGTCAATCCGTTCGCGAGATATGGCAGTTTGGAGGTAAGAAACGCTTGAGAAACTCAAAATTTTCGCAGTTCTGATGCTCGAAACGAATAACTAGAACGGCCTATGGGAATAGTACGCATACCGTTGTAATCGGGCGAGTTCCTACTTTCAGATGCAACAGAAATCATGCGGATTGGTCAATCCGTTCGCGAGATATGGCCGTTTGGATGTAAGAAACGCTTGAGGAACTCAAAATTTGCGCAGTTCTGATGCTCGAAACGAATAACTAGAACGGCCTAGGGGAAAAGTACGCATACCGTTGTAATCGGGCGAGTTTCTACTTTCAGATGCAACAGAAATCATGCGGATTGGTCAATCCGTTCGCGAGATATGGCCATTTGGAGGTAAGAAACGCTTGAGAAACACAAAATTTTCGCCGTTCTGATGCTCGAAACGAATAACTAGAACGGCCTAGGGGAAAAGTACGCATACCGTTGTAATCGGGCGAGTTTCTACTTGCAGATGCAACAGAAATCATGCGGATTGGTCAATCCGTTCGCGAGATATGGCCGTTTGGATGTAAGAAACGCTTGAGAAACTCAAAATTTGCGCAGTTCTGATGCTCGAAACGAATAACTAGAACGGCCTAGGGGAAAAGTGCGCATACCGTTGTAATCGGGCGAGTTTCTACTTTCAGATGCAACGGAAATCATGCGGATTGGAGAATCCGTTCGCGAGATATGGCCGTTTGGATGTAAGAAACGCTTGAGAAACTCAAAATTTGCGCAGTTCTGATGCTCGAAACGAATAACTAGAACGGCCTAGGGGAAAAGTACGCATACCGTTGTAATCGGGCGAGTTTCTACTTGCAGATGCAACAGAAATCATGCGGATTGGTCAATCCGTTCGCGAGATATGGCCGTTTGGATGTAAGAAACGCTTGAGAAACTCAAAATTTGCGCAGTTCTGATGCTCGAAACGAATAACTAGAACGGCCTAGGGGAAAAGTACGCATACCGTTGTAATCGGGCGAGTTTCTACTTGCAGATGCAACAGAAATTTTGCGGATTGGTCGATCCGTTCGCGAGATATGGCAGTGTGGATGTAAGAAACGCTTGAGAAATTCAAAATTTTCGCAGTTCTGATGCTCGAAGCGAATAACTGGAACGGCCCAGGGGAAAACTACGCATACCGTTGTAATCGGGCGAGTTTCTACTTTCAGATGCAACAGAAATCATGCGGATTGGTCAATCCGTTCGCGAGATATGGCCATTTGGAGGTAAGAAACGCTTGAGAAACACAAAATTTTCGCCGTTCTGATGCTCGAAACGAATAACTAGAACGGCCTAGGGGAAAAGTACGCATACCGTTGTAATCGGGCGAGTTTCTACTTTCAGATGCAACAGAAATTTTGGGGATCAGTCAATCCGTTCGCGAGATATGGCAGTTTGGAGGTAAGAAACGCTTGAGAAACTCAAAATTTTCGCAGTTCTGATGCTCGAAACGAATAACTAGAACGGCCTAGGGGAAAAGTACGCATACCGTTGTAATCGGGCGAGTTTCTACTTGCAGATGCAACAGAAATCATGCGGATTGGTCAATCCGTTCGCGAGATATGGCCGTTTGGATGTAAGAAACGCTTGAGAAACTCAAAATTTGCGCAGTTCTGATGCTCGAAACGAATAACTAGAACGGCCTAGGGGAAAAGTGCGAATACCGTTGTAATCGGGCGAGTTTCTACTTTCAGATGCAACGGAAATCATGCGGATTGGAGAATCCGTTCGCGAGATATGGCCGTTTGGATGTAAGAAACGCTTGAGGAACTCAAAATTTTCGCAGTTCTGATGCTCGAAACGAATAACTAGAACTGCCTAGTGGAAAAGTGCGCATACCGTTGTAATCGGGCGAGTTTCTACTTTCAGATGCAACAGAAATCATGCGGATTGGTCAATCCGTTCGCGAGATATGGCCATTTGGAGGTAAGAAACGCTTGAGAAACACAAAATTTTCGCCGTTCTGATGCTCGAAACGAATAACTAGAACGGCCTAGGGGAAAAGTACGCATACCGTTGTAATCGGGCGAGTTTCTACTTTCAGATGCAACAGCAATTTTGCGGATCGGTCAATCCGTTCCCGAGATATGGCAGTTTGGATGTAAGAAACGCTTGAGAAACTCAAAATTTTCGCAGTTCTGATGCTCGTAACGAATAACTAGAA
Source organism: Ptiloglossa arizonensis (assembly GCF_051014685.1). Taxonomy (NCBI): domain Eukaryota; kingdom Metazoa; phylum Arthropoda; class Insecta; order Hymenoptera; family Colletidae; genus Ptiloglossa; species Ptiloglossa arizonensis. The sequence continues at coordinate 11,373,104 of NW_027478385.1, forward strand.
CGGCCTAGGGGAAAAGTACGCATACCGTTGTAATCGGGCGAGTTTCTACTTGCAGATGCAACAGAAATTTTGCGGATTGGTCGATCCGTTCGCGAGATATGGCAGTGTGGATGTAAGAAACGCTTGAGAAATTCAAAATTTTCGCAGTTCTGATGCTCGAAGCGAATAACTGGAACGGCCCAGGGGAAAACTACACATACCGTTGTAATCGGGCGAGTCTCTACTTTCAGATGCAACAGAAATTTTCCGGATTGGTCAATCCGTTCGCGAGATATGGCAGTTTGGAGGTAAGAAACGCTTGAGAAACTCAAAATTTTCGCAGTTCTGATGCTCGAAACGAATAACTAGAACGGCCTATGGGAAAAGTGCGCATACCGTTGTAATCGGGCGAGTTCCTACTTTCAGATGCAACAGAAATCATGCGGATTGGTCAATCCGTTCGCGAGATATGGCCGTTTGGATGTAAGAAACGCTTGAGGAACTCAAAATTTGCGCAGTTCTGATGCTCGAAACGAATAACTAGAACGGCCTAGGGGAAAAGTACGCATACCGTTGTAATCGGGCGAGTTTCTACTTTCAGATGCAACAGAAATCATGCGGATTGGTCAATCCGTTCGCGAGATATGGCCATTTGGAGGTAAGAAACGCTTGAGAAACACAAAATTTTCGCCGTTCTGATGCTCGAAACGAATAACTAGAACGGCCTAGGGGAAAAGTACGCATACCGTTGTAATCGGGCGAGTTTCTACTTTCAGATGCAACAGAAATTTTGGGGATCGCGCAATCCGTTCGCGAGATATGGCAGTTTGGAGGTAAGAAACGCTTGAGAAACTCAAAATTTTCGCAGTTCTGATGCTCGAAACGAATAACTAGAACGGCCTAGGGGAAAAGTACGCATACCGTTGTAATCGGGCGAGTTTCTACTTGCAGATGCAACAGAAATCATGCGTATTGGTCAATCCGTTCGCGAGATATGGCCGTTTGGATGTAAGAAACGCTTGAGAAACTCAAAATTTGCGCAGTTCTGATGCTCGAAACGAATAACTAGAACGGCCTAGGGGAAACGTGCGCATACCGTTGTAATCGGGCGAGTTTCTACTTTCAGATGCAACGGAAATCATGCGGATTGGAGAATCCGTTCGCGAGATATGGCCGTTTGGATGTAAGAAACGCTTGAGAAACTCAAAATTTGCGCAGTTCTGATGCTCGAAACGAATAACTAGAACGGCCTAGGGGAAAAGTACGCATACCGTTGTAATCGGGCGAGTTTCTACTTGCAGATGCAACAGAAATCATGCGGATTGGTCAATCCGTTCGCGAGATATGGCCGTTTGGATGTAAGAAACGCTTGAGAAACTCAAAATTTGCGCAGTTCTGATGCTCGAAACGAATAACTAGAACGGCCTAGGGGAAAAGTACGCATACCGTTGTAATCGGGCGAGTTTCTACTTGCAGATGCAACAGAAATTTTGCGGATTGGTCGATCCGTTCGCGAGATATGGCAGTGTGGATGTAAGAAACGCTTGAGAAATTCAAAATTTTCGCAGTTCTGATGCTCGAAGCGAATAACTGGAACGGCCCAGGGGAAAACAACGCATACCGTTGTAATCGGGCGAGTTTCTACTTTCAGATGCAACAGAAATCATGCGGATTGGTCAATCCGTTCGCGAGATATGGCCATTTGGAGGTAAGAAACGCTTGAGAAACACAAAATTTTCGCCGTTCTGATGCTCGAAACGAATAACTAGAACGGCCTAGGGGAAAAGTACGCATACCGTTGTAATCGGGCGAGTTTCTACTTTCAGATGCAACAGAAATTTTGGGGATCGGTCAATCCGTTCGCGAGATATGGCAGTTTGGAGGTAAGAAACGCTTGAGAAACTCAAAATTTTCGCAGTTCTGATGCTCGTAACGAATAACTAGAACGGCCTAGGGGAAAAGTACGCATACCGTTGTAATCGGGCGAGTTTCTACTTGCAGATGCAACAGAAATTTTGCGGATTGGTCGATCCGTTCGCGAGATATGGCAGTGTGGATGTAAGAAACGCTTGAGAAATTCAAAATTTTCGCAGTTCTGATGCTCGAAGCGAATAACTGGAACGGCCCAGGGGAAAACTACACATACCGTTGTAATCGGGCGAGTCTCTACTTTCAGATGCAACAGAAATTTTCCGGATTGGTCAATCCGTTCGCGAGATATGGCAGTTTGGAGGTAAGAAACGCTTGAGAAACTCAAAATTTTCGCAGTTCTGATGCTCGAAACGAATAACTAGAACGGCCTATGGGAAAAGTACGCATACCGTTGTAATCGGGCGAGTTCCTACTTTCAGATGCAACAGAAATCATGCGGATTGGTCAATCCGTTCGCGAGATATGGCCGTTTGGATGTAAGAAACGCTTGAGGAACTCAAAATTTGCGCAGTTCTGATGCTCGAAACGAATAACTAGAACGGCCTAGGGGAAAAGTACGCATACCGTTGTAATCGGGCGAGTTTCTACTTTCAGATGCAACAGAAATCATGCGGATTGGTCAATCCGTTCGCGAGATATGGCCATTTGGAGGTAAGAAACGCTTGAGAAACACAAAATTTTCGCCGTTCTGATGCTCGAAACAAATAACTAGAACGGCCTAGGGGAAAAGTACGCATACCGTTGTAATCGGGCGAGTTTCTACTTGCAGATGCAACAGAAATCATGCGGATTGGTCAATCCGTTCGCGAGATATGGCCGTTTGGATGTAAGAAACGCTTGAGAAACTCAAAATTTGCGCAGTTCTGATGCTCGAAACGAATAACTAGAACGGCCTAGGGGAAAAGTGCGCATACCGTTGTAATCGGGCGAGTTTCTACTTTCAGATGCAACGGAAATCATGCGGATTGGAGAATCCGTTCGCGAGATATGGCCGTTTGGATGTAAGAAACGCTTGAGAAACTCAAAATTTGCGCAGTTCTGATGCTCGAAACGAATAACTAGAACGGCCTAGGGGAAAAGTACGCATACCGTTGTAATCGGGCGAGTTTCTACTTGCAGATGCAACAGAAATCATGCGGATTGGTCAATCCGTTCGCGAGATATGGCCGTTTGGATGTAAGAAACGCTTGAGAAACTCAAAATTTGCGCAGTTCTGATGCTCGAAACGAATAACTAGAACGGCCTAGGGGAAAAGTACGCATACCGTTGTAATCGGGCGAGTTTCTACTTGCAGATGCAACAGAAATCATGCGGATTGGTCAATCCGTTCGCGAGATATGGCCGTTTGGATGTAAGAAACGCTTGAGAAACTCAAAATTTGCGCAGTTCTGATGCTCGAAACGAATAACTAGAACGGCCTAGGGGAAAAGTACGCATACCGTTGTAATCGGGCGAGTTTCTACTTTCAGATGCAACGGAAATCATGCGGATTGGAGAATCCGTTCGCGAGATATGGCCGTTTGGATGTAAGAAACGCTTGAGAAACTCAAAATTTGCGCAGTTCTGATGCTCGAAACGAATAACTAGAACGGCCTAGGGGAAAAGTACGCATACCGTTGTAATCGGGCGAGTTTCTACTTGCAGATGCAACAGAAATCATGCGGATTGGTCAATCCGTTCGCGAGATATGGCCGTTTGGATGTAAGAAACGCTTGAGAAACTCAAAATTTGCGCAGTTCTGATGCTCGAAACGAATAACTAGAACGGCCTAGGGGAAAAGTACGCATACCGTTGTAATCGGGCGAGTTTCTACTTTCAGATGCAACAGAAATCATGCGGATTGGTCAATCCGTTCGCGAGATATGGCCATTTGGAGGTAAGAAACGCTTGAGAAACGCAAAATTTTCGCCGTTCTGATGCTCGAAACAAATAACTAGAACGGCCTAGGGGAAAAGTACGCATACCGTTGTAATCGGGCGAGTTTCTACTTGCAGATGCAACAGAAATCATGCGGATTGGTCAATCCGTTCGCGAGATATGGCCGTTTGGATGTAAGAAACGCTTGAGAAACTCAAAATTTGCGCAGTTCTGATGCTCGAAACGAATAACTAGAACGGCCTAGGGGAAAAGTGCGCATACCGTTGTAATCGGGCGAGTTTCTACTTTCAGATGCAACGGAAATCATGCGGATTGGAGAATCCGTTCGCGAGATATGGCCGTTTGGATGTAAGAAACGCTTGAGAAACTCAAAATTTGCGCAGTTCTGATGCTCGAAACGAATAACTAGAACGGCCTAGGGGAAAAGTACGCATACCGTTGTAATCGGGCGAGTTTCTACTTGCAGATGCAACAGAAATCATGCGGATTGGTCAATCCGTTCGCGAGATATGGCCGTTTGGATGTAAGAAACGCTTGAGAAACTCAAAATTTGCGCAGTTCTGATGCTCGAAACGAATAACTAGAACGGCCTAGGGGAAAAGTACGCATACCGTTGTAATCGGGCGAGTTTCTACTTGCAGATGCAACAGAAATTTTGCGGATTGGTCGATCCGTTCGCGAGATATGGCAGTGTGGATGTAAGAAACGCTTGAGAAATTCAAAATTTTCGCAGTTCTGATGCTCGAAGCGAATAACTGGAACGGCCCAGGGGAAAACTACGCATACCGTTGTAATCGGGCGAGTTTCTACTTTCAGATGCAACAGAAATCATGCGGATTGGTCAATCCGTTCGCGAGATATGGCCATTTGGAGGTAAGAAACGCTTGAGAAACACAAAATTTTCGCCGTTCTGATGCTCGAAACGAATAACTAGAACGGCCTAGGGGAAAAGTACGCATACCGTTGTAATCGGGCGAGTTTCTACTTTCAGATGCAACAGAAATTTTGGGGATCAGTCAATCCGTTCGCGAGATATGGCAGTTTGGAGGTAAGAAACGCTTGAGAAACTCAAAATTTTCGCAGTTCTGATGCTCGAAACGAATAACTAGAACGGCCTAGGGGAAAAGTACGCATACCGTTGTAATCGGGCGAGTTTCTACTTGCAGATGCAACAGAAATCATGCGGATTGTTCAATCCGTTCGCGAGATATGGCCGTTTGGATGTAAGAAACGCTTGAGAAACTCAAAATTTGCGCAGTTCTGATGCTCGAAACGAATAACTAGAACGGCCTAGGGGAAAAGTGCGCATACCGTTGTAATCGGGCGAGTTTCTACTTTCAGATGCAACGGAAATCATGCGGATTGGAGAATCCGTTCGCGAGATATGGCCGTTTGGATGTAAGAAACGCTTGAGAAACTCAAAATTTGCGCAGTTCTGATGCTCGAAACGAATAACTAGAACGGCCTAGGGGAAAAGTACGCATACCGTTGTAATCGGGCGAGTTTCTACTTGCAGATGCAACAGAAATCATGCGGATTGGTCAATCCGTTCGCGAGATATGGCCGTTTGGATGTAAGAAACGCTTGAGAAACTCAAAATTTGCGCAGTTCTGATGCTCGAAACGAATAACTAGAACGGCCTAGGGGAAAAGTGCGCATACCGTTGTAATCGGGCGAGTTTCTACTTTCAGATGCAACGGAAATCATGCGGATTGGAGGATCCGTTCGCGAGATATGGCCGTTTGGATGTAAGAAACGCTTGAGAAACTCAAAAGTTTCGCAGTTCTGATGCTCGAAACGAATAACTGGAACGGCCTAGGGGAAAACTACACACACCGTTGTAATCGGGCGAGTCTCTACTTTCAGATGCAACAGAGATTTTGCGGATTGGTCAATCCGTTCGCGAGATATGGCAGTTTGGAGGTAAGAAACGCTTGAGAAACTCAAAATTTTCGCAGTTCTGATGCTCGTAACGAATAACTAGAATGGCCTAGGGGAAAAGTACGCATACCGTTGTAATCGGGCGAGTTTCTACTTGCAGATGCAACAGAAATTTTGCGGATTGGTCGATCCGTTCGCGAGATATGGCAGTTTGGATGTAAGAAACGCTTGAGAAATTCAAAATTTTCGCAGTTCTGATGCTCGAAACGAATAACTGGAACGGCCCAGGGGAAAACTACACATACCGTTGTAATCGGGCGAGTCTCTACTTTCAGATGCAACAGAAATTTTCCGGATTGGTCAATCCGTTCGCGAGATATGGCAGTTTGGATGTAAGAAACGCTTGAGAAACTCAAAATTTTCGCAGTTCTGATGCTCGAAACGAATAACTGGAACGGCCTAGGGGAAAACTACACACACCGTTGTAATCGGGCGATTCTCTGCTTTCAGATGCAACAGAGATTTCGCGGATTGTTCAATCCGTTCACGAGATATGGCAGTTTGGAGGTAAGAAACGCTTGAGAAACTCAAAATTTTCGCAGTTCTGATGCTCGTAACGAATAACTAGAACGGCCTAGGGGAAAAGTACGCATACCGTTGTAATCGGGCGAGTTTCTACTTGCAGATGCAACAGAAATTTTGCGGATTGGTCGATCCGTTCGCGAGATATGGCCGTTTGGATGTAAGAAACGCTTGAGAAACTCAAAATTTTCGCAGTTCTGATGCTCGAAACGAATAACTGGAACGGCCCAGGGGAAAAGTACGCATACCGTTGTAATCGGGCGAGTTTCTACTTTCAGATGCAACAGAAATCATGCGGATTGGTCAATCCGTTCGCGAGATATGGCCGTTTGGATGTAAGAAACGCTTGAGGAACTCAAAATTTGCGCAGTTCTGATGCTCGAAACGAATAACTAGAACGGCCTAGGGGAAAAGTGCGCATACCGTTGTAATCGGGCGAGTTTCTACTTGCAGATGCAACAGAAATTTTGCGGATTGGTCGATCCGTTCGCGAGATATGGCCGTTTGGATGTAAGAAACGCTTGAGAAACTCAAAATTTTCGCAGTTCTGATGCTCGAAACGAATAACTGGAACGGCCCAGGGGAAAAGTACGCATACCGTTGTAATCGGGCGAGTTTCTACTTTCAGATGCAACAGAAATCATGCGGATTGGTCAATCCGTTCGCGAGATATGGCCGTTTGGATGTAAGAAACGCTTGAGGAACTCAAAATTTGCGCAGTTCTGATGCTCGAAACGAATAACTAGAACGGCCTAGGGGAAAAGTGCGCATACCGTTGTAATCGGGCGAGTTTCTACTTTCAGAAGCAACGGAAATCATGCGGATTGGTCAATCCGTTCGCGAGATATAGCCGTTTGGATGTAAGAAACGCTTGAGAAACTCAAAATTTTCGCAGTTCTGATGCTCGAAACGAATAACTAGAACTGCCTAGTGGAAAAGTGCGCATACCGTTGTAATCGGGCGAGTTTCTACTTTCAGATGCAACAGAAATCATGCGGATTGGTCAATCCGTTCGCGAGATATGGCCATTTGGAGGTAAGAAACGCTTGAGAAACACAAACTTTTCGCCGTTCTGATGCTCGAAACGAATAACTAGTACGGCCTAGGGGAAAAGTACGCATACCGTTGTTATCGGGCGAGTTTCTACTTTCAGATGCAATAGAAATTTTGCGGATCGGTCAATCCGTTCCCGAGATATGGCAGTTTGGATGTAAGAAACGCTTGAGAAACTCAAAATTTTCGCAGTTCTGATGCTCGTAACGAATAACTAGAACGGCCTAGGGGAAAAGTACGCATACCGCTGTAATCGGGCGAGTTTCTACTTTTAGATGCAACAGAAATTTTGCGGATTGGTCAATCCGTTCGCGAGATATGGCAGTTTGGAAGTAAGAATCGCTTGAGAAACTCAAAATTTTCGCAGTTCTGATGCTCGAAACGAATAACTAGAACGGCCTAGGGGAAAACTACACACACCGTTGTAATCGGGCGAGTCTCTGCTTTCAGATGCAACAGAGATTTTGCGGATTGTTCAATCCGTTCACGAGATATGGCAGTTTGGAGGTAAGAAACGCTTGAGAAACTCAAAATTTTCGCAGTTCTGATGCTCGAAACGAATAACTAGAACGGCCTAGGGGAAAAGAACGCATACCGTTGTAATCGGGCGAGTTTCTACTTTCAGATGCAACAGAAATCATGCGGATTGGTCATTCCGTTCGCGAGATATGGCCGTTTGGATGTAAGAAACGCTTGAGAAACTCAAAATTTTCGCAGTTCTGATGCTCGAAACGAATAACTGGAACGGCCCAGGGGAAAACTACACATACCGTTGTAATCGGGCGAGTCTCTACTTTCAGATGCAACAGAAATCATGCGGATTGGTCAATCCGTTCGCGAGATATGGCCGTTTGGATGTAAGAAACGCTTGAGAAACTCAAAATTTTCGCAGTTCTGATGCTCGAAACGAATAACTGGAACGGCCTAGGGGAAAACTACACACACCGTTGTAATCGGGCGATTCTCTGCTTTCAGATGCAACAGAGATTTCGCGGATTGTTCAATCCGTTCACGAGATATGGCAGTTTGGAGGTAAGAAACGCTTGAGAAACTCAAAATTTTCGCAGTTCTGATGCTCGAAACGAATAACTAGAACGGCCTAGGGGAAAAGTACGCATACCGTTGTAATCGGGCGAGTTTCTACTTTCAGATGCAACAGAAATTTTGCGGATCGGTCAATCCGTTCCCGAGATATGGCAGTTTGGATGTAAGAAACGCTTGAGAAACTCAAAATTTTCGCAGTTCTGATGCTCGTAACGAATAACTAGAACTGCCTAGTGGAAAAGTGCGCATACCGTTGTAATCGGGCGAGTTTCTACTTTCAGATGCAACAGAAATCATGCGGATTGGTCAATCCGTTCGCGAGATATGGCCATTTGGAGGTAAGAAACGCTTGAGAAACACAAAATTTTCGCCGTTCTGATGCTCGAAACGAATAACTAGAACGGCCTAGGGGAAAAGTACGCATACCGTTGTAATCGGGCGAGTTTCTACTTTCAGATGCAACAGAAATTTTGCGCATCGGTCAATCCGTTCCCGAGATATGGCAGTTTGGATGTAAGAAACGCTTGAGAAACTCAAAATTTTCGCAGTTCTGATGCTCGTAACGAATAACTAGAACGGCCTAGGGGAAAAGTACGCATACCGTTGTAATCGGGCGAGTTTCTACTTGCAGATGCAACAGAAATTTTGCGGATTGGTCGATCCGTTCGCGAGATATGGCAGTTTGGATGTAAGAGACGCTTGAGAAATTCAAAATTTTCGCAGTTCTGATGCTCGAAACGAATAACTGGAACGGCCCAGGGGAAAACTACACATACCGTTGTAATCGGGCGATTCTCTGCTTTCAGATGCAACAGAGATTTCGCGGATTGTTCAATCCGTTCACGAGATATGGCAGTTTGGAGGTAAGAAACGCTTGAGAAACTCAAAATTTTCGCAGTTCTGATGCTCGAAACGAATAACTAGAACGGCCTAGGGGAAAAGAACGCATACCGTTGTAATCGGGCGAGTTTCTACTTTCAGATGCAACAGAAATCATGCGGATTGGTCAATCCGTTCGCGAGATATGGCCGTTTGGATGTAAGAAACGCTTGAGAAACTCAAAATTTTCGCAGTTCTGATGCTCGAAATGAATAACTAGAACTGCCTAGTGGAAAAGTGCGCATACCGTTGTAATCGGGCGAGTTTCTACTTTCAGATGCAACAGAAATCATGCGGATTGGTCAATCTGTTCGCGAGATATGGCCATTTGGAGGTAAGAAACGCTTGAGAAACACAAAATTTTCGCCGTTCTGATGCTCGAAACGAATAACTAGAACGGCCTAGGGGAAAAGAACGCATACCGTTGTAATCGGGCGAGTTTCTACTTTCAGATGCAACAGAAATCATGCGGACTGGTCATTCCGTTCGCGAGATATGGCCGTTTGGATGTAAGAAACGCTTGAGAAACTCAAAATTTTCGCAGTTCTGATGCTCGAAACGAATAACTGGAACGGCCCAGGGGAAAACTACACATACCGTTGTAATCGGGCGAGTCTCTACTTTCAGATGCAACAGAAATCATGCGGATTGGTCAATCCGTTCGCGAGATATGGCCGTTTGGATGTAAGAAACGCTTGAGAAACTCAAAATTTTCGCAGTTCTGATGCTCGAAACGAATAACTGGAACGGCCTAGGGGAAAACTACACACACCGTTGTAATCGGGCGATTCTCTGCTTTCAGATGCAACAGAGATTTCGCGGATTGTTCAATCCGTTCACGAGATATGGCAGTTTGGAGGTAAGAAACGCTTGAGAAACTCAAAATTTTCGCAGTTCTGATGCTCGAAACGAATAACTAGAACGGCCTAGGGGAAAAGTACGCATACAGTTGTAATCGGGCGAGTTTCTACTTTCAGATGCAACAGAAATTTTGCGGATCGGTCAATCCGTTCCCGAGATATGGCAGTTTGGATGTAAGAAACGCTTGAGAAACTCAAAATTTTCGCAGTTCTGATGCTCGTAACGAATAACTAGAACTGCCTAGTGGAAAAGTGCGCATACCGTTGTAATCGGGCGAGTTTCTACTTTCAGATGCAACAGAAATCATGCGGATTGGTCAATCCGTTCGCGAGATATGGCCATTTGGAGGTAAGAAACGCTTGAGAAACACAAAATTTGGCCGTTCTGATGCTCGAAACGAATAACTAGAACGGCCTAGGGGAAAAGTACGCATACCGTTGTAATCGGGCGAGTTTCTACTTTCAGATGCAACAGAAATTTTGCGCATCGGTCAATCCGTTCCCGAGATATGGCAGTTTGGATGTAAGAAACGCTTGAGAAACTCAAAATTTTCGCAGTTCTGATGCTCGTAACGAATAACTAGAACGGCCTAGGGGAAAAGTACGCATACCGTTGTAATCGGGCGAGTTTCTACTTGCAGATGCAACAGAAATTTTGCGGATTGGTCGATCCGTTCGCGAGATATGGCAGTTTGGATGTAAGAGACGCTTGAGAAATTCAAAATTTTCGCAGTTCTGATGCTCGAAACGAATAACTGGAACGGCCCAGGGGAAAACTACACATACCGTTGTAATCGGGCGAGTCTCTACTTTCAGATGCAACAGAAATTTTCCGGATTGGTCAATCCGTTCGCGAGATATGGCAGTTTGGAGGTAAGAAACGCTTGAGAAACTCAAAATTTTCGCAGTTCTGATGCTCGAAACGAATAACTAGAACGGCCTAGGGGAAAAGAACGCATACCGTTGTAATCGGGCGAGTTTCTACTTTTAGATGCAACAGAGATTTTGCGGATTGTTCAATCCGTTCACGAGATATGGCAGTTTGGAGGTAAGAAACGCTTGAGAAACTCAAAATTTTCGCAGTTCTGATGCTCGAAACGAATAACTAGAACTGCCTAGTGGAAAAGTGCGCATACCGTTGTAATCGGGCGAGTTTCTACTTTCAGATGCAACAGAAATCATGCGGATTGGTCATTCCGTTCGCGAGATATGGCCGTTTGGATGTAAGAAACGCTTGAGAAACTCAAAATTTTCGCAGTTCTGATGCTCGAAACGAATAACTAGAACGGCCTAGGGGAAAACTACACACACCGTTGTAATCGGGCGAGTCTCTACTTTCAGATGCAACAGAAATTTTGCGCATCGGTCAATCCGTTCCCGAGATATGGCAGTTCGGATGTAAGAAACGCTTGAGAAACTCAAAATTTTCGCAGTTCTGATGCTCGTAACGAATAACTAGAACGGCCTAGGGGAAAAGTACGCATACCGTTGTAATCGGGCGAGTTTCTACTTGCAGATGCAACAGAAATTTTGCGGATTGGTCGATCCGTTCGCGAGATATGGCAGTTTGGATGTAAGAGACGCTTGAGAAATTCAAAATTTTCGCAGTTCTGATGCTCGAAACGAATAACTGGAACGGCCCAGGGGAAAACTACACATACCGTTGTAATCGGGCGAGTTTCTACTTTCAGATGCAACAGAAATCATGCGGATTGGTCAATCCGTTCGCGAGATATGGCCGTTTGGATGTAAGAAACGCTTGAGGAACTCAAAATTTGCGCAGTTCTGATGCTCGAAACGAATAACTAGAACGGCCTAGGGGAAAAGTGCGCATACCGTTGTAATCGGGCGAGTTTCTACTTTCAGAAGCAACGGAAATCATGCGGATTGGTCAATCCGTTCGCGAGATATAGCCGTTTGGATGTAAGAAACGCTTGAGAAACTCAAAATTTTCGCAGTTCTGATGCTCGAAACGAATAACTAGAACTGCCTAGTGGAAAAGTGCGCATACCGTTGTAATCGGGCGAGTTTCTACTTTCAGATGCAACAGAAATCATGCGGATTGGTCATTCCGTTCGCGAGATATGGCCGTTTGGATGTAAGAAACGCTTGAGAAACTCAAAATTTTCGCAGTTCTGATGCTCGAAACGAATAACTAGAACGGCCTAGGGGAAAACTACACACACCGTTGTAATCGGGCGAGTCTCTGCTTTCAGATGCAACAGAGATTTTGCGGATTGTTCAATCCGTTCACGAGATATGGCAGTTTGGAGGTAAGAAACGCTTGAGAAACTCAAAATTTTCGCAGTTCTGATGCTCGAAACGAATAACTAGAACGGCCTAGGGGAAAAGAACGCACACCGTTGTAATCGGGCGAGTTTCTACTTTTAGATGCAACAGAAATTTTGCGGATTGGTCAATCCGTTCGCGAGATATGGCAGTTTGGAAGTAAGAATCGCTTGAGAAACTCAAAATTTTCGCAGTTCTGATGCTCGAAACGAATAACTCGAACGGCCTAGGGGAAAACTACACACACCGTTGTAATCGGGCGAGTCTCTGCTTTCAGATGCAACAGAGATTTTGCGGATTGTTCAATCCGTTCACGAGATATGGCAGTGTGGATGTAAGAAACGCTTGAGAAACTCAAAATTTTCGCAGTTCTGATGCTCGAAACGAATAACTAGAACGGCCTAGGGGAAAAGAACGCATACCGTTGTAATCGGGCGAGTTTCTACTTTCAGATGGAACAGAAATCATGCGGATTGGTCAATCCGTTCGCGAGATATGGCCGTTTGGATGTAAGAAACGCTTGAGAAACTCAAAATTTTCGCAGTTCTGATGCTCGAAACGAATAACTGGAACGGCCCAGGGGAAAACTACACATACCGTTGTAATCGGGCGAGTCTCTACTTTCAGATGCAACAGAAATCATGCGGATTGGTCAATCCGTTCGCGAGATATGGCCGTTTGGATGTAAGAAACGCTTGAGAAACTCAAAATTTTCGCAGTTCTGATGCTCGAAACGAATAACTAGAACGGCCTAGGGGAAAAGTACGCATACCGTTGTAATCGGGCGAGTTTCTACTTTCAGATGCAACAGAAATTTTGCGGATCGGTCAATCCGTTCCCGAGATATGGCAGTTTGGATGTAAGAAACGCTTGAGAAACTCAAAATTTTCGCAGTTCTGATGCTCGAAACGAATAACTAGAACGGCCTAGGGGAAAAGTACGCATACCGTTGTAATCGGGCGAGTTTCTACTTTCAGATGCAACAGAAATTTTGCGGATCGGTCAATCCGTTCCCGAGATATGGCAGTTTGGATGTAAGAAACGCTTGAGAAACTCAAAATTTTCGCAGTTCTGATGCTCGTAACGAATAACTAGAACTGCCTAGTGGAAAAGTGCGCATACCGTTGTAATCGGGCGAGTTTCTACTTTCAGATGCAACAGAAATCATGCGGATTGGTCAATCCGTTCGCGAGATATGGCCATTTGGAGGTAAGAAACGCTTGAGAAACACAAAATTTTCGCCGTTCTGATGCTCGAAACGAATAACTAGAACGGCCTAGGGGAAAAGTACGCATACCGTTGTAATCGGGCGAGTTTCTACTTGCAGATGCAACAGAAATTTTGCGGTTTGGTCGATCCGTTCGCGAGATATGGCAGTTTGGATGTAAGAGACGCTTGAGAAATTCAAAATTTTCGCAGTTCTGATGCTCGAAACGAATAACTGGAACGGCCCAGGGGAAAACTACACATACCGTTGTAATCGGGCGAGTCTCTACTTTCAGATGCAACAGAAATTTTCCGGATTGGTCAATCCGTTCGCGAGATATGGCAGTTTGGAGGTAAGAAACGCTTGAGAAACTCAAAATTTTCGCAGTTCTGATGCTCGAAACGAATAACTAGAACGGCCTATGGGAAAAGTACGCATACCGTTGTAATCGGGCGAGTTTCTACTTTCAGATGCAACAGAAATCATGCGGATTGGTCATTCCGTTCGCGAGATATGGCCGTTTGGATGTAAGAAACGCTTGAGAAACTCAAAATTTTCGCAGTTCTGATGCTCGAAACGAATAACTAGAACGGCCTAGGGGAAAACTACACACACCGTTGTAATCGGGCGAGTCTCTGCTTTCAGATGCAACAGAGATTTTGCGGATTGTTCAATCCGTTCACGAGATATGGCAGTTTGGAGGTAAGAAACGCTTGAGAAACTCAAAATTTTCGCAGTTCTGATGCTCGAAACGAATAACTAGAACGGCCTAGGGGAAAAGAACGCACACCGTTGTAATCGGGCGAGTTTCTACTTTTAGATGCAACAGAAATTTTGCGGATTGGTCAATCCGTTCGCGAGATATGGCAGTTTGGAAGTAAGAATCGCTTGAGAAACTCAAAATTTTCGCAGTTCTGATGCTCGAAACGAATAACTCGAACGGCCTAGGGGAAAACTACACACACCGTTGTAATCGGGCGAGTCTCTGCTTTCAGATGCAACAGAGATTTTGCGGATTGTTCAATCCGTTCACGAGATATGGCAGTGTGGATGTAAGAAACGCTTGAGAAACTCAAAATTTTCGCAGTTCTGATGCTCGAAACGAATAACTAGAACGGCCTAGGGGAAAAGAACGCATACCGTTGTAATCGGGCGAGTTTCTACTTTCAGATGGAACAGAAATCATGCGGATTGGTCAATCCGTTCGCGAGATATGGCCGTTTGGATGTAAGAAACGCTTGAGAAACTCAAAATTTTCGCAGTTCTGATGCTCGAAACGAATAACTGGAACGGCCCAGGGGAAAACTACACATACCGTTGTAATCGGGCGAGTCTCTACTTTCAGATGCAACAGAAATCATGCGGATTGGTCAATCCGTTCGCGAGATATGGCCGTTTGGATGTAAGAAACGCTTGAGAAACTCAAAATTTTCGCAGTTCTGATGCTCGAAACGAATAACTAGAACGGCCTAGGGGAAAAGTACGCATACCGTTGTAATCGGGCGAGTTTCTACTTTCAGATGCAACAGAAATTTTGCGGATCGGTCAATCCGTTCCCGAGATATGGCAGTTTGGATGTAAGAAACGCTTGAGAAACTCAAAATTTTCGCAGTTCTGATGCTCGAAACGAATAACTAGAACGGCCTAGGGGAAAAGTACGCATACCGTTGTAATCGGGCGAGTTTCTACTTTCAGATGCAACAGAAATTTTGCGGATCGGTCAATCCGTTCCCGAGATATGGCAGTTTGGATGTAAGAAACGCTTGAGAAACTCAAAATTTTCGCAGTTCTGATGCTCGTAACGAATAACTAGAACTGCCTAGTGGAAAAGTGCGCATACCGTTGTAATCGGGCGAGTTTCTACTTTCAGATGCAACAGAAATCATGCGGATTGGTCAATCCGTTCGCGAGATATGGCCATTTGGAGGTAAGAAACGCTTGAGAAACACAAAATTTTCGCCGTTCTGATGCTCGAAACGAATAACTAGAACGGCCTAGGGGAAAAGTACGCATACCGTTGTAATCGGGCGAGTTTCTACTTGCAGATGCAACAGAAATTTTGCGGTTTGGTCGATCCGTTCGCGAGATATGGCAGTTTGGATGTAAGAGACGCTTGAGAAATTCAAAATTTTCGCAGTTCTGATGCTCGAAACGAATAACTGGAACGGCCCAGGGGAAAACTACACATACCGTTGTAATCGGGCGAGTCTCTACTTTCAGATGCAACAGAAATTTTCCAGATTGGTCAATCCGTTCGCGAGATATGGCAGTTTGGAGGTAAGAAACGCTTGAGAAACTCAAAATTTTCGCAGTTCTGATGCTCGAAACGAATAACTAGAACGGCCTATGGGAAAAGTACGCATACCGTTGTAATCGGGCGAGTTTCTACTTTCAGATGCAACAGAAATCATGCGGATTGGTCAATCCGTTCGCGAGATATGGCCGTTTGGATGTAAGAAACGCTTGAGGAACTCAAAATTTGCGCAGTTCTGATGCTCGAAACGAATAACTAGAACGGCCTAGGGGAAAAGTGGGCATACCGTTGTAATCGGGCGAGTTTCTACTTTCAGAAGCAACGGAAATCATGCG
Source organism: Ptiloglossa arizonensis (assembly GCF_051014685.1). Lineage (NCBI taxonomy): Eukaryota > Metazoa > Arthropoda > Insecta > Hymenoptera > Colletidae > Ptiloglossa > Ptiloglossa arizonensis. Next base: position 11,389,277 of record NW_027478385.1, read on the forward strand.
GATTGGTCAATCCGTTCGCGAGATATAGCCATTTGGAGGTAAGAAACGCTTGAGAAACACAAAATTTTCGCCGTTCTGATGCTCGAAACGAATAACTAGAACGGCCTAGGGGAAAAGTACGCATACCGTTGTAATCGGGCGAGTTTCTACTTTCAGATGCAACAGAAATTTTGCGGATCGGTCAATCCGTTCCCGAGATATGGCAGTTTGGATGTAAGAAACGCTTGAGAAACTCAAAATTTTCGCAGTTCTGATGCTCGTAACGAATAACTAGAACGGCCTAGGGGAAAAGTACGCATACCGTTGTAATCGGGCGAGTTTCTACTTGCAGATGCAACAGAAATTTTGCGGATTGGTCGATCCGTTCGCGAGATATGGCAGTTTGGATATAAGAGACGCTTGAGAAATTCAAAATTTTCGCAGTTCTGATGCTCGAAACGAATAACTGGAACGGCCCAGGGGAAAACTACACATACCGTTGTAATCGGGCGAGTCTCTACTTTCAGATGCAACAGAAATTTTCCGGATTGGTCAATCCGTTCGCGAGATATGGCAGTTTGGAGGTAAGAAACGCTTGAGAAACTCAAAATTTTCGCAGTTCTGATGCTCGAAACGAATAACTAGAACGGCCTATGGGAAAAGTACGCATACCGTTGTAATCGGGCGAGTTTCTACTTTCAGATGCAACAGAAATCATGCGGATTGGTCAATCCGTTCGCGAGATATGGCCGTTTGGATGTAAGAAACGCTTGAGGAACTCAAAATTTGCGCAGTTCTGATGCTCGAAACGAATAACTAGAACGGCCTAGGGGAAAAGTGCGCATACCGTTGTAATCGGGCGAGTTTCTACTTTCAGAAGCAACGGAAATCGTGCGGATTGGTCAATCCGTTCGCGAGATATAGCCGTTTGGATGTAAGAAACGCTTGAGAAACTCAAAATTTTCGCAGTTCTGATGCTCGAAACGAATAACTAGAACTGCCTAGTGGAAAAGTGCGCATACCGTTGTAATCGGGCGAGTTTCTACTTTCAGATGCAACAGAAATCATGCGGATTGGTCAATCCGTTCGCGAGATATGGCCATTTGGAGGTAAGAAACGCTTGAGAAACACAAACTTTTCGCCGTTCTGATGCTCGAAACGAATAACTAGTACGGCCTAGGGGAAAAGTACGCATACCGTTGTAATCGGGCGAGTTTCTACTTTCAGATGCAATAGAAATTTTGCGGATCGGTCAATCCGTTCCCGAGATATGGCAGTTTGGATGTAAGAAACGCTTGAGAAACTCAAAATTTTCGCAGTTCTGATGCTCGTAACGAATAACTAGAACGGCCTAGGGGAAAAGTACGCATACCGCTGTAATCGGGCGAGTTTCTACTTTTAGATGCAACAGAAATTTTGCGGATTGGTCAATCCGTTCGCGAGATATGGCAGTTTGGAAGTAAGAACCGCTTGAGAAACTCAAAATTTTCGCAGTTCTGATGCTCGAAACGAATAACTAGAACGGCCTAGGGGAAAACTACACACACCGTTGTAATCGGGCGAGTCTCTGCTTTCAGATGCAACAGAGATTTTGCGGATTGTTCAATCCGTTCACGAGATATGGCAGTTTGGAGGTAAGAAACGCTTGAGAAACTCAAAATTTTCGCAGTTCTGATGCTCGAAACGAATAACTAGAACGGCCTATGGGAAAAGTACGCATACCGTTGTAATCGGGCGAGTTTCTACTTTCAGATGCAACAGAAATCATGCGGATTGGTCAATCCGTTCGCGAGATATGGCCGTTTGGATGTAAGAAACGCTTGAGGAACTCAAAATTTGCGCAGTTCTGATGCTCGAAACGAATAACTAGAACGGCCTAGGGGAAAAGTGCGCATACCGTTGTAATCGGGCGAGTTTCTACTTTCAGAAGCAACGGAAATCATGCGGATTGGTCAATCCGTTCGCGAGATATAGCCGTTTGGATGTAAGAAACGCTTGAGAAACTCAAAATTTTCGCAGTTCTGATGCTCGAAACGAATAACTAGAACTGCCTAGTGGAAAAGTGCGCATACCGTTGTAATCGGGCGAGCTTCTACTTTCAGATGCAACAGAAATCATGCGGATTGGTCAATCCGTTCGCGAGATATGGCCATTTGGAGGTAAGAAACGCTTGAGAAACACAAACTTTTCGCCGTTCTGATGCTCGAAACGAATAACTAGTACGGCCTAGGGGAAAAGTACGCATACCGTTGTAATCGGGCGAGTTTCTACTTTCAGATGCAATAGAAATTTTGCGGATCGGTCAATCCGTTCCCGAGATATGGCAGTTTGGATGTAAGAAACGCTTGAGAAACTCAAAATTTTCGCAGTTCTGATGCTCGTAACGAATAACTAGAACGGCCTAGGGGAAAAGTACGCATACCGCTGTAATCGGGCGAGTTTCTACTTTTAGATGCAACAGAAATTTTGCGGATTGGTCAATCCGTTCGCGAGATATGGCAGTTTGGAAGTAAGAACCGCTTGAGAAACTCAAAATTTTCGCAGTTCTGATGCTCGAAACGAATAACTAGAACGGCCTAGGGGAAAACTACACACACCGTTGTAATCGGGCGAGTCTCTGCTTTCAGATGCAACAGAGATTTTGCGGATTGTTCAATCCGTTCACGAGATATGGCAGTTTGGAGGTAAGAAACGCTTGAGAAACTCAAAATTTTCGCAGTTCTGATGCTCGAAACGAATAACTAGAACGGCCTAGGGGAAAAGAACGCATACCGTTGTAATCGGGCGAGTTTCTACTTTCAGATGCAACAGAAATCATGCGGATTGGTCAATCCGTTCGCGAGATATGGCCGTTTGGATGTAAGAAACGCTTGAGAAACTCAAAATTTTCGCAGTTCTGATGCTCGAAATGAATAACTAGAACTGCCTAGTGGAAAAGTGCGCATACCGTTGTAATCGGGCGAGTTTCTACTTTCAGATGCAACAGAAATCATGCGGATTGGTCAATCCGTTCGCGAGATATGGCCGTTTGGATGTAAGAAACGCTTGAGAAACTCAGAATTTTCGCAGTTCTGATGCTCGAAACGAATAACTAGAACGGCCTAGGGGAAAAGTACGCATACCGTTGTAATCGGGCGAGTTTCTACTTTCAGATGCAACAGAAATCATGCGGATTGGTCAATCCGTTCGCGAGATATGGCCGTTTGGATGTAAGAAACGCTTGAGAAACTCAAAATTTGCGCAGTTCTGATGCTCGAAACGAATAACTAGAATAGCCTAGGGGAAAAGTGCGCATACCGTTGTAATCGGGCGAGTTTCTACTTTCAGATGAAACGGAAATCATGCGGATTGGTCAATCCGTTCGCGAGATATGGCCGTTTGGATGTAAGGAACGCTTGAGAAACTCCAAATTTTCGCAGTTCTGATGCTCGAAACGAATAACTAGAACTGCCTAGTGGAAAAGTGCGCATACCGTTGTAATCGGGCGAGTTTCTACTTTCAGATGCAACAGAAATCATGCGGATTGGTCAATCCGTTCGCGAGATATGTCCATTTGGAGGTAAGAAACGCTTGAGAAACACAAAATTTTCGCCGTTCTGATGCTCGAAACGAATAACTAGAACGGCCTAGGGGAAAAGTACGCATACCGTTGTAATCGGGCGAGTTTCTACTTTCAGATGCAACAGAAATCATGCGGATTGGTCAATCCGTTCGCGAGATATGGCCATTTGGAGGTAAGAAACGCTTGAGAAACTCAAAATTTTCGCAGTTCTGATGCTCGTAACGAATAACTAGAACGGCCTAGGGGAAAAGTACGCATACCGTTGTAATCGGGCGAGTCTCTGCTTTTAGATGCAACAGAGATTTTGCGGATTGTTCAATCCGTTCACGAGATATGGCAGTTTGGAGGTAAGAAACGCTTGAGAAACTCAAAATTTTCGCAGTTCTGATGCTCGAAACGAATAACTAGAACGGCCTAGGGGAAAAGAACGCATACCGTCGTAATCGGGCGAGTTTCTACTTTCACATGCAACAGAAATCATGCGGATTGGTCAATCCGTTCGCGAGATATGGCCGTTTGGATGTAAGAAACGCTTGAGAAACTCAGAATTTTCGCAGTTCTGATGCTCGAAACGAATAACTAGAACGGCCTAGGGGAAAAGTACGCATACCGTTGTAATCGGGCGAGTTTCTACTTTCAGATGCAACAGAAATCATGCGGATTGGTCAATCCGTTCGCGAGATATGGCCATTTGGAGGTAAGAAACGCTTGAGAAACACAAAATTTTCGCCGTTCTGATGCTCGAAACGAATAACTAGAACTGCCTAGTGGAAAAGTGCGCATACCGTTGTAATCGGGCGAGTTTCTACTTTCAGATGCAACAGAAATCATGCGGATTGGTCAATCCGTTCGCGAGATATGGCCGTTTGGATGTAAGAAACGCTTGAGAAACTCAGAATTTTCGCAGTTCTGATGCTCGAAACGAATAACTAGAACGGCCTAGGGGAAAAGTACGCATACCGTTGTAATCGGGCGAGTTTCTACTTTCAGATGCAACAGAAATCATGCGGATTGGTCAATCCGTTCGCGAGATATGGCCGTTTGGATGTAAGAAACGCTTGAGAAACTCAAAATTTGCGCAGTTCTGATGCTCGAAACGAATAACTAGAATAGCCTAGGGGAAAAGTGCGCATACCGTTGTAATCGGGCGAGTTTCTACTTTCAGATGAAACGGAAATCATGCGGATTGGTCAATCCGTTCGCGAGATATGGCCGTTTGGATGTAAGGAACGCTTGAGAAACTCCAAATTTTCGCAGTTCTGATGCTCGAAACGAATAACTAGAACTGCCTAGTGGAAAAGTGCGCATACCGTTGTAATCGGGCGAGTTTCTACTTTCAGATGCAACAGAAATCATGCGGATTGGTCAATCCGTTCGCGAGATATGTCCATTTGGAGGTAAGAAACGCTTGAGAAACACAAAATTTTCGCCGTTCTGATGCTCGAAACGAATAACTAGAACGGCCTAGGGGAAAAGTACGCATACCGTTGTAATCGGGCGAGTTTCTACTTTCAGATGCAACAGAAATCATGCGGATTGGTCAATCCGTTCGCGAGATATGGCCATTTGGAGGTAAGAAACGCTTGAGAAACTCAAAATTTTCGCAGTTCTGATGCTCGTAACGAATAACTAGAACGGCCTAGGGGAAAAGTACGCATACCGCTGTAATCGGGCGAGTTTCTACTTTTAGATGCAACAGAAATTTTGCGGATTGGTCAATCCGTTCGCGAGATATGGCAGTTTGGAAGTAAGAATCGCTTGAGAAACTCAAAATTTTCGCAGTTCTGATGCTCGAAACGAATAACTAGAACGGCCTAGGGGAAAACTACACACACCGTTGTAATCGGGCGAGTCTCTGCTTTTAGATGCAACAGAGATTTTGCGGATTGTTCAATCCGTTCACGAGATATGGCAGTTTGGAGGTAAGAAACGCTTGAGAAACTCAAAATTTTCGCAGTTCTGATGCTCGAAACGAATAACTAGAACGGCCTAGGGGAAAAGAACGCATACCGTCGTAATCGGGCGAGTTTCTACTTTCACATGCAACAGAAATCATGCGGATTGGTCAATCCGTTCGCGAGATATGGCCGTTTGGATGTAAGAAACGCTTGAGAAACTCAGAATTTTCGCAGTTCTGATGCTCGAAACGAATAACTAGAACGGCCTAGGGGAAAAGTACGCATACCGTTGTAATCGGGCGAGTTTCTACTTTCAGATGCAACAGAAATCATGCGGATTGGTCAATCCGTTCGCGAGATATGGCCATTTGGAGGTAAGAAACGCTTGAGAAACACAAAATTTTCGCCGTTCTGATGCTCGAAACGAATAACTAGAACTGCCTAGTGGAAAAGTGCGCATACCGCTGTAATCGGGCGAGTTTCTACTTTCAGATGCAACAGAAATCATGCGGATTGGTCAATCCGTTCGCGAGATATGGCCATTTGGAGGTAAGAAACGCTTGAGAAACACAAACTTTTCGCCGTTCTGATGCTCGAAACGAATAACTGGAACGGCCCAGGGGAAAACTACACATACCGTTGTAATCGGGCGAGTCTCTACTTTCAGATGCAACAGAAATTTTCCAGATTGGTCAATCCGTTCGCGAGATATGGCAGTTTGGATGTAAGAAACGCTTGAGAAACTCAAAATTTTCGCAGTTCTGATGCTCGAAACGAATAACTGGAACGGCCTAGGGGAAAACTACACACACCGTTGTAATCGGGCGATTCTCTGCTTTCAGATGCAACAGAGATTTCGCGGATTGTTCAATCCGTTCACGAGATATGGCAGTTTGGAGGTAAGAAACGCTTGAGAAACTCAGAATTTTCGCAGTTCTGATGCTCGAAACGAATAACTAGAACGGCCTAGGGGAAAAGTACGCATACCGTTGTAATCGGGCGTGTTTCTACTTGCAGATGCAACAGAAATTTTGCGGATTGGTCGATCCGTTCGCGAGATATGGCAGTTTGGATGTAAGAAACGCTTGAGAAATTCAAAATTTTCGCAGTTCTGATGCTCGAAACGAATAACTGGAACGGCCCAGGGGAAAACTACACACACCGTTGTAATCGGGCGAGTCTCTACTTTCAGATGCAACAGAAATTTTCCGGATTGGTCAATCCGTTCGCGAGATATGGCAGTTTGGAGGTAAGAAACGCTTGAGAAACTCAAAATTTTCGCAGTTCTGATGCTCGAAACGAATAACTAGAACGGCCTATGGGAAAAGTACGCATACCGTTGTAATCGGGCGAGTTTCTACTTTCAGATGCAACAGAAATCATGCGGAATGGTCAATCCGTTCGCGAGATATGGCCGTTTGGATGTAAGAAACGCTTGAGGAACTCAAAATTTGCGCAGTTCTGATGCTCGAAACGAATAACTAGAACGGCCTAGGGGAAAAGTGCGCATACCGTTGTAATCGGGCGAGTTTCTACTTTCAGATGCAACAGAAATCATGCGGATTGGTCAATCCGTTCGCGAGATATGGCCATTTGGAGGTAAGAAACGCTTGAGAAACACAAAATTTTCGCCGTTCTGATGCTCGAAACGAATAACTAGAACTGCCTAGTGGAAAAGTGCGCATACCGCTGTAATCGGGCGAGTTTCTACTTTCAGATGCAACAGAAATCATGCGGATTGGTCAATCCGTTCGCGAGATATGGCCATTTGGAGGTAAGAAACGCTTGAGAAACACAAACTTTTCGCCGTTCTGATGCTCGAAACGAATAACTGGAACGGCCCAGGGGAAAACTACACATACCGTTGTAATCGGGCGAGTCTCTACTTTCAGATGCAACAGAAATTTTCCAGATTGGTCAATCCGTTCGCGAGATATGGCAGTTTGGATGTAAGAAACGCTTGAGAAACTCAAAATTTTCGCAGTTCTGATGCTCGAAACGAATAACTGGAACGGCCTAGGGGAAAACTACACACACCGTTGTAATCGGGCGATTCTCTGCTTTCAGATGCAACAGAGATTTCGCGGATTGTTCTATCCGTTCACGAGATATGGCAGTTTGGAGGTAAGAAACGCTTGAGAAACTCAGAATTTTCGCAGTTCTGATGCTCGAAACGAATAACTAGAACGGCCTAGGGGAAAAGTACGCATACCGTTGTAATCGGGCGTGTTTCTACTTGCAGATGCAACAGAAATTTTGCGGATTGGTCGATCCGTTCGCGAGATATGGCAGTTTGGATGTAAGAAACGCTTGAGAAATTCAAAATTTTCGCAGTTCTGATGCTCGAAACGAATAACTGGAACGGCCCAGGGGAAAACTACACATACCGTTGTAATCGGGCGAGTCTCTACTTTCAGATGCAACAGAAATTTTCCGGATTGGTCAATCCGTTCGCGAGATATGGCAGTTTGGAGGTAAGAAACGCTTGAGAAACTCAAAATTTTCGCAGTTCTGATGCTCGAAACGAATAACTAGAACGGCCTATGGGAAAAGTACGCATACCGTTGTAATCGGGCGAGTTTCTACTTTCAGATGCAACAGAAATCATGCGGAATGGTCAATCCGTTCGCGAGATATGGCCGTTTGGATGTAAGAAACGCTTGAGGAACTCAAAATTTGCGCAGTTCTGATGCTCGAAACGAATAACTAGAACGGCCTAGGGGAAAAGTGCGCATACCGTTGTAATCGGGCGAGTTTCTACTTTCAGATGCAACAGAAATCATGCGGATTGGTCAATCCGTTCGCGAGATATGGCCATTTGGAGGTAAGAAACGCTTGAGAAACACAAACTTTTCGCCGTTCTGATGCTCGAAACGAATAACTAGAACGGCCTAGGGGAAAAGTACGCATACCGTTGTAATCGGGCGAGTTTCTACTTTCAGATGCAACAGAAATTTTGCGGATCGGTCAATCCGTTCCCGAGATATGGCAGTTTGGATGTAAGAAACGCTTGAGAAACTCAAAATTTTCGCAGTTCTGATGCTCGTAACGAATAACTAGAACGGCCTAGGGGAAAAGTACGCATACCGTTGTAATCGGGCGAGTTTCTACTTGCAGATGCAACAGAAATTTTGCGGATTGGTCGATCCGTTCGCGAGATATGGCAGTTTGGATGTAAGAAACGCTTGAGAAATTCAAAATTTTCGCAGTTCTGATGCTCGAAACGAATAACTGGAACGGCCCAGGGGAAAACTACACATACCGTTGTAATCGGGCGAGTCTCTACTTTCAGATGCAACAGAAATTTTCCGGATTGGTCAATCCGTTCGCGAGATATGGCAGTTTGGAGGTAAGAAACGCTTGAGAAACTCAAAATTTTCGCAGTTCTGATGCTCGAAACGAATAACTAGAACGGCCTATGGGAAAAGTACGCATACCGTTGTAATCGGGCGAGTTTCTACTTTCGAATGCAACAGAAATCATGCGGATTGGTCAATCCGTTCGCGAGATATGGCCGTTTGGATGTAAGAAACGCTTGAGGAACTCAAAATTTGCGCAGTTCTGATGCTCGAAACGAATAACTAGAACGGCCTAGGGGAAAAGTGCGCATACCGTTGTAATCGGGCGAGTTTCTACTTTCAGATGCAACGGAAATCATGCGGATTGGTCAATCCGTTCGCGAGATATGGCCGTTTGGATGTAAGAAACGCTTGAGAAACTCAAAATTTTCGCAGTTCTGATGCTCGAAACGAATAACTAGAACAGCCTAGTGGAAAAGTGCGCATACCGTTGTAATCGGGCGAGTTTCTACATTCAGATGCAACAGAAATCATGCGGATTGCTCAATCCGTTCGCGAGATATGGCCATTTGGAGGTAAGAAACGCTTGAGAAACACAAAATTTTCGCCGTTCTGATGCTCGAAACGAATAACTAGAACGGCCTAGGGGAAAAGTACGCATACCGTTGTAATCGGGCGAGTTTCTACTTTCAGATGCAACAGAAATTTTGCGGATCGGTCAATCCGTTCGCGAGATATGGCAGTTTGGAGGTAAGAAACGCTTGAGAAACTCAAAATTTTCGCATTTCTGATGCTCGTAACGAATAACTAGAACGGCCTAGGGGAAAAGTACGCATACCGTTGTAATCGGGCGAGTTTCTACTTGCAGATGCAACAGAAATTTTGCGGATTGGTCGATCCGTTCGCGAGATATGGCAGTTTGGATGTAAGAAACGCTTGAGAAATTCAAAATTTTCGCAGTTCTGATGCTCGAAACGAATAACTGGAACGGCCCAGGGGAAAACTACACATACCGTTGTAATCGGACGAGTTTCTACTTTCGAATGCAACAGAAATCATGCGGATTGGTCAATCCGTTCGCGAGATATGGCCGTTTGGATGTAAGAAACGCTTGAGGAACTCAAAATTTGCGCAGTTCTGATGCTCGAAACGAATAACTAGAACTGCCTAGTGGAAAAGTGCGCATACCGTTGTAATCGGGCGAGTTTCTACTTTCAGATGCAACGGAAATCATGCGGATTGGAGAATCCGTTCGCGAGATATGGCCGTTTGGATGTAAGAAACGCTTGAGGAACTCAAAATTTTCGCAGTTCTGATGCTCGAAACGAATAACTGGAACGGCCTAGGGGAAAAGTGCGCATACCGTTGTAATCGGGCGAGTTTCTACTTTCAGATGCAACAGAAATTTTCCGGATTGGTCAATCCGTTCGCGAGATATGGCAGTTTGGAGGTAAGAAACGCTTGAGAAACTCAAAATTTTCGCAGTTCTGATGCTCGAAACGAATAACTAGAACGGCCTAGGGGAAAAGTACGCATACCGTTGTAATCGGGCGAGTCTCTACTTTTAGATGCAACAGAAATTTTGCGGATTGGTCAATCCGTTCGCGAGATATGGCAGTTTGGAAGTAAGAATCGCTTCAGAAACTCAAAATTTTCGCAGTTCTGATGCTCGAAACGAATAACTAGAACGGCCTAGGGGAAAACTACACACACCATTGTAATCGGGCGAGTCTCTGCTTTCAGATGCAACAGAGATTTTGCGGATTGTTCAATCCGTTCACGAGATATGGCAGTTTGGAGGTAAGAAACGCTTGAGAAACTCAAAATTTTCGCAGTTCTGATGCTCGAAACGAATAACTAGAACAGCCTAGTGGAAAAGTGCGCATACCGTTGTAATCGGGCGAGTTTCTACTTTCAGATGCAACAGAAATCATGCGGATTGCTCAATCCGTTCGCGAGATATGGCCATTTGGAGGTAAGAAACGCTTGAGAAACACAAAATTTTCGCCGTTCTGATGCTCGAAACGAATAACTAGAACGGCCTAGGGGAAAAGTACGCATACCGTTGTAATCGGGCGAGTTTCTACTTTCAGATGCAACAGAAATTTCGCGGATCGGTCAATCCGTTCGCGAGATATGGCAGTTTGGAGGTAAGAAACGCTTGAGAAACTCAAAATTTTCGCATTTCTGATGCTCGTAACGAATAACTAGAACGGCCTAGGGGAAAAGTACGCATACCGTTGTAATCGGGCGAGTTTCTACTTGCAGATGCAACAGAAATTTTGCGGATTGGTCGATCCGTTCGCGAGATATGGCAGTTTGGATGTAAGAAACGCTTGAGAAATTCAAAATTTTCGCAGTTCTGATGCTCGAAACGAATAACTGGAACGGCCCAGGGGAAAACTACACATACCGTTGTAATCGGACGAGTTTCTACTTTCGAATGCAACAGAAATCATGCGGATTGGTCAATCCGTTCGCGAGATATGGCCGTTTGGATGTAAGAAACGCTTGAGGAACTCAAAATTTGCGCAGTTCTGATGCTCGAAACGAATAACTAGAACTGCCTAGTGGAAAAGTGCGCATACCGTTGTAATCGGGCGAGTTTCTACTTTCAGATGCAACGGAAATCATGCGGATTGGAGAATCCGTTCGCGAGATATGGCCGTTTGGATGTAAGAAACGCTTGAGGAACTCAAAATTTTCGCAGTTCTGATGCTCGAAACGAATAACTGGAACGGCCTAGGGGAAAAGTGTGCATACCGTTGTAATCGGGCGAGTTTCTACTTTCAGATGCAACAGAAATTTTCCGGATTGGTCAATCCGTTCGCGAGATATGGCAGTTTGGAGGTAAGAAACGCTTGAGAAACTCAAAATTTTCGCAGTTCTGATGCTCGAAACGAATAACTAGAACGGCCTAGGGGAAAAGTACGCATACCGTTGTAATCGGGCGAGTCTCTACTTTTAGTGCAACAGAAATTTTGCGGATTGGTCAATCCGTTCGCGAGATATGGCAGTTTGGAAGTAAGAATCGCTTCAGAAACTCAAAATTTTCGCAGTTCTGATGCTCGAAACGAATAACTAGAACGGCCTAGGGGAAAACTACACACACCATTGTAATCGGGCGAGTCTCTGCTTTCAGATGCAACAGAGATTTTGCGGATTGTTCAATCCGTTCACGAGATATGGCAGTTTGGAGGTAAGAAACGCTTGAGAAACTCAAAATTGTCGCAGTTCTGATGCTCGAAACGAATAACTAGAACAGCCTAGTGGAAAAGTGCGCATACCGTTGTAATCGGGCGAGTTTCTACTTTCAGATGCAACAGAAATCATGCGGATTGGTCAATCCGTTCGCGAGATATGGCCATTTGGAGGTAAGAAACGCTTGAGAAACACAAAATTTTCGCCGTTCTGATGCTCGAAACGAATAACCAGAACGGCCTAGGGGAAAAGTACGCATACCGTTGTAATCGGGCGAGTTTCTACTTTCAGATGCAACAGAAATTTTGCGGATCGGTCAATCCGTTCGCGAGATATGGCAGTTTGGAGGTAAGAAACGCTTGAGAAACTCAAAATTTTCGCATTTCTGATGCTCGTAACGAATAACTAGAACGGCCTAGGGGAAAAGTACGCATACCGTTGTAATCGGGCGAGTTTCTACTTGCAGATGCAACAGAAATTTTGCGGATTGGTCGATCCGTTCGCGAGATATGGCAGTTTGGATGTAAGAAACGCTTGAGAAATTCAAAATTTTCGCAGTTCTGATGCTCGAAACGAATAACTGGAACGGCCCAGGGGAAAACTACACATACCGTTGTAATCGGACGAGTTTCTACTTTCGAATGCAACAGAAATCATGCGGATTGGTCAATCCGTTCGCGAGATATGGCCGTTTGGATGTAAGAAACGCTTGAGGAACTCAAAATTTGCGCAGTTCTGATGCTCGAAACGAATAACTAGAACTGCCTAGTGGAAAAGTGCGCATACCGTTGTAATCGGGCGAGTTTCTACTTTCAGATGCAACGGAAATCATGCGGATTGGAGAATCCGTTCGCGAGATATGGCCGTTTGGATGTAAGAAACGCTTGAGGAACTCAAAATTTTCGCAGTTCTGATGCTCGAAACGAATAACTGGAACGGCCTAGGGGAAAAGTGCGCATACCGTTGTAATCGGGCGAGTTTCTACTTTCAGATGCAACAGAAATTTTCCGGATTGGTCAATCCGTTCGCGTGATATGGCAGTTTGGAGGTAAGAAACGCTCGAGAAACTCAAAATTTTCGCAGTTCTGATGCTCGAAACGAATAACTAGAACGGCCTAGGGGAAAAGTACGCATACCGTTGTAATCGGGCGAGTCTCTACTTTTAGATGCAACAGAAATTTTGCGGATTGGTCAATCCGTTCGCGAGATATGGCAGTTTGGAAGTAAGAATCGCTTCAGAAACTCAAAATTTTCGCAGTTCTGATGCTCGAAACGAATAACTAGAACGGCCTAGGGGAAAACTACACACACCATTGTAATCGGGCGAGTCTCTGCTTTCAGATGCAACAGAGATTTTGCGGATTGTTCAATCCGTTCACGAGATATGGCAGTTTGGAGGTAAGAAACGCTTGAGAAACTCAAAATTTTCGCAGTTCTGATGCTCGAAACGAATAACTAGAACAGCCTAGTGGAAAAGTGCGCATACCGTTGTAATCGGGCGAGTTTCTACTTTCAGATGCAACAGAAATCATGCGGATTGGTCAATCCGTTCGCGAGATATGGCCATTTGGAGGTAAGAAACGCTTGAGAAACACAAAATTTTCGCCGTTCTGATGCTCGAAACGAATAACCAGAACGGCCTAGGGGAAAAGTACGCATACCGTTGTAATCGGGCGAGTTTCTACTTTCAGATGCAACAGAAATTTTGCGGATCGGTCAATCCGTTCGCGAGATATGGCAGTTTGGAGGTAAGAAACGCTTGAGAAACTCAAAATTTTCGCATTTCTGATGCTCGTAACGAATAACTAGAACGGCCTAGGGGAAAAGTACGCATACCGTTGTAATCGGGCGAGTTTCTACTTGCAGATGCAACAGAAATTTTGCGGATTGGTCGATCCGTTCGCGAGATATGGCAGTTTGGATGTAAGAAACGCTTGAGAAATTCAAAATTTTTGCAGTTCTGATGCTCGAAACGAATAACTGGAACGGCCCAGGGGAAAACTACACATACCGTTGTAATCGGACGAGTTTCTACTTTCGAATGCAACAGAAATCATGCGGATTGGTCAATCCGTTCGCGAGATATGGCCGTTTGGATGTAAGAAACGCTTGAGGAACTCAAAATTTGCGCAGTTCTGATGCTCGAAACGAATAACTAGAACTGCCTAGTGGAAAAGTGCGCATACCGTTGTAATCGGGCGAGTTTCTACTTTCAGATGCAACGGAAATCATGCGGATTGGAGAATCCGTTCGCGAGATATGGCCGTTTGGATGTAAGAAACGCTTGAGGAACTCAAAATTTTCGCAGTTCTGATGCTCGAAACGAATAACTGGAACGGCCTAGGGGAAAAGTGCGCATACCGTTGTAATCGGGCGAGTTTCTACTTTCAGATGCAACAGAAATTTTCCGGATTGGTCAATCCGTTCGCGAGATATGGCAGTTTGGAGGTAAGAAACGCTCGAGAAACTCAAAATTTTCGCAGTTCTGATGCTCGAAACGAATAACTAGAACGGCCTAGGGGAAAAGTACGCATACCGTTGTAATCGGGCGAGTCTCTACTTTTAGATGCAACAGAAATTTTGCGGATTGGTCAATCCGTTCGCGAGATATGGCAGTTTGGATGTAAGAATCGCTTCAGAAACTCAAAATTTTCGCAGTTCTGATGCTCGAAACGAATAACTAGAACGGCCTAGGGGAAAACTACACACACCATTGTAATCGGGCGAGTCTCTGCTTTCAGATGCAACAGAGATTTTGCGGATTGTTCAATCCGTTCACGAGATATGGCAGTTTGGAGGTAAGAAACGCTTGAGAAACTCAAAATTTTCGCAGTTCTGATGCTCGAAACGAATAACTAGAACGGCCTAGGGGAAAAGAACGCATACCGTTGTAATCGGGCGAGTTTCTACTTTCAGATGCAACAGAAATCATGCGGATTGGTCAATCCGTTCGCGAGATATGGCCGTTTGGATGTAAGAAACGCTTGAGAAACTCAAAATTTTCGCAGTTCTGATGCTCGAAACGCATAACTAGAACTGCCTAGGGGAAAACTACACACACCGTTGTAATCGGGCGAGTCTCTACTTTCAGATGCAACAGAGATTTTGCGGATTGGTCAATCCGTTCGCGAGATATGGCAGTTTGGAGGTAAGAAACGCTTGAGAAACTCAAAATTTTCGCAGTTCTGATGGTCGAAACGAATAACTAGAACGGCCTATGGGAAAAGTACGCATACCGTTGTAATCGGGCGAGTTTCTACTTTCGAATGCAACAGAAATCATGCGGATTGGTCAATCCGTTCGCGGGATATGGCCGTTTGGATGTAAGAAACGCTTGAGGAACTCAAAATTTGCGCAGTTCTGATGCTCGAAACGAATAACTAGAACGGCCTAGGGGAAAAGTGCGCATACCGTTGTAATCGGGCGAGTTTCTACTTTCAGATGCAACGGAAATCATGCGGATTGGTCAATCCGTTCGCGAGATATGGCCGTTTGGATGTATGAAACGCTTGAGAAACTCAAAATTTTCGCAGTTCTGATGCTCGAAACGAATAACTAGAACTGCCTAGTGGAAAAGTGCGCATACCGTTGTAATCGGGCGAGTTTCTACTTTCAGATGCAACAGAAATCATGCGGATTGGTCAATCCGTTCGCGAGATATGGCCATTTGGAGGTAAGAAATGCTTGAGAAACACAAAATTTTCGCCGTTCTGATGCTCGAAACGAATAACTAGAACGGCCTAGGGGAAAAGTACGCATACCGTTGTAATCGGGCGAGTTTCTACTTTCAGATGCAACAGAAATTTTGCGGATCGGTCAATCCGTTCGCGAGATATGGCAGTTTGGAGGTAAGAAACGCTTGAGAAACTCAAAATTTTCGCATTTCTGATGCTCGTAACGAATAACTAGAACGGCCTAGGGGAAAAGTACGCATACCGTTGTAATCGGGCGAGTTTCTACTTGCAGATGCAACAGAAATTTTGCGGATTGGTCGATCCGTTCGCGAGATATGGCAGTTTGGATGTAAGAAACGCTTGAGAAATTCAAAATTTTCGCAGTTTTGATGCTCGAAACGAATAACTGGAACGGCCCAGGGGAAAACTACACATACCGTTGTAATCGGGCGAGTCTCTACTTTCAGATGCAACAGAAATTTTCCGGATTGGTCAATCCGTTCGCGAGATATGGCAGTTTGGAGGTAAGAAACGCTTGAGAAACTCAAAATTTTCGCAGTTCTGATGCTCGAAACGAATAACTAGAACGGCCTATGGGAAAAGTACGCATACCGTTGTAATCGGGCGAGTTTCTACTTTCGAATGCAACAGAAATCATGCGGATTGGTCATTCCGTTCGCGAGATATGGCCTTTTGGATGTAAGAAACACTTGAGGAACTCAAAATTTGCGCAGTTCTGATGCTCGAAACGAATAACTAGAACGTCCTAGGGGAAAAGTGCGCATACCGTTGTAATCGGGCGAGTTTCTACTTTCAGATGCAACGGAAATCATGCGGATTGGTCAATCCGTTCGCGAGATATGGCCGTTTGGATGTAAGAAACGCTTGAGAAACTCAAAATTTTCGCAGTTCTGATGCTCGAAACGAATAACTAGAACTGCCTAGTGGAAAAGTGCGCATACCGTTGTAATCGGGCGAGTTTCTACTTTCAGATGCAACGGAAATCATGCGGATTGGAGAATCCGTTCGCGAGATATGGCCGTTTGGATGTAAGAAACGCTTGAGGAACTCAAAATTTTCGCAGTTCTGATGCTCGAAACGAATAACTGGAACGGCCTAGGGGAAAAGTGCGCATACCGTTGTAATCGGGCGAGTTTCTACTTTCAGATGCAACAGAAGTTTTGCGGATTAGTTAATCTGTTCGCGAGACATGGCAGTTTGGATGTAAGAAACGCTCGTAAAACTCAAAATTTTCGCAGTTCTGATGCTCGAAACGAATAACTGGAACGGCCTAGGGGAAAACTACACATACCGTTGTAATCGGGCGAGTCTCTACTTTTAGATGCAACAGAAATTTTCCGGATTGGTCAATCCGTTCGCGAGATATGGCAGTTTGGAGGTAAGAAACGCTTGAGAAACTCAAAATTTTCGCAGTTCTGATGCTCGAAACGAATAACTAGAACGGCCTAGGGGAAAAGTACGCATACCGTTGTAATCGGGCGAGTTTCTACTTTCAGATGCAACAGAAATCATGCGGATTGGTCAATCCGTTCGCGAGATATGGCCGTTTGGATGTAAGAAACGCTTGAGAAACTCAAAATTTTCGCAGTTCTGATGCTCGAAACGCATAACTAGAACTGCCTAGGGGAAAACTACACACACCGTTGTAATCGGGCGAGTCTCTACTTTCAGATGCAACAGAGATTTTGCGGATTGGTCAATCCGTTCGCGAGATATGGCAGTTTGGAGGTAAGAAACGCTTGAGAAACTCAAAATTTTCGCAGTTCTGATGCTCGTAACGAATAACTAGAACGGCCTAGGGGAAAAGTACGCATACCGTTGTAATCGGGCGAGTTTCTACTTTCAGATGCAACAGAAATTTTGCAGATCGGTCAATCCGTTCGCGAGATATGGCAGTTTGGAGGTAAGAAACGCTTGAGAAACTCAAAATTTTCGCACTTCTGATGCTCGTAACGAATAACTAGAACGGCCTAGGGGAAAAGTACGCATACCGTTGTAATCGGGCGAGTCTCTACTTTCAGATGCAACAGAAATTTTCCGGATTGGTCAATCCGTTCGCGAGATATGGCAGTTTGGAGGTAAGAAACGCTTGAGAAACTCAAAATTTTCGCAGTTCTAATGCTCGAAACGAATAACTAGAACGTCCTATGGGAAAAGTACGCATACCGTTGTAATCGGGCGAGTTTCTACTTGCAGATGCAACAGAAATCATGCGGATTGGTCAATCCGTTCGCGAGATATGGCCGTTTGGATGTAAGAAACGCTTGAGAAACTCAAAATTTGGGCAGTTCTGATGCTCGAAACGAATAACTAGAACGGCCTAGGGGAAAAGTGCGCATACCGTTGTAATCGGGCGAGTTTCTACTTTCAGATGCAACGGAAATCATGCGGATTGGAGAATCCGTTCGCGAGATATGGCCGTTTGGATGTAAGAAACGCTTGAGAAACTCAAAATTTTCGCAGTTCTGATGCTCGAAACGAATAACTGGAACGGCCTAGGGGAAAAGTGCGCATACCGTTGTAATCGGGCGAGTTTCTACTTTCAGATGCAACAGAAGTTTTGCGGATTAGTCAATCTGTTCGCGAGATATGGCAGTTTGGATGTAAGAAACGCTCGTGAAACTCAAAATTTTCGCAGTTCTGATGCTCGAAACGAATAACTGGAACGGCCTAGGGGAAAACTACACATACCGTTGTAATCGGGCGAGTCTCTACTTTTAGATGCAACAGAAATTTTCCGGATTGGTCAATCCGTTCGCGAGATATGGCAGTTTGGAGGTAAGAAACGCTTGAGAAACTCAAAATTTTCGCAGTTCTGATGCTCGAAACGAATAACTAGAACGGCCTAGGGGAAAAGTACGCATACCGTTGTAATCGGGCGAGTCTCTACTTTTAGATGCAACAGAAATTTTGCGGATTGGTCAATCCGTTCGCGAGATATGGCAGTTTGGAAGTAAGAATCGCTTGAGAAACTCAAAATTTTCGCAGTTCTGATGCTCGAAACGAATAACTAGAACGGCCTAGGGGAACACTACACACACCGTTGTAATCGGGCGAGTCTCTGCTTTCAGATGCAACAGAGATTTTGCGGATTGCTGAATCCGTTCACGAGATATGGCAGTTTGGAGGTAAGAAACGCTTGAGAAACTCAAAATTTTCGCAGTTCTGATGCTCGAAACGAATAACTAGAACGGCCTAGGGGAAAAGAACGCATACCGTTGTAATCGGGCGAGTTTCTACTTTCAGATGCAACAGAAATCATGCGGATTGGTCAATCCGTTCGCGAGATATGGTCGTTTGGATGTAAGAAACGCTTGAGAATCTCAAAATTTTCGCAGTTCCGATGCTCGAAACGAATAACTAGAACTGCCTAGTGGAAAAGTGCGCATACCGTTGTAATCGGGCGAGTTTCTACTTTCAGATGCAACAGAAATCATGCGGATTGGTCAATCCGTTCGCGAGATATGGCCGTTTGGATGTAAGAAACGCTTGAGAAACTCAAAATTTTCGCCGTTCTGATGCTCGAAACGAATAACTAGAACGGCCTAGGGGAAAAGTACGCATACCGTTGTAATCGGGCGAGTTTCTACTTTCAGATGCAACAGAAATTTTGCGGATCGGTCAATCCGTTCGCGAGATATGGCAGTTTGGATGTAAGAAACGCTTGAGAATCTCAAAATTTTCGCAGTTCTGATGCTCGAAACGAATAACTGGAACGGCCTAGGGGAAAACTACACACACCGTTGTAATCGGGCGAGTCTCTACTTTCAGATGCAATAGAGATTTTGCGGATTGGTCAATCCGTTCGCGAGATATGGCAGTTTGGAGGTAAGAAACGCTTGAGAAACTCAAAATTTTCGCAGTTCTGATGCTCGTAACGAATAACTAGAACGGCCTAGGGGAAAAGTACGCATACCGTTGTAATCGGGCGAGTTTCTACTTGCAGATGCAACAGAAATTTTGCGGATTGGTCGATCCGTTCGCGAGATATGGCAGTTTGGATGTAAGAAACGCTTGAGAAATTCAAAATTTTCGCAGTTCTGATGCTCGAAACGAATAACTGGAACGGCCCAGGGGAAAGCTACACATACCGTTGTAATCGGGCGAGTCTCTACTTTCAGATGCAACAGAAATTTTCCAGATTGGTCAATCCGTTCGCGAGATATGGCAGTTTGGAGGTAAGAAACGCTTGAGAAACTCAATATTTTCGCAGTTCTGATGCTCGAAACGAATAACTAGAACGGCCTAGGGGAAAAGTGCGCATACCGTTGTAATCGGGCGAGTTTCTACTTTCAGATGCAACGGAAATCATGCGGATTGGAGAATCCGTTCGCGAGATATGGCCGTTTGGATGTAAGAAACGCTTGAGAAACTCAAAATTTTCGCAGTTCTGATGCTCGAAACGAATAACTGGAACGGCCTAGGGGAAAAGTGCGCATACCGTTGTAATCGGGCGAGTTTCTACTTTCAGATGCAACAGAAATTTTGCGGATTGGTCAATCTGTTCGCGAGATATGGCAGTTTGGATGTAAGAAACGCTTGAGAAACTCAAAATTTTCGCAGTTCTGATGCTCGAAACGCATAACTAGAACTGCCTAGGGGAAAACTACACACACCGTTGTAATCGGGCGAGTCTCTACTTTCAGATGCAACAGAGATTTTGCGGATTGGTCAATCCGTTCGCGAGATATGGCAGTTTGGAGGTAAGAAACGCTTGAGAAACTCAAAATTTTCGCAGTTCTGATGCTCGTAACGAATAACTAGAACGGCCTAGGGGAAAAGTACGCATACCGTTGTAATCGGGCGAGTTTCTACTTTCAGATGCAACAGAAATTTTGCAGATCGGTCAATCCGTTCGCGAGATATGGCAGTTTGGAGGTAAGAAACGCTTGAGAAACTCAAAATTTTCGCACTTCTGATGCTCGTAACGAATAACTAGAACGGCCTAGGGGAAAAGTACGCATACCGTTGTAATCGGGCGAGTCTCTACTTTCAGATGCAACAGAAATTTTCCGGATTGGTCAATCCGTTCGCGAGATATGGCAGTTTGGAGGTAAGAAACGCTTGAGAAACTCAAAATTTTCGCAGTTCTAATGCTCGAAACGAATAACTAGAACGTCCTATGGGAAAAGTACGCATACCGTTGTAATCGGGCGAGTTTCTACTTGCAGATGCAACAGAAATCATGCGGATTGGTCAATCCGTTCGCGAGATATGGCCGTTTGGATGTAAGAAACGCTTGAGAAACTCAAAATTTGCGCAGTTCTGATGCTCGAAACGAATAACTAGAACGGCCTAGGGGAAAAGTACGCATACCTTTGTAATCGGGCGAGTTTCTACTTGCAGATGCAACAGAAATCATGCGGATTGGTCAATCCGTTCGCGAGATATGGCCGTTTGGATGTAAGAAACGCTTGAGAAACTCAAAATTTGGGCAGTTCTGATGCTCGAAACGAATAACTAGAACGGCCTAGGGGAAAAGTGCGCATACCGTTGTAATCGGGCGAGTTTCTACTTTCAGATGCAACGGAAATCATGCGGATTGGAGAATCCGTTCGCGAGATATGGCCGTTTGGATGTAAGAAACGCTTGAGAAACTCAAAATTTTCGCAGTTCTGATGCTCGAAACGAATAACTGGAACGGCCTAGGGGAAAAGTGCGCATACCGTTGTAATCGGGCGAGTTTCTACTTTCAGATGCAACAGAAGTTTTGCGGATTAGTCAATCTGTTCGCGAGATATGGCAGTTTGGATGTAAGAAACGCTCGTGAAACTCAAAATTTTCGCAGTTCTGATGCTCGAAACGAATAACTGGAACGGCCTAGGGGAAAACTACACATACCGTTGTAATCGGGCGAGTCTCTACTTTTAGATGCAACAGAAATTTTCCGGATTGGTCAATCCGTTCGCGAGATATGGCAGTTTGGAGGTAAGAAACGCTTGAGAAACTCAAAATTTTCGCAGTTCTGATGCTCGAAACGAATAACTAGAACGGCCTAGGGGAAAAGTACGCATACCGTTGTAATCGGGCGAGTCTCTACTTTTAGATGCAACAGAAATTTTGCGGATTGGTCAATCCGTTCGCGAGATATGGCAGTTTGGAAGTAAGAATCGCTTGAGAAACTCAAAATTTTCGCAGTTCTGATGCTCGAAACGAATAACTAGAACGGCCTAGGGGAACACTACACACACCGTTGTAATCGGGCGAGTCTCTGCTTTCAGATGCAACAGAGATTTTGCGGATTGCTGAATCCGTTCACGAGATATGGCAGTTTGGAGGTAAGAAACGCTTGAGAAACTCAAAATTTTCGCACTTCTGATGCTCGTAACGAATAACTAGAACGGCCTAGGGGAAAAGTACGCATACCGTTGTAATCGGGCGAGTCTCTACTTTCAGATGCAACAGAAATTTTCCGGATTGGTCAATCCGTTCGCGAGATATGGCAGTTTGGAGGTAAGAAACGCTTGAGAAACTGAAAATTTTCGCAGTTCTAATGCTCGAAACGAATAACTAGAACGTCCTATGGGAAAAGTACGCATACCGTTGTAATCGGGCGAGTTTCTACTTGCAGATGCAACAGAAATCATGCGGATTGGTCAATCCGTTCGCGAGATATGGCCGTTTGGATGTAAGAAACGCTTGAGAAACTCAAAATTTGCGCAGTTCTGATGCTCGAAACGAATAACTAGAACGGCCTAGGGGAAAAGTACGCATACCGTTGTAATCGGGCGAGTTTCTACTTGCAGATGCAACAGAAATCATGCGGATTGGTCAATCCGTTCGCGAGATATGGCCGTTTGGATGTAAGAAACGCTTGAGAAACTCAAAATTTGGGCAGTTCTGATGCTCGAAACGAATAACTAGAACGGCCTAGGGGAAAAGTGCGCATACCGTTGTAATCGGGCGAGTTTCTACTTTCAGATGCAACGGAAATCATGCGGATTGGAGAATCCGTTCGCGAGATATGGCCGTTTGGATGTAAGAAACGCTTGAGAAACTCAAAATTTTCGCAGTTCTGATGCTCGAAACGAATAACTTGAACGGCCTAGGGGAAAAGTGCGCATACCGTTGTAATCGGGCGAGTTTCTACTTTCAGATGCAACAGAAGTTTTGCGGATTAGTCAATCTGTTCGCGAGATATGGCAGTTTGGATGTAAGAAACGCTCGTGAAACTCAAAATTTTCGCAGTTCTGATGCTCGAAACGAATAACTGGAACGGCCTAGGGGAAAACTACACATACCGTTGTAATCGGGCGAGTCTCTACTTTTAGATGCAACAGAAATTTTCCGGATTGGTCAATCCGTTCGCGAGATATGGCAGTTTGGAGGTAAGAAACGCTTGAGAAACTCAAAATTTTCGCAGTTCTGATGCTCGAAACGAATAACTAGAACGGCCTAGGGGAAAAGTACGCATACCGTTGTAATCGGGCGAGTCTCTACTTTTAGATGCAACAGAAGTTTTGCGGATTAGTCAATCTGTTCGCGAGATATGGCAGTTTGGATGTAAGAAACGCTCGTGAAACTCAAAATTTTCGCAGTTCTGATGCTCGAAACGAATAACTGGAACGGCCTAGGGGAAAACTACACATACCGTTGTAATCGGGCGAGTCTCTACTTTTAGATGCAACAGAAATTTTCCGGATTGGTCAATCCGTTCGCGAGATATGGCAGTTTGGAGGTAAGAAACGCTTGAGAAACTCAAAATTTTCGCAGTTCTGATGCTCGAAACGAATAACTAGAACGGCCTAGGGGAAAAGTACGCATACCGTTGTAATCGGGCGAGTCTCTACTTTTAGATGCAACAGAAATTTTGCGGATTGGTCAATCCGTTCGCGAGATATGGCAGTTTGGAAGTAAGAATCGCTTGAGAAACTCAAAATTTTCGCAGTTCTGATGCTCGAAACGAATAACTAGAACGGCCTAGGGGAACACTACACACACCGTTGTAATCGGGCGAGTCTCTGCTTTCAGATGCAACAGAGATTTTGCGGATTGCTGAATCCGTTCACGAGATATGGCAGTTTGGAGGTAAGAAACGCTTGAGAAACTCAAAATTTTCGCAGTTCTGATGCTCGAAACGAATAACTAGAACGGCCTAGGGGAAAAGAACGCATACCGTTGTAATCGGGCGAGTTTCTACTTTCAGATGCAACAGAAATCATGCGGATTGGTCAATCCGTTCGCGAGATATGGTCGTTTGGATGTAAGAAACGCTTGAGAATCTCAAAATTTTCGCAGTTCCGATGCTCGAAACGAATAACTAGAACTGCCTAGTGGAAAAGTGCGCATACCGTTGTAATCGGGCGAGTTTCTACTTTCAGATGCAACAGAAATCATGCGGATTGGTCAATCCGTTCGCGAGATATGGCCGTTTGGATGTAAGAAACGCTTGAGAAACTCAAAATTTTCGCCGTTCTGATGCTCGAAACGAATAACTAGAACGGCCTAGGGGAAAAGTACGCATACCGTTGTAATCGGGCGAGTTTCTACTTGCAGATGCAACAGAAATCATGCGGATTGGTCAATCCGTTCGCGAGATATGGCCGTTTGGATGTAAGAAACGCTTGAGAAACTCAAAATTTGCGCAGTTCTGATGCTCGAAACGAATAACTAGAACGGCCTAGGGGAAAAGTACGCATACCGTTGTAATCGGGCGAGTTTCTACTTGCAGATGCAACAGAAATCATGCGGATTGGTCAATCCGTTCGCGAGATATGGCCGTTTGGATGTAAGAAACGCTTGAGAAACTCAAAATTTGGGCAGTTCTGATGCTCGAAACGAATAACTAGAACGGCCTAGGGGAAAAGTGCGCATACCGTTGTAATCGGGCGAGTTTCTACTTTCAGATGCAACGGAAATCATGCGGATTGGAGAATCCGTTCGCGAGATATGGCCGTTTGGATGTAAGAAACGCTTGAGAAACTCAAAATTTTCGCAGTTCTGATGCTCGAAACGAATAACTGGAACGGCCTAGGGGAAAAGTGCGCATACCGTTGTAATCGGGCGAGTTTCTACTTTCAGATGCAACAGAAGTTTTGCGGATTAGTCAATCTGTTCGCGAGATATGGCAGTTTGGATGTAAGAAACGCTCGTGAAACTCAAAATTTTCGCAGTTCTGATGCTCGAAACGAATAACTGGAACGGCCTAGGGGAAAACTACACATACCGTTGTAATCGGGCGAGTCTCTACTTTTAGATGCAACAGAAATTTTCCGGATTGGTCAATCCGTTCGCGAGATATGGCAGTTTGGAGGTAAGAAACGCTTGAGAAACTCAAAATTTTCGCAGTTCTGATGCTCGAAACGAATAACTAGAACGGCCTAGGGGAAAAGTACGCATACCGTTGTAATCGGGCGAGTCTCTACTTTTAGATGCAACAGAAATTTTGCGGATTGGTCAATCCGTTCGCGAGATATGGCAGTTTGGAAGTAAGAATCGCTTGAGAAACTCAAAATTTTCGCAGTTCTGATGCTCGAAACGAATAACTAGAACGGCCTAGGGGAACACTACACACACCGTTGTAATCGGGCGAGTCTCTGCTTTCAGATGCAACAGAGATTTTGCGGATTGCTGAATCCGTTCACGAGATATGGCAGTTTGGAGGTAAGAAACGCTTGAGAAACTCAAAATTTTCGCAGTTCTGATGCTCGAAACGAATAACTAGAACGGCCTAGGGGAAAAGAACGCATACCGTTGTAATCGGGCGAGTTTCTACTTTCAGATGCAACAGAAATCATGCGGATTGGTCAATCCGTTCGCGAGATATGGTCGTTTGGATGTAAGAAACGCTTGAGAATCTCAAAATTTTCGCAGTTCCGATGCTCGAAACGAATAACTAGAACTGCCTAGTGGAAAAGTGCGCATACCGTTGTAATCGGGCGAGTTTCTACTTTCAGATGCAACAGAAATCATGCGGATTGGTCAATCCGTTCGCGAGATATGGCCGTTTGGATGTAAGAAACGCTTGAGAAACTCAAAATTTTCGCCGTTCTGATGCTCGAAACGAATAACTAGAACGGCCTAGGGGAAAAGTACGCATACCGTTGTAATCGGGCGAGTTTCTACTTTCAGATGCAACAGAAATTTTGCGGATCGGTCAATCCGTTCGCGAGATATGGCAGTTTGGATGTAAGAAACGCTTGAGAAACTCAAAATTTTCGCAGTTCTGATGCTCGAAACGAATAACTGGAACGGCCTAGGGGAAAACTACACACACCGTTGTAATCGGGCGAGTCTCTACTTTCAGATGCAATAGAGATTTTGCGGATTGGTCAATCCGTTCGCGAGATATGGCAGTTTGGAGGTAAGAAACGCTTGAGAAACTCAAAATTTTCGCAGTTCTGATGCTCGTAACGAATAACTAGAACGGCCTAGGGGAAAAGTACGCATACCGTTGTAATCGGGCGAGTTTCTACTTGCAGATGCAACAGAAATTTTGCGGATTGGTCGATCCGTTCGCGAGATATGGCAGTTTGGATGTAAGAAACGCTTGAGAAATTCAAAATTTTCGCAGTTCTGATGCTCGAAACGAATAACTGGAACGGCCCAGGGGAAAGCTACACATACCGTTGTAATCGGGCGAGTCTCTACTTTCAGATGCAACAGAAATTTTCCAGATTGGTCAATCCGTTCGCGAGATATGGCAGTTTGGAGGTAAGAAACGCTTGAGAAACTCAATATTTTCGCAGTTCTGATGCTCGAAACGAATAACTAGAACGGCCTAGGGGAAAAGTGCGCATACCGTTGTAATCGGGCGAGTTTCTACTTTCAGATGCAACGGAAATCATGCGGATTGGAGAATCCGTTCGCGAGATATGGCCGTTTGGATGTAAGAAACGCTTGAGAAACTCAAAATTTTCGCAGTTCTGATGCTCGAAACGAATAACTGGAACGGCCTAGGGGAAAAGTGCGCATACCGTTGTAATCGGGCGAGTTTCTACTTTCAGATGCAACAGAAATTTTGCGGATTGGTCAATCTGTTCGCGAGATATGGCAGTTTGGATGTAAGAAACGCTTGAGAAACTCAAAATTTTCGCAGTTCTGATGCTCGAAACGAATAACTGGAACGGCCTAGGGGAAAACTACATATACCGTTGTAATCGGGCGGGTCTCTACTTTTAGATGCAACCGAAATTTTGCGGATTGGTCAATCCGTTCGCGAGATATGGCAGTTTGGAGGTAAGAAACGCTTGAGAAACTCAAAATTTTCGCAGTTCTGATGCTCGAAACGAATAACTAGAACGGCCTAGGGGAAAAGTACGCATACCGTTGTAATCGGGCGAGTTTCTACTTGCAGATGCAACAGAAATTTTGCGGATTGGTCGATCCGTTCGCGAGATATGGCAGTTTGGATGTAAGAAACGCTTGAGAAATTCAAAATTTTCGCAGTTCTGATGCTCGAAACGAATAACTGGAACGGCCCAGGGGAAAACTACACATACCGTTGTAATCGGGCGAGTCTCTACTTTCAGATGCAACAGAAATTTTCCGGATTGGTCAATCCGTTCGCGAGATATGGCAGTTTGGAGGTAAGAAACGCTTGAGAATCTCAATATTTTCGCAGTTCTGATGCTCGAAACGAATAACTAGAACGGCCTATGGGAAAAGTACGCATACCGTTGTAATCGGGCGAGTTTTTACTTGCAGATGCAACAGAAATCATGCGGATTGGTCAATCCGTTCGCGAGATATGGCCGTTTGGATGTAAGAAACGCTTGAGGAACTCAAAATTTGCGCAGTTCTGATGCTCGAAACGAATAACTAGAACGGCCTAGGGGAAAAGTGCGCATACCGTTGTAATCGGGCGAGTTTCTACTTTCAGATGCAACGGAAATCATGCGGATTGGAGAATCCGTTCGCGAGATATGGCCGTTTGGATGTAAGAAACGCTTGAGAAACTCAAAATTTTCGCAGTTCTGATGCTCGAAACGAATAACTGGAACGGCCTAGGGGAAAAGTGCGCAAACCGTTGTAATCGGGCGAGTTTCTACTTTCAGATGCAACAGAAATTTTGCGGATTGGTCAATCTGTTCGCGAGATATGGCAGTTTGGATGTAAGAAACGCTTGAGAAACTCAAAATTTTCGCAGTTCTGATGCTCGAAACGAATAACTGGAACGGCCTAGGGGAAAACTACATATACCGTTGTAATCGGGCGAGTCTCTACTTTTAGATGCAACCGAAATTTTGCGGATTGGTCGATCCGTTCGCGAGATATGGCAGTTTGGATGTAAGAATCGCTTGAGAAACTCAAAATTTACGCAGTTCTGATGCTCCAAACGAATAACTAGGACGGCCTAGGGGAAAAGTACGCATACCGTTGTAATCGGGCGAGTTTCTACTTTCAGATGCAACAGAAATCATGCGGATTGGTCAATCCGTTCGCGAGATATGGCCGTTTGGATGTAAGAAACGCTTGAGAAACTCAAAATTTGCGCAGTTCTGATGCTCGAAACGAATAACTAGAACGTCCTAGGGGAAAAGTGCGCATACCGTTGTAATCGGGCGAATTTCTACTTTCAGATGCAACGGAAATCATGCGGATTGGTCAATCCGTTCGCGAGATATGGCCGTTTGGATGTAAGAAATGCTTGAGAAACTCAAAATTTTCGCAGTTCTGATGCTCGAAACGAATAACTAGAACTGCCTAGTGGAAAAGTGCGCATACCGTTGTAATCGGGCGAGTTTCTACTTTCAGATGCAACGGAAATCATGCGGATTGGTCATTCCGTTCGCGAGATATGGCCGTTTGGATGTAAGAAACGCTTGAGAAACTCAAAATTTTCGCAGTTCTGATGCTCGAAACGAATAACTAGAACGGCCTAGGGGAAAAGTACGCATACCGTTGTAATCGGGCGAGTTTCTACTTGCAAATGCAACAGAAATTTTGCTTATTGGTCGATGCGTTCGCGAGATATGGCAGTTTGGATGTAAGAATCGCTTGAGAAACTCAAAATTTTCGCAGTTCTGATGCTCGAAACGAATAACTAGAACGGCCTAGGGGAAAACTACACACACCGTTGTAATCGGGCGAGTCTCTGCTTTCAGATGCAACAGAGATTTTGCGGATTGTTCAATCCGTTCACGAGATATGGCAGTTTGGAGGTAAGAAACGCTTGAGAAACTCAAAATTTTCGCAGTTCTGATGCTCGAAACGAATAACTAGAACGGCCTAGGGGAAAAGTACGCATACCGTTGTAATCGGGCGAGTTTCTACTTGCAAATGCAACAGAAATTTTGCGGATTGGTCGATCCGTTCGCGAGATATGGCAGTTTGGATGTAAGAATCGCTTGAGAAACTCAAAATTTTCGCAGTTCTGATGCTCGAAACGAATAACTAGAACGGCCTAGAGGTAAACTACACACACCGTTGTAATCGGGCGAGTCTCTGCTTTCAGATGCAACAGAGATTTTGCGGATTGTTCAATCCGTTCACGAGATATGGCAGTTTGGATGTAAGAAACGCTTGAGAAATTCAAAATTTTCGCAGTTCTGATGCTCGAAACGAATAACTGGAACGGCCCAGGGGAAAACTACACATACCGTTGTAATCGGACGAGTTTCTACTTTCGAATGCAACAGAAATCATGCGGATTGGTCAATCCGTTCGCGAGATATGGCCGTTTGGATGTAAGAAACGCTTGAGGAACTCAAAATTTGCGCAGTTCTGATGCTCGAAACGAATAACTAGAACTGCCTAGTGGAAAAGTGCGCATACCGTTGTAATCGGGCGAGTTTCTACTTTCAGATGCAACGGAAATCATGCGGATTGGAGAATCCGTTCGCGAGATATGGCCGTTTGGATGTAAGAAACGCTTGAGGAACTCAAAATTTTCGCAGTTCTGATGCTCGAAACGAATAACTGGAACGGCCTAGGGGAAAAGTGCGCATACCGTTGTAATCGGGCGAGTTTCTACTTTCAGATGCAACAAAAGTTTTGCGGATTAGTCAATCTGTTCGCGAGATATGGCAGTTTGGATGTAAGAAACGCTCGTGAAACTCAAAATTTTCGCAGTTCTGATGCTCGAAACGAATAACTGGAACGGCCTAGGGGAAAACTACACATACCGTTGTAATCGGGCGAGTCTCTACTTTTAGATGCAACAGAAATTTTCCGGATTGGTCAATCCGTTCGCGAGATATGGCAGTTTGGAGGTAAGAAACGCTTGAGAAACTCAAAATTTTCGCAGTTCTGATGCTCGAAACGAATAACTAGAACGGCCTAGGGGAAAAGTACGCATACCGTTGTAATCGGGCGAGTCTCTACTTTTAGATGCAACAGAAATTTTGCGGATTGGTCAATCCGTTCGCGAGATATGGCAGTTTGGAAGTAAGAATCGCTTGAGAAACTCAAAATTTTCGCAGTTCTGATGCTCGAAACGAATAACTAGAACGGCCTAGGGGAAAAGTACGCATACCGTTGTAATCGGTCGAGTTTCTACTTGCAAATGCAACAGAAATTTTGCGGATTGGTCGATCCGTTCGCGAGATATGGCAGTTTGGATGTAAGAATCGCTTGAGAAACTCAAAATTTTCGCAGTTCTGATGCTCGAAACGAATAACTAGAACGGCCTAGGGGAAAACTACACA
This sequence comes from Ptiloglossa arizonensis, assembly GCF_051014685.1. Classification (NCBI taxonomy): domain Eukaryota; kingdom Metazoa; phylum Arthropoda; class Insecta; order Hymenoptera; family Colletidae; genus Ptiloglossa; species Ptiloglossa arizonensis. The sequence continues at coordinate 11,419,499 of NW_027478385.1, forward strand.
CACCGTTGTAATCGGGCGAGTCTCTGCATTCAGATGCAACAGAGATTTTGCGGATTGTTCAATCCGTTCACGAGATATGGCAGTTTGGAGGTAAGAAACGCTTGAGAAACTCAAAATTTTCGCAGTTCTGATGCTCGAAACGAATAACTAGAACGGCCTAGGGGAAAAGTACGCATACCGTTTTAATCGGGCGAGTTTCTACTTTCAGATGCAACAGAAATCATGCGGATTGGTCAATCCGTTCGCGAGATATGGCCGTTTGGATGTAAGAAACGCTTGAGAAACTCAAAATTTGCGCAGTTCTGATGCTCGAAACGAATAACTAGAACGGCCTAGGGGAAAAGTGCGCATACCGTTGTAATCGGGCGAGTTTCTACTTTCAGATGCAACGGAAATCTTGCGGATTGGTCAATCCGTTCGCGAGATGTGGCCGTTTGGATTTACGAAACGCTTGAGAAACTCAAAATTTTCGCAGTTCTGATGCTCGAAACGAATAACTAGAACGGCCTAGGGGAAAAGTGCGCATACCGTTGTAATCGGGCGAGTTTCTACTTTCAGATGCAACGGAAATCATGCGGATTGGAGAATCCGTTCGCGAGATATGGCCGTTTGGATGTAAGAAACGCTTGAGAAACTCAAAATTTGCGCAGTTCTGATGCTCGAAACGAATAACTAGAACGGCCTAGGGGAAAAGTGCGCATACCGTTGTAATCGGGCGAGTTTCTACTTTCAGATGCAACGGAAATCATGCGGATTGGTCAATCCGTTCGCGAGATATGGCAGTTTGGAAGTAAGAATCGCTTGAGAAACTCAAAATTTTCGCAGTTCTGATGCTCGAAACGAATAACTAGAACGGCCTAGGGGAAAACTACACACACCGTTGTAATCGGGCGAGTCTCTGCTTTCAGATGCAACAGAGATTTTGCGGATTGCACAATCCGTTCACGAGATATGGCAGTTTGGAGGTAAGAAACGCTTGAGAAACTCAAAATTTTCGCAGTTCTGATGCTCGAAACGAATAACTAGAACGGCCTAGGGGAAAAGAACGCATACCGTTGTAATCGGGCGAGTTTCTACTTTCAGATGCAACAGAAATCATGCGGATTGGTCAATCCGTTCGCGAGATATGGCCGTTTGGATGTAAGAAACGCTTGAGAAACTCAAAATTTTCGCAGTTCTGATGCTCGAAACGAATAACTAGAACTGCCTAGTGGAAAAGTGCGCATACCGTTGTAATCGGGCGAGTTTCTACTTTCAGATGCAACAGAAATTTTGCGGATCGGTCAATCCGTTCGCGAGATATGGCAGTTTGGATGTAAGAATCGCTTGAGAAACTCAAAATTTTCGCAGTTCTGATGCTCGAAACGAATAACTAGAACGGCCTAGGGGAAAACTACACACACCGTTGTAATCGGGCGAGTCTCTGCTTTCAGATGCAACAGAGATTTTGCGGATTGTTCAATCCGTTCACGAGATATGGCAGTTTGGAGGTAAGAAACGCTTGAGAAACTCAAAATTTTCGCAGTTCTGATGCTCGAAACGAATAACTAGAACGGCCTAGGGGAAAAGTACGCATACCGTTGTAATCGGGCGAGTTTCTACTTTCAGATGCAACAGAAATCATGCGGATTGGTCAATCCGTTCGCGAGATATGGCCGTTTGGATGTAAGAAACGCTTGAGAAACTCAAAATTTGCGCAGTTCTGATGCTCGAAACGAATAACTAGAACGGCCTAGGGGAAAAGTGCGCATACCGTTGTAATCGGGCGAGTTTCTACTTTCAGATGCAACGGAAATCATGCGGATTGGTCAATCCGTTCGCGAGATATGGCCGTTTGGATGTAAGAAACGCTTGAGAAACTCAAAATTTTCGCAGTTCTGATGCTCGAAACGAATAACTAGAACTGCCTAGTGGACAAGTGCGCATACCGTTGTAATCGGGCGAGTTTCTACCTTCAGATGCAACGGAAATCATGCGGATTGGTCAATCCGTTCGCGAGATATGGCCGTTTGGATGTAAGAAACGCTTGAGAAACTCAAAATTTTCGCAGTTCTGATGCTCGAAACGAATAACTGGAACGGCCTAGGGGAAAAGTGCGCATACCGTTGTAATCGGGCGAGTTTCTACTTTCAGATGCAACAGAAATTTTGCGGATTGGTCAATCTGTTCGCGAGATATGGCAGTTTGGATGTAAGAAACGCTTGAGAAACTCAAAATTTTCGCAGTTCTGATGCTCGAAACGAATAACTAGAACGGCCTAGGGGAAAACTACACATACCGTTGTAATCGGGCGAGTTTCTACTTGCAAATGCAACAGAAATTTTGCGGATTGGTCGATCCGTTCGCGAGATATGGCAGTTTGGAAGTAAGAATCGCTTGAGACACTCAAAATTTTCGCAGTTTGATGCTCGAAACGAATAACTAGAACGGCCTAGGGGAAAACTACACACACCGTTGTAATCGGGCGAGTCTCTGCTTTCAGATGCAACAGAGATTTTGCGGATTGTTCAATCCGTTCACGAGATATGGCAGTTTGGAGGTAAGAAACGCTTGAGAAACTCAAAATTTGCGCAGTTCTGATGCTCGAAACGAATAACTAGAACGGCCTAGGGGAAAAGTACGCATACCGTTGTAATCGGGCGAGTTTCTACTTTCAGATGCAACAGAAATCATGCGGATTGGTCAATCCGTTCGCGAGATATGGCCGTTTGGATGTAAGAAACGCTTGAGAAACTCAAAATTTGCGCAGTTCTGATGCTCGAAACGAATAACTAGAACGGCATAGGGGAAAAGTGCGCATACCGTTGTAATCGGGCGAGTTTCTACTTTCAGATGCAACGGAAATCATGCGGATTGGTCAATCCGTTCGCGAGATATGGCCGTTTGGATGTAAGAAACGCTTGAGAAACTCAAAATTTTCGCAGTTCTGATGCTCGAAACGAATAACTAGAACTGCCTAGTGGACAAGTGCGCATACCGTTGTAATCGGGCGAGTTTCTACCTTCAGATGCAACGGAAATCATGCGGATTGGTCAATCCGTTCGCGAGATATGGCCGTTTGGATGTAAGAAACGCTTGAGGAACTCAAAATTTTCGCAGTTCTGATGCTCGAAACGAATAACCGGAACGGCCTAGGGGAAAAGTGCGCATACCGTTGTAATCGGGCGAGTTTCTACTTTCAGATGCAACGGAAATTTTGCGGATTGGTCAATCTGTTCGCGAGATATGGCAGTTTGGATGTAAGAAACGCTTGAGAAACTCAAAATTTTCGCAGTTCTGATGCTCGAAACGAATAACTGGAACGGCCTAGGGGAAAACTACACATACCGTTGTAATCGGGCGAGTCTCTACTTTTAGATGCAACAGAAATTTTGCGGATTGGTCAATCCGTTCGCGAGATATGGCAGTTTGGAGGTAAGAAACGCTTGAGAAACTCAAAATTTTCGCAGTTCTGATGCTCGAAACGAATAACTAGAACGGCCTAGGGGAAAAGTACGCATACCGTTGTAATCGGGCGAGTTTCTACTTGCAAATGCAACAGAAATTTTGCGGATTGGTCGATCCGTTCGCGAGATATGGCAGTTTGGAAGTAAGAATCGCTTGAGACACTCAAAATTTTCGCAGTTTGATGCTCGAAACGAATAACTAGAACGGCCTAGGGGAAAACTACACACACCGTTGTAATCGGGCGAGTCTCTGCTTTCAGATGCAACAGAGATTTTGCGGATTGTTCAATCCGTTCACGAGATATGGCAGTTTGGAGGTAAGAAACGCTTGAGAAACTCAAAATTTGCGCAGTTCTGATGCTCGAAACGAATAACTAGAACGGCCTAGGGGAAAAGTACGCATACCGTTGTAATCGGGCGAGTCTCTACTTTTAGATACAACAGAAATTTTGCGGATTGGTCAATCCGTTCGCGAGATATGGCCGTTTGGATGTAAGAAACGCTTGAGAAACACAAAATTTTCGCCGTTCTGATGCTCGATACGAATAACTAGAACGGCCTAGGGGAAAAGTGCGCATACCGTTGTAATCGGGCGAGTTTCTACTTTCAGATGCAACGGAAATCATGCGGATTGGTCAATCCGTTCGCGAGATATGGCCGTTTGGATTTAAGAAACGCTTGAGAAACTCAAAATTTTCGCAGTTCTGATGCTCGAAACGAATAACTAGAACTGCCTAGTGGAAAAGTGCGCATACCGTTGTAATCGGGCGAGTTTCTACTTTCAGATGCAACAGAAATCATGCGGATTGGTCAATCCGTTCGCGAGATATGGCAGTTTGGAGGTAAGAAACGCTTGAGAAACTCAAAATTTGCGCAGTTCTGATGCTCGAAACGAATAACTAGAACGGCCCAGGGGAAAAGTGCGCATACCGTTGTAATCGGGCGAGTTTCTACTTTCAGATGCAACGGAAATCATGCGGATAGGAGAATCCGTTCGCGAGATATGGCCGTTTGGATGTAAGAAACGCATGAGAAACTCAAAATTTTCGCAGTTCTGATGCTCGAAACGAATAACTGGAACGGTCTAGGGGAAAAGTGCGCATACCGTTGTAATCGGGCGAGTTTCTACTTTCAGATGCAACAGAAATCATGCGGATTGGTCAATCCGTTCGCGAGATATGGCCGTTTGGATGTAAGAAACGCTTGAGAAACTCAAAATTTGCGCAGTTCTGATGCTCGAAACGAATAACTAGAACGGCCTAGGGGAAAAGTGCGCATAACGTTGTAATCGGGCGAGTTTCTACTTTCAGATGCAACGGAAATCATGCGGATTGGTCAATCCGTTCGCGAGATATGGCCGTTTGGATGTAAGAAACGCTTGAGAAACTCAAAATTTTCGCAGTTCTGATGCTCGAAACGAATAACTAGAACTGCCTAGTGGACAAGTGCGCATACCGTTGTAATCGGGCGAGTTTCTACCTTCAGATGCAACGGAAATCATGCGGATTGGTCAATCCGTTCGCGAGATATGGCCGTTTGGATGTAAGAAACGCTTGAGAAACTCAAAATTTTCGCAGTTCTGATGCTCGAAACGAATAACTGGAACGGCCTAGGGGAAAAGTGCGCATACCGTTGTAATCGGGCGAGTTTCTACTTTCAGATGCAACAGAAATTTTGCGGATTGGTCAATCTGTTCGCGAGATATGGCAGTTTGGATGTAAGAAACGCTTGAGAAACTCAAAATTTTCGCAGTTCTGATGCTCGAAACGAATAACTGGAACGGCCTAGGGGAAAACTACACATACCGTTGTAATCGGGCGAGTTTCTACTTGCAAATGCAACAGAAATTTTGCGGATTGGTCGATCCGTTCGCGAGATATGGCAGTTTGGAAGTAAAAATCGCTTGAGACACTCAAAATTTTCGCAGTTTGATGCTCGAAACGAATAACTAGAACGGCCTAGGGGAAAACTACACACACCGTTGTAATCGGGCGAGTATCTGCTTTCAGATGCAACAGAGATTTTGCGGATTGTTCAATCCGTTCACGAGATATGGCAGTTTGGAGGTAAGAAACGCTTGAGAAACTCAAAATTTGCGCAGTTCTGATGCTCGAAACGAATAACTAGAACGGCCTAGGGGAAAAGTACGCATACCGTTGTAATCGGGCGAGTTTCTACTTTCAGATGCAACAGAAATCATGCGGATTGGTCAATCCGTTCGCGAGATATGGCCGTTTGGATGTAAGAAACGCTTGAGAAACTCAAAATTTGCGCAGTTCTGATGCTCGAAACGAATAACTAGAACGGCATAGGGGAAAAGTGCGCATACCGTTGTAATCGGGCGAGTTTCTACTTTCAGATGCAACGGAAATCATGCGGATTGGTCAATCCGTTCGCGAGATATGGCCGTTTGGATGTAAGAAACGCTTGAGAAACTCAAAATTTTCGCAGTTCTGATGCTCGAAACGAATAACTAGAACTGCCTAGTGGACAAGTGCGCATACCGTTGTAATCGGGCGAGTTTCTACCTTCAGATGCAACGGAAATCATGCGGATTGGTCAATCCGTTCGCGAGATATGGCCGTTTGGATGTAAGAAACGCTTGAGGAACTCAAAATTTTCGCAGTTCTGATGCTCGAAACGAATAACTGGAACGGCCTAGGGGAAAAGTGCGCATACCGTTGTAATCGGGCGAGTTTCTACTTTCAGATGCAACAGAAATTTTGCGGATTGGTCAATCTGTTCGCGAGATATGGCAGTTTGGATGTAAGAAACGCTTGAGAAACTCAAAATTTTCGCAGTTCTGATGCTCGAAACGAATAACTGGAACGGCCTAGGGGAAAACTACACATACCGTTGTAATCGGGCGAGTCTCTACTTTTAGATGCAACAGAAATTTTGCGGATTGGTCAATCCGTTCGCGAGATATGGCAGTTTGGAGGTAAGAAACGCTTGAGAAACTCAAAATTTTCGCAGTTCTGATGCTCGAAACGAATAACTAGAACGGCCTAGGGGAAAAGTACGCATACCGTTGTAATCGGGCGAGTTTCTACTTGCAAATGCAACAGAAATTTTGCGGATTGGTCGATCCGTTCGCGAGATATGGCAGTTTGGAAGTAAGAATCGCTTGAGACACTCAAAATTTTCGCAGTTTGATGCTCGAAACGAATAACTAGAACGGCCTAGGGGAAAACTACACACACCGTTGTAATCGGGCGAGTCTCTACTTTTAGATACAACAAAAATTTTGCGGATTGGTCAATCCGTTCGCGAGATATGGCCGTTTGGATGTAAGAAACGCTTGAGAAACACAAAATTTTCGCCGTTCTGATGCTCGATACGAATAACTAGAACGGCCTAGGGGAAAAGTGCGCATACCGTTGTAATCGGGCGAGTTTCTACTTTCAGATGCAACGGAAATCATGCGGATTGGTCAATCCGTTCGCGAGATATGGCCGTTTGGATTTAAGAAACGCTTGAGAAACTCAAAATTTTCGCAGTTCTGATGCTCGAAACGAATAACTAGAACTGCCTAGTGGAAAAGTGCGCATACCGTTGTAATCGGGCGAGTTTCTACTTTCAGATGCAACAGAAATCATGCGGATTGGTCAATCCGTTCGCGAGATATGGCAGTTTGGAGGTAAGAAACGCTTGAGAAACTCAAAATTTTCGCAGTTCTGATGCTCGAAACGAATAACTGGAACGGCCTAGGGGAAAAGTGCGCATACCGTTGTAATCGGGCGAGTTTCTACTTTCAGATGCAACAGAAATTTTGCGGATTGGTCAATCTGTTCGCGAGATATGGCCGTTTGGATGTAAGAAACGCTTGAGAAACTCAAAATTTGCGCAGTTCTGATGCTCGAAACGAATAACTAGAACGGCCTAGGGGAAAAGTACGCATACCGTTGTAATCGGGCGAGTTTCTACTTGCAGATGCAACAGAAATCATGCGGATTGGTCAATCCGTTCGCGAGATATGGCAGTTTGGAGGTAAGAAACGCTTGAGAAACTCAAAATTTTCGCAGTTCTGATGCTCGAAACGAATAACTGGAACGGCCTAGGGGAAAAGTGCGCATACCGTTGTAATCGGGCGAGTTTCTACTTTCAGATGCAACAGAAATTTTGCGGATTGGTCAATCTGTTCGCGAGATATGGCCGTTTGGATGTAAGAAACGCTTGAGAAACTCAAAATTTTCGCAGTTCTGATGCTCGAAACGAATAACTGGAACGGCCTAGGGGAAAAGTGCGCATACCGTTGTAATCGGGCGAGTTTCTACTTGCAGATGCAACAGAAATCATGCGGATTGGTCAATCCGTTCGCGAGATATGGCAGTTTGGAGGTAAGAAACGCTTGAGAAACTCAAAATTTGCGCAGTTCTGATGCTCGAAACGAATAACTAGAACGGCCCAGGGGAAAAGTGCGCATACCGTTGTAATCGGGCGAGTTTCTACTTTCAGATGCAACGGAAATCATGCGGATAGGAGAATCCGTTCGCGAGATATGGCCGTTTGGATGTAAGAAACGCATGAGAAACTCAAAATTTTCGCAGTTCTGATGCTCGAAACGAATAACTGGAACGGTCTAGGGGAAAATTGCGCATACCGTTGTAATCGGGCGAGTTTCTACTTTCAGATGCAACAGAAATCATGCGGATTGGTCAATCCGTTCGCGAGATATGGCCGTTTGGATGTAAGAAACGCTTGAGAAACTCAAAATTTGCGCAGTTCTGATGCTCGAAACGAATAACTAGAACGGCCTAGGGGAAAAGTGCGCATACCGTTGTAATCGGGCGAGTTTCTACTTTCAGATGCAACGGAAATCATGCGGATTGGTCAATCCGTTCGCGAGATATGGCCGTTTGGATGTAAGAAACGCTTGAGAAACTCAAAATTTTCGCAGTTCTGATGCTCGAAACGAATAACTAGAACTGCCTAGTGGACAAGTGCGCATACCGTTGTAATCGGGCGAGTTTCTACCTTCAGATGCAATGGAAATCATGCGGATTGGTCAATCCGTTCGCGAGATATGGCCGTTTGGATGTAAGAAACGCTTGAGAAACTCAAAATTTTCGCAGTTCTGATGCTCGAAACGAATAACTGGAACGGCCTAGGGGAAAAGTGCGCATACCGTTGTAATCGGGCGAGTTTCTACTTTCAGATGCAACAGAAATTTTGCGGATTGGTCAATCTGTTCGCGAGATATGGCAGTTTGGATGTAAGAAACGCTTGAGAAACTCAAAATTTTCGCAGTTCTGATGCTCGAAACGAATAACTGGAACGGCCTAGGGGAAAACTACACATACCGTTGTAATCGGGCGAGTTTCTACTTGCAAATGCAACAGAAATTTTGCGGATTGGTCGATCCGTTCGCGAGATATGGCAGTTTGGAAGTAAGAATCGCTTGAGACACTCAAAATTTTCGCAGTTTGATGCTCGAAACGAATAACTAGAACGGCCTAGGGGAAAACTACACACACCGTTGTAATCGGGCGAGTCTCTGCTTTCAGATGCAACAGAGATTTTGCGGATTGTTCAATCCGTTCACGAGATATGGCAGTTTGGAGGTAAGAAACGCTTGAGAAACTCAAAATTTGCGCAGTTCTGATGCTCGAAACGAATAACTAGAACGGCCTAGGGGAAAAGTACGCATACCGTTGTAATCGGGCGAGTTTCTACTTTCAGATGCAACAGAAATCATGCGGATTGGTCAATCCGTTCGCGAGATATGGCCGTTTGGATGTAAGAAACGCTTGAGAAACTCAAAATTTGCGCAGTTCTGATGCTCGAAACGAATAACTAGAACGGCATAGGGGAAAAGTGCGCATACCGTTGTAATCGGGCGAGTTTCTACTTTCAGATGCAACGGAAATCATGCGGATTGGTCAATCCGTTCGCGAGATATGGCCGTTTGGATGTAAGAAACGCTTGAGAAACTCAAAATTTTCGCAGTTCTGATGCTCGAAACGAATAACTAGAACTGCCTAGTGGACAAGTGCGCATACCGTTGTAATCGGGCGAGTTTCTACCTTCAGATGCAACGGAAATCATGCGGATTGGTCAATCCGTTCGCGAGATATGGCCGTTTGGATGTAAGAAACGCTTGAGGAACTCAAAATTTTCGCAGTTCTGATGCTCGAAACGAATAACTGGAACGGCCTAGGGGAAAAGTGCGCATACCGTTGTAATCGGGCGAGTTTCTACTTTCAGATGCAACAGAAATTTTGCGGATTGGTCAATCTGTTCGCGAGATATGGCAGTTTGGATGTAAGAAACGCTTGAGAAACTCAAAATTTTCGCAGTTCTGATGCTCGAAACGAATAACTGGAACGGCCTAGGGGAAAACTACACGTACCGTTGTAATCGGGCGAGTCTCTACTTTTAGATGCAACAGAAATTTTGCGGATTGGTCAATCCGTTCGCGAGATATGGCAGTTTGGAGGTAAGAAACGCTTGAGAAACTCAAAATTTTCGCAGTTCTGATGCTCGAAACGAATAACTAGAACGGCCTAGGGGAAAAGTACGCATACCGTTGTAATCGGGCGAGTTTCTACTTGCAAATGCAACAGAAATTTTGCGGATTGGTCGATCCGTTCGCGAGATATGGCAGTTTGGAAGTAAGAATCGCTTGAGACACTCAAAATTTTCGCAGTTTGATGCTCGAAACGAATAACTAGAACGGCCTAGGGGAAAACTACACACACCGTTGTAATCGGGCGAGTCTCTGCTTTCAGATGCAACAGAGATTTTGCGGATTGTTCAATCCGTTCACGAGATATGGCAGTTTGGAGGTAAGAAACGCTTGAGAAACTCAAAATTTGCGCAGTTCTGATGCTCGAAACGAATAACTAGAACGGCCTAGGGGAAAAGTACGCATACCGTTGTAATCGGGCGAGTCTCTACTTTTAGATACAACAGAAATTTTGCGGATTGGTCAATCCGTTCGCGAGATATGGCCGTTTGGATGTAAGAAACGCTTGAGAAACACAAAATTTTCGCCGTTCTGATGCTCGATACGAATAACTAGAACGGCCTAGGGGAAAAGTGCGCATACCGTTGTAATCGGGCGAGTTTCTACTTTCAGATGCAACGGAAATCATGCGGATTGGTCAATCCGTTCGCGAGATATGGCCGTTTGGATTTAAGAAACGCTTGAGAAACTCAAAATTTTCGCAGTTCTGATGCTCGAAACGAATAACTAGAACTGCCTAGTGGAAAAGTGCGCATACCGTTGTAATCGGGCGAGTTTCTACTTTCAGATGCAACAGAAATCATGCGGATTGGTCAATCCGTTCGCGAGATATGGCAGTTTGGAGGTAAGAAACGCTTGAGAAACTCAAAATTTGCGCATTTCTGATGCTCGAAACGAATAACTAGAACGGCCTAGGGGAAAAGTGCGCATACCGTTGTAATCGGGCGAGTTTCTACTTTCAGATGCAACGGAAATCATGCGGATTGGTCAATCCGTTCGCGAGATATGGCCGTTTGGATGTAAGAAACGCTTGAGAAACTCAAAATTTTCGCAGTTCTGATGCTCGAAACGAATAACTAGAACTGCCTAGTGGACAAGTGCGCATACCGTTGTAATCGGGCGAGTTTCTACCTTCAGATGCAACGGAAATCATGCGGATTGGTCAATCCGTTCGCGAGATATGGCCGTTTGGATGTAAGAAACGCTTGAGAAACTCAAAATTTTCGCAGTTCTGATGCTCGAAACGAATAACTGGAACGGCCTAGGGGAAAAGTGCGCATACCGTTGTAATCGGGCGAGTTTCTACTTTCAGATGCAACAGAAATTTTGCGGATTGGTCAATCTGTTCGCGAGATATGGCAGTTTGGATGTAAGAAACGCTTGAGAAACTCAAAATTTTCGCAGTTCTGATGCTCGAAACGAATAACTGGAACGGCCTAGGGGAAAACTACACATACCGTTGTAATCGGGCGAGTTTCTACTTGCAAATGCAACAGAAATTTTGCGGATTGGTCGATCCGTTCGCGAGATATGGCAGTTTGGAAGTAAGAATCGCTTGAGACACTCAAAATTTTCGCAGTTTGATGCTCGAAACGAATAACTAGAACGGCCTAGGGGAAAACTACACACACCGTTGTAATCGGGCGAGTCTCTGCTTTCAGATGCAACAGAGATTTTGCGGATTGTTCAATCCGTTCACGAGATATGGCAGTTTGGAGGTAAGAAACGCTTGAGAAACTCAAAATTTGCGCAGTTCTGATGCTCGAAACGAATAACTAGAACGGCCTAGGGGAAAAGTACGCATACCGTTGTAATCGGGCGAGTTTCTACTTTCAGATGCAACAGAAATCATGCGGATTGGTCAATCCGTTCGCGAGATATGGCCGTTTGGATGTAAGAAACGCTTGAGAAACTCAAAATTTGCGCAGTTCTGATGCTCGAAACGAATAACTAGAACGGCATAGGGGAAAAGTGCGCATACCGTTGTAATCGGGCGAGTTTCTACTTTCAGATGCAACGGAAATCATGCGGATTGGTCAATCCGTTCGCGAGATATGGCCGTTTGGATGTAAGAAACGCTTGAGAAACTCAAAATTTTCGCAGTTCTGATGCTCGAAACGAATAACTAGAACTGCCTAGTGGACAAGTGCGCATACCGTTGTAATCGGGCGAGTTTCTACCTTCAGATGCAACGGAAATCATGCGGATTGGTCAATCCGTTCGCGAGATATGGCCGTTTGGATGTAAGAAACGCTTGAGGAACTCAAAATTTTCGCAGTTCTGATGCTCGAAACGAATAACTGGAACGGCCTAGGGGAAAAGTGCGCATACCGTTGTAATCGGGCGAGTTTCTACTTTCAGATGCAACAGAAATTTTGCGGATTGGTCAATCTGTTCGCGAGATATGGCAGTTTGGATGTAAGAAACGCTTGAGAAACTCAAAATTTTCGCAGTTCTGATGCTCGAAACGAATAACTGGAACGGCCTAGGGGAAAACTACACATACCGTTGTAATCGGGCGAGTCTCTACTTTTAGATGCAACAGAAATTTTGCGGATTGGTCAATCCGTTCGCGAGATATGGCAGTTTGGAGGTAAGAAACGCTTGAGAAACTCAAAATTTTCGCAGTTCTGATGCTCGAAACGAATAACTAGAACGGCCTAGGGGAAAAGTACGCATACCGTTGTAATCGGGCGAGTTTCTACTTGCAAATGCAACAGAAATTTTGCGGATTGGTCGATCCGTTCGCGAGATATGGCAGTTTGGAAGTAAGAATCGCTTGAGACACTCAAAATTTTCGCAGTTTGATGCTCGAAACGAATAACTAGAACGGCCTAGGGGAAAACTACACACACCGTTGTAATCGGGCGAGTCTCTACTTTTAGATACAACAGAAATTTTGCGGATTGGTCAATCCGTTCGCGAGATATGGCCGTTTGGATGTAAGAAACGCTTGAGAAACACAAAATTTTCGCCGTTCTGATGCTCGATACGAATAACTAGAACGGCCTAGGGGAAAAGTGCGCATACCGTTGTAATCGGGCGAGTTTCTACTTTCAGATGCAACGGAAATCATGCGGATTGGTCAATCCGTTCGCGAGATATGGCCGTTTGGATTTAAGAAACGCTTGAGAAACTCAAAATTTTCGCAGTTCTGATGCTCGAAACGAATAACTAGAACTGCCTAGTGGAAAAGTGCACATACCGTTGTAATCGGGCGAGTTTCTACTTTCAGATGCAACAGAAATCATGCGGATTGGTCAATCCGTTCGCGAGATATGGCAGTTTGGAGGTAAGAAACGCTTGAGAAACTCAAAATTTTCGCAGTTCTGATGCTCGAAACGAATAACTGGAACGGCCTAGGGGAAAAGTGCGCATACCGTTGTAATCGGGCGAGTTTCTACTTTCAGATGCAACAGAAATTTTGCGGATTGGTCAATCTGTTCGCGAGATATGGCCGTTTGGATGTAAGAAACGCTTGAGAAACTCAAAATTTGCGCAGTTCTGATGCTCGAAACGAATAACTAGAACGGCCTAGGGGAAAAGTACGCATACCGTTGTAATCGGGCGAGTTTCTACTTGCAGATGCAACAGAAATCATGCGGATTGGTCAATCCGTTCGCGAGATATGGCAGTTAGGAGGTAAGAAACGCTTGAGAAACTCAAAATTTTCGCAGTTCTGATGCTCGAAACGAATAACTGGAACGGCCTAGGGGAAAAGTGCGCATACCGTTGTAATCGGGCGAGTTTCTACTTTCAGATGCAACAGAAATTTTGCGGATTGGTCAATCTGTTCGCGAGATATGGCCGTTTGGATGTAAGAAACGCTTGAGAAACTCAAAATTTGCGCAGTTCTGATGCTCGAAACGAATAACTAGAACGGCCTAGGGGAAAAGTACGCATACCGTTGTAATCGGGCGAGTTTCTACTTGCAGATGCAACAGAAATCATGCGGATTGGTCAATCCGTTCGCGAGATATGGCAGTTTGGAGGTAAGAAACGCTTGAGAAACTCAAAATTTGCGCAGTTCTGATGCTCGAAACGAATAACTAGAACGGCCCAGGGGAAAAGTGCGCATACCGTTGTAATCGGGCGAGTTTCTACTTTCAGATGCAACGGAAATCATGCGGATAGGAGAATCCGTTCGCGAGATATGGCCGTTTGGATGTAAGAAACGCATGAGAAACTCAAAATTTTCGCAGTTCTGATGCTCGAAACGAATAACTGGAACGGTCTAGGGGAAAAGTGCGCATACCGTTGTAATCGGGCGAGTTTCTACTTTCAGATGCAACAGAAATCATGCGGATTGGTCAATGCGTTCGCGAGATATGGCCGTTTGGATGTAAGAAACGCTTGAGAAACTCAAAATTTGCGCAGTTCTGATGCTCGAAACGAATAACTAGAACGGCCTAGGGGAAAAGTGCGCATACCGTTATAATCGGGCGAGTTTCTACTTTCAGATGCAACGGAAATCATGCGGATTGGTCAATCCGTTCGCGAGATATGGCCGTTTGGATGTAAGAAACGCTTGAGACACTCAAAATTTTCGCAGTTTGATGCTCGAAACGAATAACTAGAACGGCCTAGGGGAAAACTACACACACCGTTGTAATCGGGCGAGTCTCTGCTTTCAGATGCAACAGAGATTTTGCGGATTGTTCAATCCGTTCACGAGATATGGCAGTTTGGAGGTAAGAAACGCTTGAGAAACTCAAAATTTGCGCAGTTCTGATGCTCGAAACGAATAACTAGAACGGCCTAGGGGAAAAGTACGCATACCGTTGTAATCGGGCGAGTCTCTACTTTTAGATACAACAGAAATTTTGCGGGTTGGTCAATCCGTTCGCGAGATATGGCCGTTTGGATGTAAGAAACGCTTGAGAAACACAAAATTTTCGCCGTTCTGATGCTCGATACGAATAACTAGAACGGCCTAGGGGAAAAGTGCGCATACCGTTGTAATCGGGCGAGTTTCTACTTTCAGATGCAACGGAAATCATGCGGATTGGTCAATCCGTTCGCGAGATATGGCCGTTTGGATTTAAGAAACGCTTGAGAAACTCAAAATTTTCGCAGTTCTGATGCTCGAAACGAATAACTAGAACTGCCTAGTGGAAAAGTGCGCATACCGTTGTAATCGGGCGAGTTTCTACTTTCAGATGCAACAGAAATCATGCGGATTGGTCAATCCGTTCGCGAGATATGGCAGTTTGGAGGTAAGAAACGCTTGAGAAACTCAAAATTTTCGCAGTTCTGATGCTCGAAACGAATAACTGGAACGGCCTAGGGGAAAAGTGCGCATACCGTTGTAATCGGGCGAGTTTCTACTTTCAGATGCAACAGAAATTTTGCGGATTGGTCAATCTGTTCGCGAGATATGGCCGTTTGGATGTAAGAAACGCTTGAGAAACTCAAAATTTGCGCAGTTCTGATGCTCGAAACGAATAACTAGAACGGCCTAGGGGAAAAGTACGCATACCGTTGTAATCGGGCGAGTTTCTACTTGCAGATGCAACAGAAATCATGCGGATTGGTCAATCCGTTCGCGAGATATGGCAGTTTGGAGGTAAGAAACGCTTGAGAAACTCAAAATTTGCGCAGTTCTGATGCTCGAAACGAATAACTAGAACGGCCCAGGGGAAAAGTGCGCATACCGTTGTAATCGGGCGAGTTTCTACTTTCAGATGCAACGGAAATCATGCGGATAGGAGAATCCGTTCGCGAGATATGGCCGTTTGGATGTAAGAAACGCATGAGAAACTCAAAATTTTCGCAGTTCTGATGCTCGAAACGAATAACTGGAACGGTCTAGGGGAAAAGTGCGCATACCGTTGTAATCGGGCGAGTTTCTACTTTCAGATGCAACAGAAATCATGCGGATTGGTCAATCCGTTCGCGAGATATGGCCGTTTGGATGTAAGAAACGCTTGAGAAACTCAAAATTTGCGCAGTTCTGATGCTCGAAACGAATAACTAGAACGGCCTAGGGGAAAAGTGCGCATACCGTTGTAATCGGGCGAGTTTCTACTTTCAGATGCAACGGAAATCATGCGGATTGGTCAATCCGTTCGCGAGATATGGCCGTTTGGATGTAAGAAACGCTTGAGATACTCAAAATTTTCGCAGTTCTGATGCTCGAAACGAATAACTGGAACGGCCTAGGGGAAAAGTGCGCATACCGTTGTAATCGGGCGAGTTTCTACTTTCAGATGCAACAGAAATTTTGCGGATTGGTCAATCTGTTCGCGAGATATGGCAGTTTGGATGTAAGAAACGCTTGAGAAACTCAAAATTTTCGCAGTTCTGATGCTCGAAACGAATAACTGGAACGGCCCAGGGGAAAACTACACATACCGTTGTAATCGGGCGAGTCTCTACTTTCAGATGCAACAGAAATTTTCCAGATTGGTCAATCCGTTCGCGAGATATGGCAGTTTGGAGGTAAGAAACGCTTGAGAAACTCAATATTTTCGCAGTTCTGATGCTCGAAACGAATAACTAGAACGGCCTAGGGGAAAAGTGCGCATACCGTTGTAATCGGGCGAGTTTCTACTTTCAGATGCAACGGAAATCATGCGGATTGGAGAATCCGTTCGCGAGATATGGCCGTTTGGATGTAAGAAACGCTTGAGAAACTCAAAATTTTCGCAGTTCTGATGCTCGAAACGATTAACTGGAACGGCCTAGGGGAAAAGTGCGCATACCGTTGTAATCGGGCGAGTTTCTACTTTCAGATGCAACAGAAATTTTGCGGATTGGTCAATCTGTTCGCGAGATATGGCAGTTTGGATGTAAGAAACGCTTGAGAAACTCAAAATTTTCGCAGTTCTGATGCTCGAAACGAATAACTGGAACGGCCTAGGGGAAAACTACATATACCGTTGTAATCGGGCGAGTCTCTACTTTTAGATGCAACCGAAATTTTGCGGATTGGTCAATCCGTTCGCGAGATATGGCAGTTTGGAGGTAAGAAACGCTTGAGAAACTCAAAATTTTCGCAGTTCTGATGCTCGAAACGAATAACTAGAACGGCCTAGGGGAAAAGTACGCATACCGTTGTAATCGGGCGAGTTTCTACTTGCAGATGCAACAGAAATTTTGCGGATTGGTCGATCCGTTCGCGAGATATGGCAGTTTGGATGTAAGAAACGCTTGAGAAATTCAAAATTTTCGCAGTTCTGATGCTCGAAACGAATAACTAGAACGGCCTAGGGGAAAAGTGCGCATACCGTTGTAATCGGGCGAGTTTCTACTTTCAGATGCAACGGAAATCATGCGGATTGGTCAATCCGTTCGCGAGATATGGCCGTTTGGATGTAAGAAACGCTTGAGATACTCAAAATTTTCGCAGTTCTGATGCTCGAAACGAATAACTGGAACGGCCTAGGGGAAAAGTGCGCATACCGTTGTAATCGGGCGAGTTTCTACTTTCAGATGCAACAGAAATTTTGCGGATTGGTCAATCTGTTCGCGAGATATGGCAGTTTGGATGTAAGAAACGCTTGAGAAACTCAAAATTTTCGCAGTTCTGATGCTCGAAACGAATAACTGGAACGGCCCAGGGGAAAACTACACATACCGTTGTAATCGGGCGAGTCTCTACTTTCAGATGCAACAGAAATTTTCCAGATTGGTCAATCCGTTCGCGAGATATGGCAGTTTGGAGGTAAGAAACGCTTGAGAAACTCAATATTTTCGCAGTTCTGATGCTCGAAACGAATAACTAGAACGGCCTAGGGGAAAAGTGCGCATACCGTTGTAATCGGGCGAGTTTCTACTTTCAGATGCAACGGAAATCATGCGGATTGGAGAATCCGTTCGCGAGATATGGCCGTTTGGATGTAAGAAACGCTTGAGAAACTCAAAATTTTCGCAGTTCTGATGCTCGAAACGATTAACTGGAACGGCCTAGGGGAAAAGTGCGCATACCGTTGTAATCGGGCGAGTTTCTACTTTCAGATGCAACAGAAATTTTGCGGATTGGTCAATCTGTTCGCGAGATATGGCAGTTTGGATGTAAGAAACGCTTGAGAAACTCAAAATTTTCGCAGTTCTGATGCTCGAAACGAATAACTGGAACGGCCTAGGGGAAAACTACATATACCGTTGTAATCGGGCGAGTCTCTACTTTTAGATGCAACCGAAATTTTGCGGATTGGTCAATCCGTTCGCGAGATATGGCAGTTTGGAGGTAAGAAACGCTTGAGAAACTCAAAATTTTCGCAGTTCTGATGCTCGAAACGAATAACTAGAACGGCCTAGGGGAAAAGTACGCATACCGTTGTAATCGGGCGAGTTTCTACTTGCAGATGCAACAGAAATTTTGCGGATTGGTCGATCCGTTCGCGAGATATGGCAGTTTGGATGTAAGAAACGCTTGAGAAATTCAAAATTTTCGCAGTTCTGATGCTCGAAACGAATAACTGGAACGGCCCAGGGGAAAACTACACATACCGTTGTAATCGGGCGAGTCTCTACTTTCAGATGCAACAGAAATTTTCCGGATTGGTCAATCCGTTCGCGAGATATGGCAGTTTGGAGGTAAGAAACGCTTGAGAAACTCAATATTTTCGCAGTTCTGATGCTCGAAACGAATAACTAGAACGGCCCATGGGAAAAGTACGCATACCGTTGTAATCGGGCGAGTTTTTACTTGCAGATGCAACAGAAATCATGCGGATTGGTCAATCCGTTCGCGAGATATGGCCGTTTGGATGTAAGAAACGCTTGAGGAACTCAAAATTTGCGCAGTTCTGATGCTCGAAACGAATAACTAGAACGGCCTAGGGGAAAAGTGCGCATAGCGTTGTAATCGGGCGAGTTTCTACTTTCAGATGCAACGGAAATCATGCGGATTGGAGAATCCGTTCGCGAGATATGGCCGTTTGGATGTAAGAAACGCTTGAGAAACTCAAAATTTTCGCAGTTCTGATGCTCGAAACGAATAACTGGAACGGCCTAGGGGAAAAGTGCGCAAACCGTTGTAATCGGGCGAGTTTCTACTTTCAGATGCAACAGAAATTTTGCGGATTGGTCAATCTGTTCGCGAGATATGGCAGTTTGGATGTAAGAAACGCTTGAGAAACTCAAAATTTTCGCAGTTCTGATGCTCGAAACGAATAACTGGAACGGCCTAGGGGAAAACTACATATACCGTTGTAATCGGGCGAGTCTCTACTTTTAGATGCAACCGAAATTTTGCGGATTGGTTGATCCGTTCGCGAGATATGGCAGTTTGGATGTAAGAATCGCTTGAGAAACTCAAAATTTACGCAGTTCTGATGCTCCAAACGAATAACTAGGACGGCCTAGGGGAAAAGTATGCATACCGTTGTAATCGGGCGAGTTTCTACTTTCAGATGCAACAGAAATCATGCGGATTGGTCAATCCGTTCGCGAGATATGGCCGTTTGGATGTAAGAAACGCTTGAGAAACTCAAAATTTGCGCAGTTCTGATGCTCGAAACGAATAACTAGAACGGCCTAGGGGAAAAGTGCGCATACCGTTGTAATCGGGCGAGTTTCTACTTTCAGATGCAACGGAAATCATGCGGATTGGTCAATCCGTTCGCGAGATATGGCCGTTTGGATGTAAGAAATGCTTGAGAAACTCAAAATTTTCGCAGTTCTGATGCTCGAAACGAATAACTAGAACTGCCTAGTGGAAAAGTGCGCATACCGTTGTAATCGGGCGAGTTTCTACTTTCAGATGCAACGGAAATCATGCGGATTGGTCATTCCGTTCGCGAGATATGGCCGTTTGGATGTAAGAAACGCTTGAGAAACTCAAAATTTTCGCAGTTCTGATGCTCGAAACGAATAACTAGAACGGCCTAGGGGAAAAGTACGCATACCGTTGTAATCGGGCGAGTTTCTACTTGCAAATGCAACAGAAATTTTGCGGATTGGTCGATCCGTTCGCGAGATATGGCAGTTTGGATGTAAGAATCGCTTGAGAAACTCAAAATTTTCGCAGTTCTGATGCTCGAAACGAATAACTAGAACGGCCTAGGGGTAAACTACACACACCGTTGTAATCGGGCGAGTCTCTGCTTTCAGATGCAACAGAGATTTTGCGGATTGTTCAATCCGTTCACGAGATATGGCAGTTTGGAGGTAAGAAACGCTTGAGAAACTCAAAATTTTCGCAGTTCTGATGCTCGAAACGAATAACTAGAACGGCCTAGGGGAGAAGTACGCATACCGTTGTAATCGGGCGAGTTTCTACTTTCAGATGCAACAGAAATCATGCGGATTGGTCAATCCGTTCGCGAGATATGGCAGTTTGGAGGTAAGAAACGCTTGAGAAACTCAAAATTTTCGCAGTTCTGATGCTCGAAACGAATAACTAGAACGGCCTAGGGGAAAAGTACGCATACCGTTGTAATCGGGCGAGTTTCTACTTACAAATGCAACAGAAATTTTGCGGATTGGTCGATCCGTTCGCGAGATATGGCAGTTTGGATGTAAGAATCGCTTGAGAAACTCAAAATTTTCGCAGTTCTGATGCTCGAAACGAATAACTAGAACGGCCTAGGGGAAAACTACACACACCGTTGTAATCGGGCGAGTCTCTGCTTTCAGATGCAACAGAGATTTTGCGGATTGTTCAATCCGTTCACGAGATATGGCAGTTTGGAGGTAAGAAACGCTTGAGAAACTCAAAATTTTCGCAGATCTGATGCTCGAAACGAATAACTAGATCGGCCTAGGGGAAAAGTGCGCATACCGTTGTAATCGGGCGAGTTTCTACTTGCAGATGCAACAGAAATCATGCGGATTGGTCAATCCGTTCGCGAGATATGGCCGTTTGGATGTAAGAAACGCTTGAGAAACTCAAAATTTGCGCAGTTCTGATGCTCGAAACGAATAACTAGAACGGCCTAGGGGAAAAGTGCGCATACCGTTGTAATCGGGCGAGTTTCTACTTTCAGATGCAACGGAAATCATGCGGATTGGAGAATCCGTTCGCGAGATATGGCAGTTTGGATGTAAGAAACGCTTGAGAAACTCAAAATTTTCGCAGTTCTGATGCTCGAAACGAATAACTAGAACGGCCTAGGGGAAAAGTACGCATACCGTTGTAATCGGGCGAGTCTCTACTTTTAGATGCAACAGAAATTTTGCGGATTGGTCAATCCGTTCGCGAGATATGGCAGTTTGGAAGTAAGAATCGCTTGAGAAACTCAAAATTTTCGCAGTTCTGATGCTCGAAACGATTAACTAGAACGGCCTAGGGGAAAACTACACATACCGTTGTAATCGGGCGAGTCTCTACTTTTAGATGCAAGAGAAATTTTGCGGATTGGTCAATCCGTTCGCGAGATATGGCAGTTTGGAGGTAAGAAACGCTTGAGAAACTCAAAATTTTCGCAGTTCTGATGCTCGAAACGAATAACTAGAACGGCCTAGGGGAAAAGTACGCATACCGTTGTAATCGGTCGAGTTTCTACTTGCAAATGCAACAGAAATTTTGCGGATTGGTCGATCCGTTCGCGAGATATGGCAGTTTGGATGTAAGAATCGCTTGAGAAACTCAAAATTTTCGCAGTTCTGATGCTCGAAACGAATAACTAGAACGGCCTAGGGGAAAAGTGCGCATACCGTTGTAATCGGGCGAGTTTCTACTTTCAGATGCAACGGAAATCATGCGGATTGGAGAATCCGTTCGCGAGATATGGCCGTTTGGATGTAAGAAACGCTTGAGAAACTCAAAATTTGCGCAGTTCTGATGCTCGAAACGAATAACTAGAACGGCCTAGGGGAAAAGTGCGCATACCGTTGTAATGGGGCGAGTTTCTACTTTCAGATGCAACGGAAATCATGCGGATTGGTCAATCCGTTCGCGAGATATGGCAGTTTGGAAGTAAGAATCGCTTGAGAAACTCAAAATTTTCGCAGTTCTGATGCTCGAAACGAATAACTAGAACGGCCTAGGGGAAAACTACACACACCGTTGTAATCGGGCGAGTGTCTGCTTTCAGATGCAACAGAGATTTTGCGGATTGCTCAATCCGTTCACGAGATATGGCAGTTTGGAGGTAAGAAACGCTTGAGAAACTCAAAATTTTCGCAGTTCTGATGCTCGAAACGAATAACTAGAACGGCCTGGGGGAAAAGAACGCATACCGTTGTAATCGGGCGAGTTTCTACTTTCAGATGCAACAGAAATCATGCGGATTGGTCAATCCGTTCGCGAGATATGGCCGTTTGGATGTAAGAAACGCTTGAGAAACTCAAAATTTTCGCAGTTCTGATGCTCGAAACGAATAACTAGAACTGCCTAGTGGAAAAGTGCGCATACCGTTGTAATCGGGCGAGTTTCTACTTTCAGATGCAACAGAAATTTTGCGGATCGGTCAATCCGTTCGCGAGATATGGCAGTTTGGATGTAAGAATCGCTTGAGAAACTCAAAATGTTCGCAATTCTGATGCTCGAAACGAATAACTAGAACGGCCTAGGGGAAAACTACACACACCGTTGTAATCGGGCGAGTCTCTGCTTTCAGATGCAACAGAGATTTTGCGGATTGTTCAATCCGTTCACGAGATATGGCAGTTTGGAGGTAAGAAACGCTTGAGAAACTCAAAATTTTCGCAGTTCTGATGCTCGAAACGAATAACTAGAACGGCCTAGGGGAAAAGTACGCATACCGTTGTAATCGGGCGAGTTTCTACTTTCAGATGCAACAGAAATCATGCGGATTGGTCAATCCGTTCGCGAGATAAGGCCGTTTGGATGTAAGAAACGCTTGAGAAACTCAAAATTTGCGCAGTTCTGATGCTCGAAACGAATAACTAGAACGGCCTAGGGGAAAAGTGCGCATACCGTTGTAATCGGGCGAGTTTCTACTTTCAGATGCAACGGAAATCATGCGGATTGGAGAATCCGTTCGCGAGATATGGCCGTTTGGATGTAAGAAACGCTTGAGAAACTCAAAATTTTCGCAGTTCTGATGCTCGAAACGAATAACTGGAACGGCCTATGGGAAAAGTACGCATACCGTTGTAATCGGGCGAGTTTCTACTTGCAGATGCAACAGAAATCATGCGGATTGGTCAATCCGTTCGCGAGATATGGCCGTTTGGATGTAAGAAACGCTTGAGAAACTCAAAATTTGCGCAGTTCTGATGCTCGAAACGAATAACTAGAACGGCCTAGGGGAAGAGTACGCATACCGTTGTAATCGGGCGAGTCTCTACTTTTAGATGCAACAGAAATCATGCGGATTGGTCAATCCGTTCGCGAGATATGGCCGTTTGGATGTAAGAAACGCTTGAGAAACTCAAAATTTTCGCAGTTCTGATGCTCGAAACGAATAACTAGAACTGCCTAGTGGAAAAGTGCGCATACCGTTGTAATCGGGCGAGTTTCTACTTTCAGATGCAACAGAAATTTTGCGGATCGGTCAATCCGTTCGCGACATATGGCAGTTTGGATGTAAGAATCGCTTGAGAAACTCAAAATGTTCGCAGTTCTGATGCTCGAAACGAATAACTAGAACGGCCTAGGGGAAAACTACACACACCGTTGTAATCGGGCGAGTCTCTGCTTTCAGATGCAACAGAGATTTTGCGGATTGTTCAATCCGTTCACGAGATATGGCAGTTTGGAGGTAAGAAACGCTTGAGAAACTCAAAATTTTCGCAGTTCTGATGCTCGAAACGAATAACTAGAACGGCCTAGGGGAAAAGTACGCATACCGTTGTAATCGGGCGAGTTTCTACTTTCAGATGCAACAGAAATCATGCGGATTGGTCAATCCGTTCGCGAGATATGGCCGTTTGGATGTAAGAAACGCTTGAGAAACTCAAAATTTGCGCAGTTCTGATGCTCGAAACGAATAACTAGAACGGCCTAGGGGAAAAGTGCGCATACCGTTGTAATCGGGCGAGTTTCTACTTTCAGATGCAACGGAAATCATGCGGATTGGTCAATCCGTTCGCGAGATATGGCCGTTTGGATTTAAGAAACGCTTGAGAAACTCAAAATTTTCGCAGTTCTGATGCTCGAAACGAATAACTAGAACGGCCTAGGGGAAAAGTGCGCATACCGTTGTAATCGGGCGAGTTTCTACTTTCAGATGCAACGGAAATCATGCGGATTGGAGAATCCGTTCGCGAGATATGGCCGTTTGGATGTAAGAAACGCTTGAGAAACTCAAAATTTGCGCAGTTCTGATGCTCGAAACGAATAACTAGAACGGCCTAGGGGAAAAGTGCGCATACCGTTGTAATCGGGCGAGTTTCTACTTTCAGATGCAACGGAAATCATGCGGATTGGAGAATCCGTTCGCGAGATATGGCCGTTTGGATGTAAGAAACGCTTGAGAAACTCAAAATTTTCGCAGTTCTGATGCTCGAAACGAATAACTGGAACGGCCTATGGGAAAAGTACGCATACCGTTGTAATCGGGCGAGTTTCTACTTGCAGATGCAACAGAAATCATGCGGATTGGTCAATCCGTTCGCGAGATATGGCCGTTTGGATGTAAGAAACGCTTGAGAAACTCAAAATTTGCGCAGTTCTGATGCTCGAAACGAATAACTAGAACGGCCTAGGGGAAGAGTACGCATACCGTTGTAATCGGGCGAGTTTCTACTTGCAGATGCAACAGAAATCATGCGGATTGGTCAATCCGTTCGCGAGATATGGCCGTTTGGATGTAAGAAACGCTTGAGAAACTCAAAATTTGCGCAGTTCTGATGCTCGAAACGAATAACTAGAACGGCCTAGGGGAAAAGTGCGCATACCGTTGTAATCGGGCGAGTTTCTACTTTCAGATGCATCGGCAATCATGCGGATTGGAGAATCCGTTCGCGAGATATGGCCGTTTGGATGTAAGAAACGCTTGAGAAACTCAAAATTTTCGCAGTTCTGATGCTCGAAACGAATAACTGGAACGGCCTAGGGGAAAAGTGCGCATACCGTTGTAATCGGGCGAGTTTCTACTTTCAGATGCAACAAAAGTTTTGCGGATTAGTCAATCTGTTCGCGAGATATGGCAGTTTGGATGTAAGAAACGCTCGTGAAACTCAAAATTTTCGCAGTTCTGATGCTCGAAACGAATAACTGGAACGGCCTAGGGGAAAAGTGCGCATACCGTTGTAATCGGGCGAGTTTCTACTTTCAGATGCAACAAAAGTTTTGCGGATTAGTCAATCTGTTCGCGAGATATGGCAGTTTGGATGTAAGAAACGCTCGTGAAACTCAAAATTTTCGCAGTTCTGATGCTCGAAACGAATAACTGGAACGGCCTAGGGGAAAAGTACGCATACCGTTGTAATCGGGCGAGTTTCTACTTGCAGATGCAACAGAAATCATGCGGATTGGTCAATCCGTTCGCGAGATATGGCCGTTTGGATGTAAGAAACGCTTGAGAAACTCAAAATTTGCGCAGTTCTGATGCTCGAAACGAATAACTAGAACGGCCTAGGGGAAGAGTACGCATACCGTTGTAATCGGGCGAGTTTCTACTTGCAGATGCAACAGAAATCATGCGGATTGGTCAATCCGTTCGCGAGATATGGCCGTTTGGATGTAAGAAACGCTTGAGAAACTCAAAATTTGCGCAGTTCTGATGCTCGAAACGAATAACTAGAACGGCCTAGGGGAAAAGTGCGCATACCGTTGTAATCGGGCGAGTTTCTACTTTCAGATGCATCGGCAATCATGCGGATTGGAGAATCCGTTCGCGAGATATGGCCGTTTGGATGTAAGAAACGCTTGAGAAACTCAAAATTTTCGCAGTTCTGATGCTCGAAACGAATAACTGGAACGGCCTAGGGGAAAAGTGCGCATACCGTTGTAATCGGGCGAGTTTCTACTTTCAGATGCAACAAAAGTTTTGCGGATTAGTCAATCTGTTCGCGAGATATGGCAGTTTGGATGTAAGAAACGCTCGTGAAACTCAAAATTTTCGCAGTTCTGATGCTCGAAACGAATAACTGGAACGGCCTAGGGGAAAACTACACATACCGCTGTAATCGGGCGAGTCTCTACTTTTAGATGCAACAGAAATTTTCCGGATTGGTCAATCCGTTCGCGAGATATGGCAGTTTGGAGGTAAGAAACGCTTGAGAAACTCAAAATTTTCGCAGTTCTGATGCTCGAAACGAATAACTAGAACGGCCTAGGGGAAAAATACGCATACCGTTGTAATCGGGCGAGTCTCTACTTATAGATGCAACAGAAATTTTGCGGATTGGTCAATCCGTTCGCGAGATATGGCAGTTTGGAAGTAAGAATCGCTTGAGAAACTCAAAATTTTCGCAGTTCTGATGCTCGAAACGAATAACTAGAACGGCCTAGGGGAAAACTACACACACCGTTGTAATCGGGCGAGTCTCTGCTTTCAGATGCAACAGAGATTTTGCGGATTGCTCAATCCGTTCACGAGATATGGCAGTTTGGAGGTAAGAAACGCTTGAGAAACTCAAAATTTTCGCAGTTCTGGTGCTCGAAACGAATAACTAGAACGGCCTAGGGGAAAAGAACGCATACCGTTGTAATCGGGCGAGTTTCTACTTTCAGATGCAACAGAAATCATGCGGATTGGTCAATCCGTTCACGAGATATGGCAGTTTGGAGGTAAGAAACGCTTGAGAAACTCAAAATTTTCGCAGTTCTGATGCTCGAAACGAATAACTAGAACGGCCTAGGGGAAAAGAACGCATACCGTTGTAATCGGGCGAGTTTCTACTTTCAGATGCATCGGCAATCATGCGGATTGGAGAATCCGTTCGCGAGATATGGCCGTTTGGATGTAAGAAACGCTTGAGAAACTCAAAATTTTCGCAGTTCTGATGCTCGAAACGAATAACTAGAACGGCCTAGGGGAAAACTACACACACCGTTGTAATCGGGCGAGTCTCTGCTTTCAGATGCAACAGAGATTTTGCGGATTGCTCAATCCGTTCACGAGATATGGCAGTTTGGAGGTAAGAAACGCTTGAGAAACTCAAAATTTTCGCAGTTCTGGTGCTCGAAACGAATAACTAGAACGGCCTAGGGGAAAAGAACGCATACCGTTGTAATCGGGCGAGTTTCTACTTTCAGATGCAACAGAAATCATGCGGATTGGTCAATCCGTTCACGAGATATGGCAGTTTGGAGGTAAGAAACGCTTGAGAAACTCAAAATTTTCGCAGTTCTGATGCTCGAAACGAATAACTAGAACGGCCTAGGGGAAAAGAACGCATACCGTTGTAATCGGGCGAGTTTCTACTTTCAGATGCATCGGCAATCATGCGGATTGGAGAATCCGTTCGCGAGATATGGCCGTTTGGATGTAAGAAACGCTTGAGAAACTCAAAATTTTCGCAGTTCTGATGCTCGAAACGAATAACTGGAACGGCCTAGGGGCAAAGTGCGCATACCGTTGTAATCGGGCGAGTTTCTACTTTCAGATGCAACAAAAGTTTTGCGGATTAGTCAATCTGTTCGCGAGATATGGCAGTTTGGATGTAAGAAACGCTCGTGAAACTCAAAATTTTCGCAGTTCTGATGCTCGAAACGAATAACTGGAACGGCCTAGGGGAAAACTACACATACCGCTGTAATCGGGCGAGTCTCTACTTTTAGATGCAACAGAAATTTTCCGGATTGGTCAATCCGTTCGCGAGATATGGCAGTTTGGAGGTAAGAAACGCTTGAGAAACTCAAAATTTTCGCAGTTCTGATGCTCGAAACGAATAACTAGTACGGCCTAGGGGAAAAATACGCATACCGTTGTAATCGGGCGAGTCTCTGCTTTCAGATGCAACAGAGATTTTGCGGATTGCTCAATCCGTTCACGAGATATGGCAGTTTGGAGGTAAGAAACGCTTGAGAAACTCAAAATTTTCGCAGTTCTGATGCTCGAAACGAATAACTAGAACGGCCTAGGGGAAAAGAACCCATACCGTTGTAATCGGGCGAGTTTCTACTTTCAGATGCAACAGAAATCATGCGGATTGGTCAATCCGTTCGCGAGATATGGCCGTTTGGATGTAAGAAACGCTTGAGAAACTCAAAATTTTCGCAGTTCTGATGCTCGAAACGAATAACTAGAACTGCCTAGTGGAAAAGTGCGCATACCGTTGTAATCGGGCGAGTTTCTACTTTCAGATGCAACGGAAATCATGCGGATTGGAGAATCCGTTCGCGAGATATGGCCGTTTGGATGTAAGAAACGCTTGAGAAACTCAAAATTTTCGCAGTTCTGATGCTCGAAACGAATAACTGGAACGGCCTAGGGGAAAAGTACGCATACCGTTGTAATCGGGCGAGTTTCTACTTGCAGATGCAACAGAAATCATGCGGATTGGTCAATCCGTTCGCGAGATATGGCCGTTTGGATGTAAGAAACGCTTGAGAAACTCAAAATTTTCGCAGTTCTGATGCTCGAAACGAATAACTAGTACGGCCTAGGGGAAAAATACGCATACCGTTGTAATCGGGCGAGTCTCTGCTTTCAGATGCAACAGAGATTTTGCGGATTGCTCAATCCGTTCACGAGATATGGCAGTTTGGAGGTAAGAAACGCTTGAGAAACTCAAAATTTTCGCAGTTCTGATGCTCGAAACGAATAACTAGAACGGCCTAGGGGAAAAGAACCCATACCGTTGTAATCGGGCGAGTTTCTACTTTCAGATGCAACAGAAATCATGCGGATTGGTCAATCCGTTCGCGAGATATGGCCGTTTGGATGTAAGAAACGCTTGAGAAACTCAAAATTTTCGCAGTTCTGATGCTCGAAACGAATAACTAGAACTGCCTAGTGGAAAAGTGCGCATACCGTTGTAATCGGGCGAGTTTCTACTTTCAGATGCAACGGAAATCATGCGGATTGGAGAATCCGTTCGCGAGATATGGCCGTTTGGATGTAAGAAACGCATGAGAAACTCAAAATTTTCGCAGTTCTGATGCTCGAAACGAATAACTGGAACGGTCTAGGGGAAAATTGCGCATACCGTTGTAATCGGGCGAGTTTCTACTTTCAGATGCAACAGAAATTTTGCGGATTGGTCAATCTGTGCGCGAGATATGGCAGTTTGGATGTAAGAAACGCTTGAGAAACTCAAAATTTTCGCAGTTCTGATGCTCGAAACGAATAACTGGAACGGCCTAGGGGAAAAGTACGCATACCGTTGTAATCGGGCGAGTTTCTACTTGCAGATGCAACAGAAATCATGCGGATTGGTCAATCCGTTCGCGAGATATGGCCGTTTGGATGTAAGAAACGCTTGAGAAACTCAAAATTTGCGCAGTTCTGATGCTCGAAACGAATAACTAGAACGGCCTAGGGGAAAAGTGCGCATACCGTTGTAATCGGGCGAGCTTCTACTTTCAGATGCAACGGAAATCATGCGGATTGGTCAATCCGTTCGCGAGATATGGCCGTTTGGATTTAAGAAACGCTTGAGAAACTCAAAATTTTCGCAGTTCTGATGCTCGAAACGAATAACTAGAACTGCCTAGTGGAAAAGTGCGCATACCGTTGTAATCGGGCGAGTTTCTACTTTCAGATGCAACAGAAATCATGCGGATTGGTCAATCCGTTCGCGAGATATGGCCATTTGGAGGTAAGAAACGCTTGAGAAACACAAAATTTTCGCCGTTCTGATGCTCGAAACGAATAACTAGAACGGCCTAGGGGAAAAGTACGCATACCGTTGTAATCGGGCGAGTTTCTACTTTCAGATGCAACAGAAATTTTGCGGATCGGTCAATCCGTTCGCGAGATATGGCAGTTTGGATGTAAGAAACGCTTGAGAAACTCAAAATTTTCGCAGTTCTGATGCTCGTAACGAATAACTAGAACGGCCTAGGGGAAAAGTACGCATACCGTTGTAATCGGGCGAGTTTCTACTTGCAGATGCAACAGAAATTTTGCGGATTGGTCGATCCGTTCGCGAGATATAGCAGTTTGGATGTAAGAAACGCTTGAGAAATTCAAAATTTTCGCAGTTCTGATGCTCGAAACGAATAACTGGAACGGCCCAGGGGAAAACTACACATACCGTTGTAATCGGGCGAGTCTCTACTTTCAGATGCAACAGAAATTTTCCGGATTGGTCAATCCGTTCGCGAGATATGGCAGTTTGGAGGTAAGAAACGCTTGAGAAACTCAAAATTTTCGCAGTTCTGATGCTCGAAACGAATAACTGGAACGGCCTAGGGGAAAAGTGCGCATACCGTTGTAATCGGGCGAGTTTCTACTTTCAGATGCAACAGAAATCATGCGGATTGGTCAATCCGTTCGCGAGATATGGCAGTTTGGAGGTAAGAAACGCTTGAGAAACTCAAAATTTGCGCAGCTCTGATGCTCGAAACGAATAACTAGAACGGCCCAGGGGAAAAGTGCGCATACCGTTGTAATCGGGCGAGTTTCTACTTTCAGATGCAACGGAAATCATGCGGATTGGAGAATCCGTTCGTGAGATATGGCCGTTTGGATGTAAGAAACGCATGAGAAACTCAAAATTTTCGCAGTTCTGATGCTCGAAACGAATAACTGGAACGGTCTAGGGGAAAAGTGCGCATACCGTTGTAATCGGGCGAGTTTCTACTTTCAGATGCAACAGAAATTTTGCGGATTGGTCAATCTGTGCGCGAGATATGGCAGTTTGGATGTAAGAAACGCTTGAGAAACTCAAAATTTTCGCAGTTCTGATGCTCGAAACGAATAACTGGAACGGCCTAGGGGAAAACTACACATACCGTTGTAATCGGGCGAGTCTCTACTTTTAGATGCAACAGAAATTTTGCGGATTGGTCAATCCGTTCGCGAGATATGGCAGTCTGGAGGTAAGAAACGCTTGAGAAACTCAAAATTTTCGCAATTCTGATGCTCGAAACGAATAACTAGAACGGCCTAGGGGTAAAGTACGCATACCGTTGTAATCGGGCGAGTTTCTACTTTCAGATGCAACAGAAATCATGCGGATTGGTCAATCCGTTCGCGAGATATGGCCGTTTGGATGTAAGAAACGCTTGAGAAACTCAAAATTTGCGCAGTTCTGATGCTCGAAACGAATAACTAGAACGGCCTAGGGGAAAAGTGCGCATACCGTTGTAATCGGGCGAGTTTCTACTTTCAGATGCAACGGAAATCATGCGGATTGGTCAATCCGTTCGCGAGATATGGCCGTATGGATGTAAGAAACGCTTGAGAAACTCAAAATTTTCGCAGTTCTGATGCTCGAAACGAATAACTAGAACTGCCTAGTGGACAAGTGCGCATACCGTTGTAATCGGGCGAGTTTCTACCTTCAGATGCAACGGAAATCATGCGGATTGGTCAATCCGTTCGCGAGATATGGCCGTTTGGATGTAAGAAACGCTTGAGAAACTCAAAATTTTCGCAGTTCTGATGCTCGAAACGAATAACTGGAACGGCCTAGGGGAAAAGTGCGCATACCGTTGTAATCGGGCGGGTTTCTACTTTCAGATGCAACAGAAATTTTGCGGATTGGTCAATCTGTTCGCGAGATATGGCAGTTTGGATGTAAGAAACGCTTGAGAAACTCAAAATTTTCGCAGTTCTGATGCTCGAAACGAATAACTGGAACGGCCTAGGGGAAAACTACACATACCGTTGTAATCGGGCGAGTCTCTACTTTTAGATGCAACAGAAATTTTGCGGATTGGTCAATCCGTTCGCGAGATATGGCAGTTTGGAGGTAAGAAACGCTTGAGAAACTCAAAATTTTCGCAGTTCTGATGCTCGAAACGAATAACTAGAACGGCCTAGGGGAAAAGTACGCATACCGTTGTAATCGGGCGAGTTTCTACTTGCAAATGCAACAGAAATTTTGCGGATTGGTCGATCCGTTCGCGAGATATGGCAGTTTGGAAGTAAGAATCGCTTGAGACACTCAAAATTTTCGCAGTTTGATGCTCGAAACGAATAACTAGAACGGCCTAGGGGAAAACTACACACACCGTTGTAATCGGGCGAGTCTCTGCTTTCAGATGCAACAGAGATTTTGCGGATTGTTCAATCCGTTCACGAGATATGGCAGTTTGGAGGTAAGAAACGCTTGAGAAACTCAAAATTTGCGCAGTTCTGATGCTCGAAACGAATAACTAGAACGGCCTAGGGGAAAAGTACGCATACCGTTGTAATCGGGCGAGTCTCTACTTTTAGATACAACAGAAATTTTGCGGATTGGTCAATCCGTTCGCGAGATATGGCCGTTTGGATGTAAGAAACGCTTGAGAAACACAAAATTTTCGCCGTTCTGATGCTCGATACGAATAACTAGAACGGCCTAGGGGAAAAGTGCGCATACCGTTGTAATCGGGCGAGTTTCTACTTTCAGATGCAACGGAAATCATGCGGATTGGTCAATCCGTTCGCGAGATATGGCCGTTTGGATTTAAGAAACGCTTGAGAAACTCAAAATTTTCGCAGTTCTGATGCTCGAAACGAATAACTAGAACTGCCTAGTGGAAAAGTGCGCATACCGTTGTAATCGGGCGAGTTTCTACTTTCAGATGCAACAGAAATCATGCGGATTGGTCAATCCGTTCGCGAGATATGGCAGTTTGGAGGTAAGAAACGCTTGAGAAACTCAAAATTTTCGCAGTTCTGATGCTCGAAACGAATAACTGGAACGGCCTAGGGGAAAAGTGCGCATACCGTTGTAATCGGGCGTGTTTCTACTTTCAGATGCAACAGAAATTTTGCGGATTGGTCAATCTGTTCGCGAGATATGGCCGTTTGGATGTAAGAAACGCTTGAGAAACTCAAAATTTGCGCAGTTCTGATGCTCGAAACGAATAACTAGAACGGCCTAGGGGAAAAGTACGCATACCGTTGTAATCGGGCGAGTTTCTACTTGCAGATGCAACCGAAATCATGCGGATTTGTCAATCCGTTCGCGAGATATGGCAGTTTGGAGGTAAGAAACGCTTGAGAAACTCAAAATTTGCGCAGTTCTGATGCTCGAAACGAATAACTAGAACGGCCCAGGGGAAAAGTGCGCATACCGTTGTAATCGGGCGAGTTTCTACTTTCAGATGCAACGGAAATCATGCGGATAGGAGAATCCGTTCGCGAGATATGGCCGTTTGGATGTAAGAAACGCATGAGAAACTCAAAATTTTCGCAGTTCTGATGCTCGAAACGAATAACTGGAACGGTCTAGGGGAAAAGTGCGCATACCGTTGTAATCGGGCGAGTTTCTACTTTCAGATGCAACGGAAATCATGCGGATTGGTCAATCCGTTCGCGAGATATGGCCGTTTGGATGTAAGAAACGCTTGAGAAACTCAAAATTTTCGCAGTTCTGATGCTCGAAACGAATAACTAGAACTGCCTAGTGGACAAGTGCGCATACCGTTGTAATCGGGCGAGTTTCTACCTTCAGATGCAACGGAAATCATGCGGATTGGTCAATCCGTTCGCGAGATATGGCCGTTTGGATGTAAGAAACGCTTGAGAAACTCAAAATTTTCGCAGTTCTGATGCTCGAAACGAATAACTGGAACGGCCTAGGGGAAAAGTGCGCATACCGTTGTAATCGGGCGAGTTTCTACTTTCAGATGCAACAGAAATTTTGCGGATTGGTCAATCTGTTCGCGAGATATGGCAGTTTGGATGTAAGAAACGCTTGAGAAACTCAAAATTTTCGCAGTTCTGATGCTCGAAACGAATAACTGGAACGGCCTAGGGGAAAACTACACATACCGTTGTAATCGGGCGAGTCTCTACTTTTAGATGCAACAGAAATTTTGCGGATTGGTCAATCCGTTCGCGAGATATGGCAGTTTGGAGGTAAGAAACGCTTGAGAAACTCAAAATTTTCGCAGTTCTGATGCTCGAAACGAATAACTAGAACGGCCTAGGGGAAAAGTACGCATACCGTTGTAATCGGGCGAGTTTCTACTTGCAGATGCAACAGAAATCATGCGGATTGGTCAATCCGTTCGCGAGATATGGCCATTTGGAGGTAAGAAACGCTTGAGAAACACAAAATTTTCGCCGTTCTGATGCTCGAAACGAATAACTAGAACGGCCTAGGGGAAAAGTATGCATACCGTTGTAATCGGGCGAGTTTCTACTTTCAGATGCAACAGAAATTTTGCGGATCGGTCAATCCGTTCGCGAGATATGGCAGTTTGGATGTAAGAAACGCTTGAGAAACTCAAAATTTTCGCAGTTCTGATGCTCGTAACGAATAACTAGAACGGCCTAGGGGAAAAGTACGCATACCGTTGTAATCGGGCGAGTTTCTACTTGCAGATGCAACAGAAATTTTGCGGATTGGTCGATCCGTTCGCGAGATATAGCAGTTTGGATGTAAGAAACGCTTGAGAAATTCAAAATTTTCGCAGTTCGGATGCTCGAAACGAATAACTGGAACGGCCCAGGGGAAAACTACACATACCGTTGTAATCGGGCGAGTCTCTACTTTCAGATGCAACAGAAATTTTCCGGATTGGTCAATCCGTTCGCGAGATATGGCAGTTTGGAGGTAAGAAACGCTTGAGAAACTCAAAATTTTCGAAGTTCTGATGCTCGAAACGAATAACTGGAACGGCCTAGGGGAAAAGTGCGCATACCGTTGTAATCGGGCGAGTTTCTACTTTCAGATGCAACAGAAATTTTGCGGATTGGTCAATCTGTTCGCGAGATATGGCCGTTTGGATGTAAGAAACGCTTGAGAAACTCAAAATTTGCGCAGTTCTGATGCTCGAAACGAATAACTAGAACGGCCTAGGGGAAAAGTACGCATACCGTTGTAATCGGGCGAGTTTCTACTTGCAGATGCAATAGAAATCATGCGGATTGGTCAATCCGTTCGCGAGATATGGCAGTTTGGAGGTAAGAAACGCTTGAGAAACTCAAAATTTGCGCAGTTCTGATGCTCGAAACGAATAACTAGAACGGCCTAGGGGAAAAGTGCGCATACCGTTGTAATCGGGCGAGTTTCTACTTTCAGATGCAACGGAAATCATGCGGATTGGAGAATCCGTTCGCGAGATATGGCCGTTTGGATGTAAGAAACGCATGAGAAACTCAAAATTTTCGCAGTTCTGATGCTCGAAACGAATAACTGGAACGGCCTAGGGGAAAAGTGCGCATACCGTTGTAATCGGGCGGGTTTCTACTTTCAGATGCAACAGAAATTTTGCGGATTGGTCAATCTGTTCGCGAGATATGGCAGTTTGGATGTAAGAAACGCTTGAGAAACTCAAAATTTTCGCAGTTCTGATGCTCGAAACGAATAACTGGAACGGCCTAGGGGAAAACTACACATACCGTTGTAATCGGGCGAGTCTCTACTTTTAGATGCAACAGAAATTTTGCGGATTGGTCAATCCGTTCGCGAGATATGGCAGTCTGGAGGTAAGAAACGCTTGAGAAACTCAAAATTTGCGCAGTTCTGATGCTCGAAACGAATAACTAGAACGGCCCAGGGGAAAAGTGCGCATACCGTTGTAATCGGGCGAGTTTCTACTTTCAGATGCAACGGAAATCATGCGGATAGGAGAATCCGTTCGCGAGATATGGCCGTTTGGATGTAAGAAACGCATGAGAAACTCAAAATTTTCGCAGTTCTGATGCTCGAAACGAATAACTGGAACGGTCTAGGGGAAAAGTGCGCATACCGTTGTAATCGGGCGAGTTTCTACTTTCAGATGCAACAGAAATCAT
Organism: Ptiloglossa arizonensis; assembly: GCF_051014685.1. NCBI lineage: Eukaryota > Metazoa > Arthropoda > Insecta > Hymenoptera > Colletidae > Ptiloglossa > Ptiloglossa arizonensis. Next base: position 11,455,063 of record NW_027478385.1, read on the forward strand.
GCGGATTGGTCAATCCGTTCGCGAGATATGGCCGTTTGGATGTAAGAAACGCTTGAGAAACTCAAAATTTGCGCAGTTCTGATGCTCGAAACGAATAACTAGAACGGCCTAGGGGAAAAGTGCGCATACCGTTGTAATCGGGCGAGTTTCTACTTTCAGATGCAACGGAAATCATGCGGATTGGTCAATCCGTTCGCGAGATATGGCCGTTTGGATGTAAGAAACGCTTGAGAAACTCAAAATTTTCGTAGTTCTGATGCTCGAAACGAATAACTAGAACTGCCTAGTGGACAAGTGCGCATACCGTTGTAATCGGGCGAGTTTCTACCTTCAGATGCAACGGAAATCATGCGGATTGGTCAATCCGTTCGCGAGATATGGCCGTTTGGATGTAAGAAACGCTTGAGAAACTCAAAATTTTCGCAGTTCTGATGCTCGAAACGAATAACTGGAACGGCCTAGGGGAAAAGTGAGCATACCGTTGTAATCGGGCGAGTTTCTACTTTCAGGTGCAACAGAAATTTTGCGGATTGGTCAATCTGTTCGCGAGATATGGCAGTTTGGATGTAAGAAACGCTTGAGAAACTCAAAATTTTCGCAGTTCTGATGCTCGAAACGAATAACTGGAACGGCCTAGGGGAAAACTACACATACCGTTGTAATCGGGCGAGTCTCTACTTTTAGATGCAACAGAAATTTTGCGGATTGGTCAATCCGTTCGCGAGATATGGCAGTTTGGAGGTAAGAAACGCTTGAGAAACTCAAAATTTGCGCAGTTCTGATGCTCGAAACGAATAACTAGAACGGCCCAGGGGAAAAGTGCGCATACCGTTGTAATCGGGCGAGTTTCTACTTTCAGATGCAACGGAAATCATGCGGATAGGAGAATCCGTTCGCGAGATATGGCCGTTTGGATGTAAGAAACGCATGAGAAACTCAAAATTTTCGCAGTTCTGATGCTCGAAACGAATAACTGGAACGGTCTAGGGGAAAAGTGCGCATACCGTTGTAATCGGGCGAGTTTCTACTTTCAGATGCAACAGAAATCATGCGGATTGGTCAATCCGTTCGCGAGATATGGCCGTTTGGATGTAAGAAACGCTTGAGAAACTCAAAATTTTCGCAGTTCTGATGCTCGAAACGAATAACTGGAACGGCCTAGGGGAAAAGTGCGCATACCGTTGTAATCGAGCGAGTTTCTACTTTCAGATGCAACAGAAATTTTGCGGATTGGTCAATCTGTTCGCGAGATATGGCAGTTTGGATGTAAGAAACGCTTGAGAAACTCAAAATTTTCGCAGTTCTGATGCTCGAAACGAATAACTGGAACGGCCTAGGGGAAAACTACACATACCGTTGTAATCGGGCGAGTCTCTACTTTTAGATGCAACAGAAATTTTGCGAATTGGTCAATCCGTTCGCGAGATATGGCAGTTTGGAGGTAAGAAACGCTTGAGAAACTCAAAATTTTCGCAGTTCTGATGCTCGAAACGAATAACTAGAACGGCCTAGGGGAAAAGTACGCATACCGTTGTAATCGGGCGAGTTTCTACTTGCAGATGCAACAGAAATCATGCGGATTGGTCAATCCGTTCGCGAGATATGGCCATTTGGAGGTAAGAAACGCTTGAGAAACACAAAATTTTCGCAGTTCTGATGCTCGTAACGAATAACTAGAACGGCCTAGGGGAAAAGTACGCATACCGTTGTAATCGGGCGAGTTTCTACTTGCAGATGCAACAGAAATTTTGCGGATTGGTCGATCCGTTCGCGAGATATAGCAGTTTGGATGTAAGAAACGCTTGAGAAATTCAAAATTTTCGCAGTTCGGATGCTCGAAACGAATAACTGGAACGGCCCAGGGGAAAACTACACATACCGTTGTAATCGGGCGAGTCTCTACTTTCAGATGCAACAGAAATTTTCCGGATTGGTCAATCCGTTCGCGAGATATGGCAGTTTGGAGGTAAGAAACGCTTGAGAAACTCAAAATTTTCGAAGTTCTGATGCTCGAAACGAATAACTGGAACGGTCTAGGGGAAAAGTGCGCATACCGTTGTAATCGGGCGAGTTTCTACTTTCAGATGCAACAGAAATCATGCGGATTGGTCAATCCGTTCGCGAGATATGGCCGTTTGGATGTAAGAAACGCTTGAGAAACTCAAAATTTGCGCAGTTCTGATGCTCGAAACGAATAACTAGAACGGCCTAGGGGAAAAGTGCGCATACCGTTGTAATCGGGCGAGTTTCTACTTTCAGATGCAACGGAAATCATGCGGATTGGTCAATCCGTTCGCGAGATATGGCCGTTTGGATGTAAGAAACGCTTGAGAAACTCAAAATTTTCGTAGTTCTGATGCTCGAAACGAATAACTAGAACTGCCTAGTGGACAAGTGCGCACACCGTTGTAATCGGGCGAGTTTCTACCTTCAGATGCAACGGAAATCATGCGGATTGGTCAATCCGTTCGCGAGATATGGCCGTTTGGATGTAAGAAACGCTTGAGAAACTCAAAATTTTCGCAGTTCTGATGCTCGAAACGAATAACTGGAACGGCCTAGGGGAAAAGTGAGCATACCGTTGTAATCGGGCGAGTTTCTACTTTCAGATGCAACAGAAATTTTGCGGATTGGTCAATCTGTTCGCGAGATATGGCAGTTTGGATGTAAGAAACGCTTGAGAAACTCAAAATTTTCGCAGTTCTGATGCTCGAAACGAATAACTGGAACGGCCTAGGGGAAAACTACACATACCGTTGTAATCGGGCGAGTCTCTACTTTTAGATGCAACAGAAATTTTGCGGATTGGTCAATCCGTTCGCGAGATATGGCAGTTTGGAGGTAAGAAACGCTTGAGAAACTCAAAATTTTCGCAGTTCTGATGCTCGAAACGAATAACTAGAACGGCCTAGGGGAAAAGTACGCATACCGTTGTAATCGGGCGAGTTTCTACTTGCAAATGCAACAGAAATTTTGCGGATTGGTCGATCCGTTCGCGAGATATGGCCGTTTGGATGTAAGAAACGCTTGAGAAACACAAAATTTTCGCCGTTCTGATGCTCGATACGAATAACTAGAACGGCCTAGGGGAAAAGTGCGCATACCGTTGTAATCGGGCGAGTTTCTACTTTCAGATGCAACAGAAATTTTGCGGATTGGTCAATCTGTTCGCGAGATATGGCAGTTTGGATGTAAGAAACGCTTGAGAAACTCAACATTTTCGCAGTTCTGATGCTCGAAACGAATAACTGGAACGGCCTAGGGGAAAACTACACATACCGTTGTAATCGGGCGAGTCTCTACTTTTAGATGCAACAGAAATTTTGCGGATTGGTCAATCCGTTCGCGAGATATGGCAGTTTGGAGGTAAGAAACGCTTGAGAAACTCAAAATTTTCGCAGTTCTGATGCTCGAAACGAATAACTGGAACGGCCTAGGGGAAAAGTGCGCATACCGTTGTAATCGGGCGAGTTTCTACTTTCAGATGCAACAGAAATTTTGCGGATTGGTCAATCTGTTCGCGAGATATGGCCGTTTGGATGTAAGAAACGCTTGAGAAACTCAAAATTTGCGCAGTTCTGATGCTCGAAACGAATAACTAGAACGGCCTAGGGGAAAAGTACGCATACCGTTGTAATCGGGCGAGTTTCTACTTGCAGATGCAATAGAAATCATGCGGATTGGTCAATCCGTTCGCGAGATATGGCAGTTTGGAGGTAAGAAACGCTTGAGAAACTCAAAATTTGCGCAGTTCTGATGCTCGAAACGAATAACTAGAACGGCCTAGGGGAAAAGTGCGCATACCGTTGTAATCGGGCGAGTTTCTACTTTCAGATGCAACGGAAATCATGCGGATTGGAGAATCCGTTCGCGAGATATGGCCGTTTGGATGTAAGAAACGCATGAGAAACTCAAAATTTTCGCAGTTCTGATGCTCGAAACGAATAACTGGAACGGCCTAGGGGAAAAGTGCGCATACCGTTGTAATCGGGCGGGTTTCTACTTTCAGATGCAACAGAAATTTTGCGGATTGGTCAATCTGTTCGCGAGATATGGCAGTTTGGATGTAAGAAACGCTTGAGAAACTCAAAATTTTCGCAGTTCTGATGCTCGAAACGAATAACTGGAACGGCCTAGGGGAAAACTACACATACCGTTGTAATCGGGCGAGTCTCTACTTTTAGATGCAACAGAAATTTTGCGGATTGGTCAATCCGTTCGCGAGATATGGCAGTCTGGAGGTAAGAAACGCTTGAGAAACTCAAAATTTGCGCAGTTCTGATGCTCGAAACGAATAACTAGAACGGCCCAGGGGAAAAGTGCGCATACCGTTGTAATCGGGCGAGTTTCTACTTTCAGATGCAACGGAAATCATGCGGATAGGAGAATCCGTTCGCGAGATATGGCCGTTTGGATGTAAGAAACGCATGAGAAACTCAAAATTTTCGCAGTTCTGATGCTCGAAACGAATAACTGGAACGGTCTAGGGGAAAAGTGCGCATACCGTTGTAATCGGGCGAGTTTCTACTTTCAGATGCAACAGAAATCATGCGGATTGGTCAATCCGTTCGCGAGATATGGCCGTTTGGATGTAAGAAACGCTTGAGAAACTCAAAATTTTCGCAGTTCTGATGCTCGAAACGAATAACTGGAACGGCCTAGGGGAAAAGTGCGCATACCGTTGTAATCGGGCGAGTTTCTACTTTCAGAGGCAACAGAAATTTTGCGGATTGGTCAATCTGTTCGCGAGATATGGCAGTTTGGATGTAAGAAACGCTTGAGAAACTCAAAATTTTCGCAGTTCTGATGCTCGAAACGAATAACTGGAACGGCCTAGGGGAAAACTACACATACCGTTGTAATCGGGCGAGTCTCTACTTTTAGATGCAACAGAAATTTTGCGGATTGGTCAATCCGTTCGCGAGATATGGCAGTTTGGAGGTAAGAAACGCTTGAGAAACTCAAAATTTTCGCAGTTCTGATGCTCGAAACGAATAACTAGAACGGCCTAGGGGAAAAGTACGCATACCGTTGTAATCGGGCGAGTTTCTACTTGCAGATGCAACAGAAATCATGCGGATTGGTCAATCCGTTCGCGAGATATGGCCATTTGGAGGTAAGAAACGCTTGAGAAACACAAAATTTTCGCAGTTCTGATGCTCGTAACGAATAACTAGAACGGCCTAGGGGAAAAGTACGCATACCGTTGTAATCGGGCGAGTTTCTACTTGCAGATGCAACAGAAATTTTGCGGATTGGTCGATCCGTTCGCGAGATATAGCAGTTTGGATGTAAGAAACGCTTGAGAAATTCAAAATTTTCGCAGTTCGGATGCTCGAAACGAATAACTGGAACGGCCCAGGGGAAAACTACACATACCGTTGTAATCGGGCGAGTCTCTACTTTCAGATGCAACAGAAATTTTCCGGATTGGTCAATCCGTTCGCGAGATATGGCAGTTTGGAGGTAAGAAACGCTTGAGAAACTCAAAATTTTCGAAGTTCTGATGCTCGAAACGAATAACTGGAACGGCCTAGGGGAAAAGTGCGCATACCGTTGTAATCGGGCGAGTTTCTACTTTCAGATGCAACAGAAATTTTGCGGATTGGTCAATCTGTTCGCGAGATATGGCCGTTTGGATGTAAGAAACGCTTGAGAAACTCAAAATTTGCGCAGTTCTGATGCTCGAAACGAATAACTAGAACGGCCTAGGGGAAAAGTACGCATACCGTTGTAATCGGGCGAGTTTCTACTTGCAGATGCAATAGAAATCATGCGGATTGGTCAATCCGTTCGCGAGATATGGCAGTTTGGAGGTAAGAAACGCTTGAGAAACTCAAAATTTGCGCAGTTCTGATGCTCGAAACGAATAACTAGAACGGCCTAGGGGAAAAGTGCGCATACCGTTGTAATCGGGCGAGTTTCTACTTTCAGATGCAACGGAAATCATGCGGATTGGAGAATCCGTTCGCGAGATATGGCCGTTTGGATGTAAGAAACGCATGAGAAACTCAAAATTTTCGCAGTTCTGATGCTCGAAACGAATAACTGGAACGGCCTAGGGGAAAAGTGCGCATACCGTTGTAATCGGGCGGGTTTCTACTTTCAGATGCAACAGAAATTTTGCGGATTGGTCAATCTGTTCGCGAGATATGGCAGTTTGGATGTAAGAAACGCTTGAGAAACTCAAAATTTTCGCAGTTCTGATGCTCGAAACGAATAACTGGAACGGCCTAGGGGAAAACTACACATACCGTTGTAATCGGGCGAGTCTCTACTTTTAGATGCAACAGAAATTTTGCGGATTGGTCAATCCGTTCGCGAGATATGGCAGTCTGGAGGTAAGAAACGCTTGAGAAACTCAAAATTTGCGCAGTTCTGATGCTCGAAACGAATAACTAGAACGGCCCAGGGGAAAAGTGCGCATACCGTTGTAATCGGGCGAGTTTCTACTTTCAGATGCAACGGAAATCATGCGGATAGGAGAATCCGTTCGCGAGATATGGCCGTTTGGATGTAAGAAACGCATGAGAAACTCAAAATTTTCGCAGTTCTGATGCTCGAAACGAATAACTGGAACGGTCTAGGGGAAAAGTGCGCATACCGTTGTAATCGGGCGAGTTTCTACTTTCAGATGCAACAGAAATCATGCGGATTGGTCAATCCGTTCGCGAGATATGGCCGTTTGGATGTAAGAAACGCTTGAGAAACTCAAAATTTTCGTAGTTCTGATGCTCGAAACGAATAACTAGAACTGCCTAGTGGACAAGTGCGCATACCGTTGTAATCGGGCGAGTTTCTACCTTCAGATGCAACGGAAATCATGCGGATTGGTCAATCCGTTCGCGAGATATGGCCGTTTGGATGTTAGAAACGCTTGAGAAACTCAAAATTTTCGCAGTTCTGATGCTCGAAACGAATAACTGGAACGGCCTAGGGGAAAAGTGAGCATACCGTTGTAATCGGGCGAGTTTCTACTTTCAGATGCAACAGAAATTTTGCGGATTGGTCAATCTGTTCGCGAGATATGGCAGTTTGGATGTAAGAAACGCTTGAGAAACTCAAAATTTTCGCAGTTCTGATGCTCGAAACGAATAACTGGAACGGCCTAGGGGAAAACTACACATACCGTTGTAATCGGGCGAGTCTCTACTTTTAGATGCAACAGAAATTTTGCGGATTGGTCAATCCGTTCGCGAGATATGGCAGTTTGGAGGTAAGAAACGCTTGAGAAACTCAAAATTTGCGCAGTTCTGATGCTCGAAACGAATAACTAGAACGGCCCAGGGGAAAAGTGCGCATACCGTTGTAATCGGGCGAGTTTCTACTTTCAGATGCAACGGAAATCATGCGGATAGGAGAATCCGTTCGCGAGATATGGCCGTTTGGATGTAAGAAACGCATGAGAAACTCAAAATTTTCGCAGTTCTGATGCTCGAAACGAATAACTGGAACGGTCTAGGGGAAAAGTGCGCATACCGTTGTAATCGGGCGAGTTTCTACTTTCAGATGCAACAGAAATCATGCGGATTGGTCAATCCGTTCGCGAGATATGGCCGTTTGGATGTAAGAAACGCTTGAGAAACTCAAAATTTTCGCAGTTCTGATGCTCGAAACGAATAACTGGAACGGCCTAGGGGAAAAGTGCGCATACCGTTGTAATCGGGCGAGTTTCTACTTTCAGATGCAACAGAAATTTTGCGGATTGGTCAATCTGTTCGCGAGATATGGCAGTTTGGATGTAAGAAACGCTTGAGAAACTCAAAATTTTCGCAGTTCTGATGCTCGAAACGAATAACTGGAACGGCCTAGGGGAAAACTACACATACCGTTGTAATCGGGCGAGTCTCTACTTTTAGATGCAACAGAAATTTTGCGGATTGGTCAATCCGTTCGCGAGATATGGCAGTTTGGAGGTAAGAAACGCTTGAGAAACTCAAAATTTTCGCAGTTCTGATGCTCGAAACGAATAACTAGAACGGCCTAGGGGAAAAGTACGCATACCGTTGTAATCGGGCGAGTTTCTACTTGCAGATGCAACAGAAATCATGCGGATTGGTCAATCCGTTCGCGAGATATGGCCATTTGGAGGTAAGAAACGCTTGAGAAACACAAAATTTTCGCAGTTCTGATGCTCGTAACGAATAACTAGAACGGCCTAGGGGAAAAGTACGCATACCGTTGTAATCGGGCGAGTTTCTACTTGCAGATGCAACAGAAATTTTGCGGATTGGTCGATCCGTTCGCGAGATATAGCAGTTTGGATGTAAGAAACGCTTGAGAAATTCAAAATTTTCGCAGTTCGGATGCTCGAAACGAATAACTGGAACGGCCCAGGGGAAAACTACACATACCGTTGTAATCGGGCGAGTCTCTACTTTCAGATGCAACAGAAATTTTCCGGATTGGTCAATCCGTTCGCGAGATATGGCAGTTTGGAGGTAAGAAACGCTTGAGAAACTCAAAATTTTCGAAGTACTGATGCTCGAAACGAATAACTGGAACGGCCTAGGGGAAAAGTGCGCATACCGTTGTAATCGGGCGAGTTTCTACTTTCAGATGCAACAGAAATTTTGCGGATTGGTCAATCTGTTCGCGAGATATGGCCGTTTGGATGTAAGAAACGCTTGAGAAACTCAAAATTTGCGCAGTTCTGATGCTCGAAACGAATAACTAGAACGGCCTAGGGGAAAAGTACGCATACCGTTGTAATCGGGCGAGTTTCTACTTGCAGATGCAATAGAAATCATGCGGATTGGTCAATCCGTTCGCGAGATATGGCAGTTTGGAGGTAAGAAACGCTTGAGAAACTCAAAATTTGCGCAGTTCTGATGCTCGAAACGAATAACTAGAACGGCCTAGGGGAAAAGTGCGCATACCGTTGTAATCGGGCGAGTTTCTACTTTCAGATGCAACGGAAATCATGCGGATTGGAGAATCCGTTCGCGAGATATGGCCGTTTGGATGTAAGAAACGCATGAGAAACTCAAAATTTTCGCAGTTCTGATGCTCGAAACGAATAACTGGAACGGCCTAGGGGAAAAGTGCGCATACCGTTGTAATCGGGCGGGTTTCTACTTTCAGATGCAACAGAAATTTTGCGGATTGGTCAATCTGTTCGCGAGATATGGCAGTTTGGATGTAAGAAACGCTTGAGAAACTCAAAATTTTCGCAGTTCTGATGCTCGAAACGAATAACTGGAACGGCCTAGGGGAAAACTACACATACCGTTGTAATCGGGCGAGTCTCTACTTTTAGATGCAACAGAAATTTTGCGGATTGGTCAATCCGTTCGCGAGATATGGCAGTCTGGAGGTAAGAAACGCTTGAGAAACTCAAAATTTGCGCAGTTCTGATGCTCGAAACGAATAACTAGAACGGCCCAGGGGAAAAGTGCGCATACCGTTGTAATCGGGCGAGTTTCTACTTTCAGATGCAACGGAAATCATGCGGATAGGAGAATCCGTTCGCGAGATATGGCCGTTTGGATGTAAGAAACGCATGAGAAACTCAAAATTTTCGCAGTTCTGATGCTCGAAACGAATAACTGGAACGGTCTAGGGGAAAAGTGCGCATACCGTTGTAATCGGGCGAGTTTCTACTTTCAGATGCAACAGAAATCATGCGGATTGGTCAATCCGTTCGCGAGATATGGCCGTTTGGATGTAAGAAACGCTTGAGAAACTCAAAATTTGCGCAGTTCTGATGCTCGAAACGAATAACTAGAACGGCCTAGGGGAAAAGTGCGCATACCGTTGTAATCGGGCGAGTTTCTACTTTCAGATGCAACGGAAATCATGCGGATTGGTCAATCCGTTCGCGAGATATGGCCGTTTGGATGTAAGAAACGCTTGAGAAACTCAAAATTTTCGTAGTTCTGATGCTCGAAACGAATAACTAGAACTGCCTAGTGGACAAGTGCGCACACCGTTGTAATCGGGCGAGTTTCTACCTTCAGATGCAACGGAAATCATGCGGATTGGTCAATCCGTTCGCGAGATATGGCCGTTTGGATGTAAGAAACGCTTGAGAAACTAAAAATTTTCGCAGTTCTGATGCTCGAAACGAATAACTGGAACGGCCTAGGGGAAAAGTGAGCATACCGTTGTAATCGGGCGAGTTTCTACTTTCAGATGCAACAGAAATTTTGCGGATTGGTCAATCTGTTCGCGAGATATGGCAATTTGGATGTAAGAAACGCTTGAGAAACTCAAAATTTTCGCAGTTCTGATGCTCGAAACGAATAACTGGAACGGCCTAGGGGAAAACTACACATACCGTTGTAATCGGGCGAGTCTCTACTTTTAGATGCAACAGAAATTTTGCGGATTGGTCAATCCGTTCGCGAGATATGGCAGTTTGGAGGTAAGAAACGCTTGAGAAACTCAAAATTTTCGCAGTTCTGATGCTCGAAACGAATAACTAGAACGGCCTAGGGGAAAAGTACGCATACCGTTGTAATCGGGCGAGTTTCTACTTGCAAATGCAACAGAAATTTTGCGGATTGGTCGATCCGTTCGCGAGATATGGCCGTTTGGATGTAAGAAACGCTTGAGAAACACAAAATTTTCGCCGTTCTGATGCTCGATACGAATAACTAGAACGGCCTAGGGGAAAAGTGCGCATACCGTTGTAATCGGGCGAGTTTCTACTTTCAGATGCAATGGAAATCATGCGGATTGGTCAATCCGTTCGCGAGATATGGCCGTTTGGATTTAAGAAACGCTTGAGAAACTCAAAATTTTCGCAGTTCTGATGCTCGAAACGAATAACTAGAACTGCCTAGTGGAAAAGTGCGCATACCGTTGTAATCGGGCGAGTTTCTACTTTCAGATGCAACAGAAATCATGCGGATTGGTCAATCCGTTCGCGAGATATGGCAATTTGGAGGTAAGAAACGCTTGAGAAACACAAAATTTTCGCCGTTCTGATGCTCGAAACGAATAACTAGAACGGCCTAGGGGAAAAGTATGCATACCGTTGTAATCGGGCGAGTTTCTACTTTCAGATGCAACAGAAATTTTGCGGATCGGTCAATCCGTTCGCGAGATATGGCAGTTTGGATGTAAGAAACGCTTGAGAAACTCAAAATTTTCGCAGTTCTGATGCTCGTAACGAATAACTAGAACGGACTAGGGGAAAAGTACGCATACCGTTGTAATCGGGCGAGTTTCTACTTGCAGATGCAACAGAAATTTCGCGGATTGGTCGATCCGTTCGCGAGATATAGCAGTTTGGATGTAAGAAACGCTTGAGAAATTCAAAATTTTCGCAGTTCTGATGCTCGAAACGAATAACTGGAACGGCCCAGGGGAAAACTACACATACCGTTGTAATCGGGCGAGTCTCTACTTTCAGATGCAACAGAAATTTTGCGGATTGGTCAATCCGTTCGCGAGATATGGCAGTCTGGATGTAAGAAACGCTTGAGAAACTCAAAATTTTCGCAGTTCTGATGCTCGAAACGAATAACTGGAACGGCCTGGGGGAAAAGTGCGCATACCGTTGTAATCGGGCGAGTTTCTACTTTCAGATGCAACCGAAATTTTGCGGATTGGTCAATCTGTTCGCGAGATATGGCCGTTTGGATGTAAGAAACGCTTGAGAAACTCAAAATTTGCGCAGTTCTGATGCTCGAAACGAATAACTAGAACGGCCTAGGGGAAAAGTACGAATACCGTTGTAATCGGGCGAGTTTCTACTTGCAGATGCAACAGAAATCATGCGGATTGGTCAATCCGTTCGCGAGATATGGCAGTTTGGAGGTAAGAAACGCTTGAGAAACTCAAAATTTGCGCAGTTCTGATGCTCGCAACGAATAACTAGAACGGCCTAGGGGAAAAGTGCGCATACCGTTGTAATCGGGCGAGTTTCTACTTTCAGATGCAACGGAAATCATGCGGATTGGAGAATCCGTTCGCGAGATATGGCCGTTTGGATGTAAGAAACGCATGAGAAACTCAAAATTTTCGCAGTTCTGATGCTCGAAACGAATAACTGGAACGGCCTAGGGGAAAAGTGCGCATACCGTTGTAATCGGGCGGGTTTCTACTTTCAGATGCAACAGAAAGTTTGCGGATTGGTCAATCTGTTCGCGAGATATGGCAGTTTGGATGTAAGAAACGCTTGAGAAACTCAAAATTTTCGCAGTTCTGATGCTCGAAACGAATAACTGGAACGGCCTAGGGGAAAACTACACATACCGTTGTAATCGGGCGAGTCTCTACTTTTAGATGCAACAGAAATTTTGCGGATTGGTCAATCCGTTCGCGAGATATGGCAGTCTGGAGGTAAGAAACGCTTGAGAAACTCAAAATTTTCGCAGTTCTGATGCTCGAAACGAATAACTAGAACGGCCTAGGGGTAAAGTACGCATACCGTTGTAATCGGGCGAGTTTCAACTTTCAGATGCAACAGAAATCATGCGGATTGGTCAATCCGTTCGCGAGATATGGCCGTTTGGATGTAAGAAACGCTTGAGAAACTCAAAATTTGCGCAGTTCTGATGCTCGAAACGAATAACTAGAACGGCCTAGGGGAAAAGTGCGCATACCGTTGTAATCGGGCGAGTTTCTACTTTCAGATGCAACGGAAATCATGCGGATTGGTCAATCCGTTCGCGAGATATGGCCGTTTGGATGTAAGAAACGCTTGAGAAACTCAAAATTTTCGCAGTTCTGATGCTCGAAACGAATAACTAGAACTGCCTAGTGGACAAGTGCGCATACCGTTGTAATCGGGCGTGTTTCTACCTTCAGATGCAACGGTAATCATGCGGATTGGTCAATCCGTTCGCGAGATATGGCCGTTTGGATGTAAGAAACGCTTGAGAAACTCAAAATTTTCGCAGTTCTGATGCTCGAAACGAATAACTGGAACGGCCTAGGGGAAAAGTGCGCATACCGTTGTAATCGGGCGAGTTTCTACTTTCAGATGCAACGGAAATCATGCGGATTGGTCAATCCGTTCGCGAGATATGGCAGTCTGGAGGTAAGAAACGCTTGAGAAACTCAAAATTTGCGCAGTTCTGATGCTCGAAACGAATAACTAGAACGGCCCAGGGGAAAAGTGCGCATACCGTTGTAATCGGGCGAGTTTCTACTTTCAGATGCAACGGAAATCATGCGGATAGGAGAATCCGTTCGCGAGATATGGCCGTTTGGATGTAAGAAACGCATGAGAAACTCAAAATTTTCGCAGTTCTGATGCTCGAAACGAATAACTGGAACGGTCTAGGGGAAAAGTGCGCATACCGTTGTAATCGGGCGAGTTTCTACTTTCAGATGCAACAGAAATCATGCGGATTGGTCAATCCGTTCGCGAGATATGGCCGTTTGGATGTAAGAAACGCTTGAGAAACTCAAAATTTGCGCAGTTCTGATGCTCGAAACGAATAACTAGAACGGCCTAGGGGAAAAGTGCGCATACCGTTGTAATCGGGCGAGTTTCTACTTTCAGATGCAACGGAAATCATGCGGATTGGTCAATCCGTTCGCGAGATATGGCCGTTTGGATGTAAGAAACGCTTGAGAAACTCAAAATTTTCGTAGTTCTGATGCTCGAAACGAATAACTAGAACTGCCTAGTGGACAAGTGCGCATACCGTTGTAATCGGGCGAGTTTCTACCTTCAGATGCAACGGAAATCATGCGGATTGGTCAATCCGTTCGCGAGATATGGCCGTTTGGATGTAAGAAACGCTTGAGAAACTCAAAATTTTCGCAGTTCTGATGCTCGAAACGAATAACTGGAACGGCCTAGGGGAAAAGTGAGCATACCGTTGTAATCGGGCGAGTTTCTACTTTCAGATGCAACAGAAATTTTGCGGATTGGTCAATCTGTTCGCGAGATATGGCAGTTTGGATGTAAGAAACGCTTGAGAAACTCAAAATTTTCGCAGTTCTGATGCTCGAAACGAATAACTGGAACGGCCTAGGGGAAAACTACACATACCGTTGTAATCGGGCGAGTCTCTACTTTTAGATGCAACAGAAATTTTGCGGATTGGTCAATCCGTTCGCGAGATATGGCAGTTTGGAGGTAAGAAACGCTTGAGAAACTCAAAATTTTCGCAGTTCTGATGCTCGAAACGAATAACTAGAACGGCCTAGGGGAAAAGTACGCATACCGTTGTAATCGGGCGAGTTTCTACTTGCAAATGCAACAGAAATTTTGCGGATTGGTCGATCCGTTCGCGAGATATGGCCGTTTGGATGTAAGAAACGCTTGAGAAACACAAAATTTTCGCCGTTCTGATGCTCGATACGAATAACTAGAACGGCCTAGGGGAAAAGTGCGCATACCGTTGTAATCGGGCGAGTTTCTACTTTCAGATGCAATGGAAATCATGCGGATTGGTCAATCCGTTCGCGAGATATGGCCGTTTGGATTTAAGAAACGCTTGAGAAACTCAAAATTTTCGCAGTTCTGATGCTCGAAACGAATAACTAGAACTGCCTAGTGGAAAAGTGCGCATACCGTTGTAATCGGGCGAGTTTCTACTTTCAGATGCAACAGAAATCATGCGGATTGGTCAATCCGTTCGCGAGATATGGCAATTTGGAGGTAAGAAACGCTTGAGAAACACAAAATTTTCGCCGTTCTGATGCTCGAAACGAATAACTAGAACGGCCTAGGGGAAAAGTATGCATACCGTTGTAATCGGGCGAGTTTCTACTTTCAGATGCAACAGAAATTTTGCGGATCGGTCAATCCGTTCGCGAGATATGGCAGTTTGGATGTAAGAAACGCTTGAGAAACTCAAAATTTTCGCAGTTCTGATGCTCGTAACGAATAACTAGAACGGCCTAGGGGAAAAGTACGCATACCGAAGTAATCGGGCGAGTTTCTACTTGCAGATGCAACAGAAATTTTGCGGATTGGTCGATCCGTTCGCGAGATATAGCAGTTTGGATGTAAGAAACGCTTGAGAAATTCAAAATTTTCGCAGTTCTGATGCTCGAAACGAATAACTGGAACGGCCCAGGGGAAAACTACACATACCGTTGTAATCGGGCGAGTCTCTACTTTCAGATGCAACAGAAATTTTGCGGATTGGTCAATCCGTTCGCGAGATATGGCAGTCTGGAGGTAAGAAACGCTTGAGAAACTCAAAATTTTCGCAGTTCTGATGCTCGAAACGAATAACTGGAACGGCCTGGGGGAAAAGTGCGCATACCGTTGTAATCGGGCGAGTTTCTACTTTCAGATGCAACAGAAATTTTGCGGATTGGTCAATCTGTTCGCGAGATATGGCCGTTTGGATGTAAGAAACGCTTGAGAAACTCAAAATTTGCGCAGTTCTGATGCTCGAAACGAATAACTAGAACGGCCTAGGGGAAAAGTACGCATACCGTTGTAATCGGGCGAGTTTCTACTTGCAGATGCAACAGAAATCATGCGGATTGGTCAATCCGTTCGCGAGATATGGCAGTTTGGAGGTAAGAAACGCTTGAGAAACTCAAAATTTGCGCAGTTCTGATGCTCGCAACGAATAACTAGAACGGCCTAGGGGAAAAGTGCGCATACCGTTGTAATCGGGCGAGTTTCTACTTTCAGATGCAACGGAAATCATGCGGATTGGAGAATCCGTTCGCGAGATATGGCCGTTTGGATGTAAGAAACGCATGAGAAACTCAAAATTTTCGCAGTTCTGATGCTCGAAACGAATAACTGGAACGGCCTAGGGGAAAAGTGCGCATACCGTTGTAATCGGGCGGGTTTCTACTTTCAGATGCAACAGAAATTTTGCGGATTGGTCAATCTGTTCGCGAGATATGGCAGTTTGGATGTAAGAAACGCTTGAGAAACTCAAAATTTTCGCAGTTCTGATGCTCGAAACGAATAACTGGAACGGCCTAGGGGAAAACTACACATACCGTTGTAATCGGGCGAGTCTCTACTTTTAGATGCAACAGAAATTTTGCGGATTGGTCAATCCGTTCGCGAGATATGGCAGTCTGGAGGTAAGAAACGCTTGAGAAACTCAAAATTTTCGCAGTTCTGATGCTCGAAACGAATAACTAGAACGGCCTAGGGGTAAAGTACGCATACCGTTGTAATCGGGCGAGTTTCAACTTTCAGATGCAACAGAAATCATGCGGATTGGTCAATCCGTTCGCGAGATATGGCCGTTTGGATGTAAGAAACGCTTGAGAAACTCAAAATTTGCGCAGTTCTGATGCTCGAAACGAATAACTAGAACGGCCTAGGGGAAAAGTGCGCATACCGTTGTAATCGGGCGAGTTTCTACTTTCAGATGCAACGGAAATCATGCGGATTGGTCAATCCGTTCGCGAGATATGGCCGTTTGGATGTAAGAAACGCTTGAGAAACTCAAAATTTTCGCAGTTCTGATGCTCGAAACGAATAACTAGAACTGCCTAGTGGACAAGTGCGCATACCGTTGTAATCGGGCGTGTTTCTACCTTCAGATGCAACGGTAATCATGCGGATTGGTCAATCCGTTCGCGAGATATGGCCGTTTGGATGTAAGAAACGCTTGAGAAACTCAAAATTTTCGCAGTTCTGATGCTCGAAACGAATAACTGGAACGGCCTAGGGGAAAAGTGCGCATACCGTTGTAATCGGGCGAGTGTCTACTTTCAGATGCAACAGAAATTTTGCGGATTGGTCAATCTGTTCGCGAGATATGGCAGTTTGGATGTAAGAAACGCTTGAGAAACTCAAAATTTTCGCAGTTCTGATGCTCGAAACGAATAACTGGAACGGCCTAGGGGAAAACTACACATACCGTTGTAATCGGGCGAGTCTCTACTTTTAGATGCAACAGAAATTTTGCGGATTGGTCAATCCGTTCGCGAGATATGGCAGTTTGGAGGTAAGAAACGCTTGAGAAACTCAAAATTTTCGCAGTTCTGATGCTCGAAACGAATAACTGGAACGGCCTAGGGGAAAACTACACATACCGTTGTAATCGGGCGAGTCTCTACTTTTAGATGCAACAGAAATTTTGCGGATTGGTCAATCCGTTCGCGAGATATGGCAGTTTGGAGGTAAGAAACGCTTGAGAAACTCAAAATTTTCGCAGTTCTGATGCTCGAAACGAATAACTAGAACGGCCTAGGGGAAAAGTACGCATACCGTTGTAATCGGGCGAGTTTCTACTTGCAAATGCAACAGAAATTTTGCGGATTGGTCGATCCGTTCGCGAGATATGGCCGTTTGGATGTAAGAAACGCTTGAGAAACACAAAATTTTCGCCGTTCTGATGCTCGATACGAATAACTAGAACGGCCTAGGGGAAAAGTGCGCATACCGTTGTAATCGGGCGAGTTTCTACTTTCAGATGCAACGGAAATCATGCGGATTGGTCAATCCGTTCGCGAGGTATGGCCGTTTGGATTTAAGAAACGCTTGAGAAACTCAAAATTTTCGCAGTTCTGATGCTCGAAACGAATAACTAGAACTGCCTAGTGGAAAAGTGCGCATACCGTTGTAATCGGGCGAGTTTCTACTTTCAGATGCAACAGAAATCATGCGGATTGGTCAATCCGTTCGCGAGATATGGCCATTTGGAGGTAAGAAACGCTTGAGAAACACAAAATTTTCGCCGTTCTGATGCTCGAAACGAATAACTAGAACGGCCTAGGGGAAAAGTATGCATACCGTTGTAATCGGGCGAGTTTCTACTTGCAGATGCAACAGAAATTTTGCGGATTGGTCGATCCGTTCGCGAGATATAGCAGTTTGGATGTAAGAAACGCATGAGAAACTCAAAATTTTCGCAGTTCTGATGCTCGAAACGAATAACTGGAACGGCCTAGGGGAAAAGTGCGCATACCGTTGTAATCGGGCGGATTTCTACTTTCAGATGCAACAGAAATTTTGCGGATTGGTCAATCTGTTCGCGAGATATGGCAGTTTGGATGTAAGAAACGCTTGAGAAACTCAAAATTTTCGCAGTTCTGATGCTCGAAACGAATAACTGGAACGGCCTAGGGGAAAACTACACATACCGTTGTAATCGGGCGAGTCTCTACTTTTAGATGCAACAGAAATTTTGCGCATTGGTCAATCCGTTCGCGAGATATGGCAGTCTGGAGGTAAGAAACGCTTGAGAAACTCAAAATTTTCGCAGTTCTGATGCTCGAAACGAATAACTAGAACGGCCTAGGGGTAAAGTACGCATACCGTTGTAATCGGGCGAGTTTCAACTTTCAGATGCAACAGAAATCATGCGGATTGGTCAATCCGTTCGCGAGATATGGCCGTTTGGATGTAAGAAACGCCTGAGAAACTCAAAATTTGCGCAGTTCTGATGCTCGAAACGAATAACTAGAACGGCCTAGGGGAAAAGTGCGCATACCGTTGTAATCGGGCGAGTTTCTACTTTCAGATGCAACGGAAATCATGCGGATTGGTCAATCCGTTCGCGAGATATGGCCGTTTGGATGTAAGAAACGCTTGAGAAACTCAAAATTTTCGCAGTTCTGATGCTCGAAACGAATAACTAGAACTGCCTAGTGGACAAGTGCGCATACCGTTGTAATCGGGCGTGTTTCTACCTTCAGATGCAACGGTAATCATGCGGATTGGTCAATCCGTTCGCGAGATATGGCCGTTTGGATGTAAGAAACGCTTGAGAAACTCAAAATTTTCGCAGTTCTGATGCTCGAAACGAATAACTGGAACGGCCTAGGGGAAAAGTGCGCATACCGTTGTAATCGGGCGAGTTTCTACTTTCAGATGCAACAGAAATTTTGCGGATTGGTCAATCTGTTCGCGAGATATGGCAGTTTGGATGTAAGAAACGCTTGAGAAACTCAAAATTTTCGCAGTTCTGATGCTCGAAACGAATAACTGGAACGGTCTAGGGGAAAAGTGCGCATACCGTTGTAATCGGGCGAGTTTCTACTTTCAGATGCAACAGAAATCATGCGGATTGGTCAATCCGTTCGCGAGATATGGCCGTTTGGATGTAAGAAACGCTTGAGAAACTCAAAATTTGCGCAGTTCTGATGCTCGAAACGAATAACTAGAACGGCCTAGGGGAAAAGTGCGCATACCGTTGTAATCGGGCGAGTTTCTACTTTCAGATGCAACGGAAATCATGCGGATTGGTCAATCCGTTCGCGAGATATGGCCGTTTGGATGTAAGAAACGCTTGAGAAACTCAAAATTTTCGTAGTTCTGATGCTCGAAACGAATAACTAGAACTGCCTAGTGGACAAGTGCGCATACCGTTGTAATCGGGCGAGTTTCTACCTTCGGATGCAACGGAAATCATGCGGATTGGTCAATCCGTTCGCGAGATATGGCCGTTTGGATGTAAGAAACGCTTGAGAAACTCAAAATTTTCGCAGTTCTGATGCTCGAAACGAATAACTGGAACGGCCTAGGGGAAAAGTGAGCATACCGTTGTAATCGGGCGAGTTTCTACTTTCAGATGCAACAGAAATTTTGCGGATTGGTCAATCTGTTCGCGAGATATGGCAGTTTGGATGTAAGAAACGCTTGAGAAACTCAAAATTTTCGCAGTTCTGATGCTCGAAACGAATAACTGGAACGGCCTAGGGGAAAACTACACATACCGTTGTAATCGGGCGAGTTTCTACTTTTAGATGCAACAGAAATTTTGCGGATTGGTCAATCCGTTCGCGAGATATGGCAGTTTGGAGGTAAGAAACGCTTGAGAAACTCAAAATTTTCGCAGTTCTGATGCTCGAAACGAATAACTAGAACGGCCTAGGGGAAAAGTACGCATACCGTTGTAATCGGGCGAGTTTCTACTTGCAAATGCAACAGAAATTTTGCGGATTGGTCGATCCGTTCGCGAGATATGGCCGTTTGGATGTAAGAAACGCTTGAGAAACACAAAATTTTCGCCGTTCTGATGCTCGATACGAATAACTAGAACGGCCTAGGGGAAAAGTGCGCATACCGTTGTAATCGGGCGAGTTTCTACTTTCAGATGCAATGGAAATCATGCGGATTGGTCAATCCGTTCGCGAGATATGGCCGTTTGGATTTAAGAAACGCTTGAGAAACTCAAAATTTTCGCAGTTCTGATGCTCGAAACGAATAACTAGAACTGCCTAGTGGAAAAGTGCGCATACCGTTGTAATCGGGCGAGTTTCTACTTTCAGATGCAACAGAAATCATGCGGATTGGTCAATCCGTTCGCGAGATATGGCAATTTGGAGGTAAGAAACGCTTGAGAAACACAAAATTTTCGCCGTTCTGATGCTCGAAACGAATAACTAGAACGGCCTAGGGGAAAAGTATGCATACCGTTGTAATCGGGCGAGTTTCTACTTTCAGATGCAACAGAAATTTTGCGGATCGGTCAATCCGTTCGCGAGATATGGCAGTTTGGATGTAAGAAACGCTTGAGAAACTCAAAATTTTCGCAGTTCTGATGCTCGTAACGAATAACTAGAACGGCCTAGGGGAAAAGTACGCATACCGTTGTAATCGGGCGAGTTTCTACTTGCAGATGCAACAGAAATTTTGCGGATTGGTCGATCCGTTCGCGAGATATAGCAGTTTGGATGTAAGAAACGCTTGAGAAATTCAAAATTTTCGCAGTTCTGATGCTCGAAACGAATAACTGGAACGGCCCAGGGGAAAACTACACATACCGTTGTAATCGGGCGAGTCTCTACTTTCAGATGCAACAGAAATTTTGCGGATTGGTCAATCCGTTCGCGAGATATGGCAGTCTGGAGGTAAGAAACGCTTGAGAAACTCAAAATTTTCGCAGTTCTGATGCTCGAAACGAATAACTGGAACGGCCTGGGGGAAAAGTGCGCATACCGTTGTAATCGGGCGAGTTTCTACTTTCAGATGCAACAGAAATTTTGCGGATTGGTCAATCTGTTCGCGAGATATGGCCGTTTGGATGTAAGAAACGCTTGAGAAACTCAAAATTTGCGCAGTTCTGATGCTCGAAACGAATAACTAGAACGGCCTAGGGGAAAAGTACGCATACCGTTGTAATCGGGCGAGTTTCTACTTGCAGATGCAACAGAAATCATGCGGATTGGTCAATCCGTTCGCGAGATATGGCAGTTTGGAGGTAAGAAACGCTTGAGAAACTCAAAATTTGCGCAGTTCTGATGCTCGCAACGAATAACTAGAACGGCCTAGGGGAAAAGTGCGCATACCGTTGTAATCGGGCGAGTTTCTACTTTCAGATGCAACGGAAATCATGCGGATTGGAGAATCCGTTCGCGAGATATGGCCGTTTGGATGTAAGAAACGCATGAGAAACTCAAAATTTTCGCAGTTCTGATGCTCGAAACGAATAACTGGAACGGCCTAGGGGAAAAGTGCGCATACCGTTGTAATCGGGCGGGTTTCTACTTTCAGATGCAACAGAAATTTTGCGGATTGGTCAATCTGTTCGCGAGATATGGCAGTTTGGATGTAAGAAACGCTTGAGAAACTCCAAATTTTCGCAGTTCTGATGCTCGAAACGAATAACTGGAACGGCCTAGGGGAAAACTACACATACCGTTGTAATCGGGCGAGTCTCTACTTTTAGATGCAACAGAAATTTTGCGGATTGGTCAATCCGTTCGCGAGATATGGCAGTCTGGAGGTAAGAAACGCTTGAGAAACTCAAAATTTTCGCAGTTCTGATGCTCGAAACGAATAACTAGAACGGCCTAGGGGTAAAGTACGCATACCGTTGTAATCGGGCGAGTTTCAACTTTCAGATGCAACAGAAATCATGCGGATTGGTCAATCCGTTCGCGAGATATGGCCGTTTGGATGTAAGAAACGCTTGAGAAACTCAAAATTTGCGCAGTTCTGATGCTCGAAACGAATAACTAGAACGGCCTAGGGGAAAAGTGCGCATACCTTTGTAATCGGGCGAGTTTCTACTTTCAGATGCAACGGAAATCATGCGGATTGGTCAATCCGTTCGCGAGATATGGCCGTTTGGATGTAAGAAACGCTTGAGAAACTCAAAATTTTCGCAGTTCTGATGCTCGAAACGAATAACTAGAACTGCCTAGTGGACAAGTGCGCATACCGTTGTAATCGGGCGTGTTTCTACCTTCAGATGCAACGGTAATCATGCGGATTGGTCAATCCGTTCGCGAGATATGGCCGTTTGGATGTAAGAAACGCTTGAGAAACTCAAAATTTTCGCAGTTCTGATGCTCGAAACGAATAACTGGAACGGCCTAGGGGAAAAGTGCGCATACCGTTGTAATCGGGCGAGTGTCTACTTTCAGATGCAACAGAAATTTTGCGGATTGGTCAATCTGTTCGCGAGATATGGCAGTTTGGATGTAAGAAACGCTTGAGAAACTCAAAATTTTCGCAGTTCTGATGCTCGAAACGAATAACTGGAACGGCCTAGGGGAAAATTACACATACCGTTGTAATCGGGCGAGTCTCTACTTTTAGATGCAACAGAAATTTTGCGGATTGGTCAATCCGTTCGCGAGATATGGCAGTTTGGAGGTAAGAAACGCTTGAGAAACTCAAAATTTTCGCAGTTCTGATGCTCGAAACGAATAACTGGAACGGCCTAGGGGAAAACTACACATACCGTTGTAATCGGGCGAGTCTCTACTTTTAGATGCAACAGAAATTTTGCGGATTGGTCAATCCGTTCGCGAGATATGGCAGTTTGGAGGTAAGAAACGCTTGAGAAACTCAAAATTTTCGCAGTTCTGATGCTCGAAACGAATAACTAGAACGGCCTAGGGGAAAAGTACGCATACCGTTGTAATCGGGCGAGTTTCTACTTGCAAATGCAACAGAAATTTTGCGGATTGGTCGATCCGTTCGCGAGATATGGCCGTTTGGATGTAAGAAACGCTTGAGAAACACAAAATTTTCGCCGTTCTGATGCTCGATACGAATAACTAGAACGGCCTAGGGGAAAAGTGCGCATACCGTTGTAATCGGGCGAGTTTCTACTTTCAGATGCAACGGAAATCATGCGGATTGGTCAATCCGTTCGCGAGATATGGCCGTTTGGATTTAAGAAACGCTTGAGAAACTCAAAATTTTCGCAGTTCTGATGCTCGAAACGAATAACTAGAACTGCCTAGTGGAAAAGTGCGCATACCGTTGTAATCGGGCGAGTTTCTACTTTCAGATGCAACAGAAATCATGCGGATTGGTCAATCCGTTCGCGAGATATGGCCATTTGGAGGTAAGAAACGCTTGAGAAACACAAAATTTTCGCCGTTCTGATGCTCGAAACGAATAACTAGAACGGCCTAGGGGAAAAGTATGCATACCGTTGTAATCGGGCGAGTTTCTACTTGCAGATGCAACAGAAATTTTGCGGATTGGTCGATCCGTTCGCGAGATATAGCAGTTTGGATGTAAGAAACGCATGAGAAACTCAAAATTTTCGCAGTTCTGATGCTCGAAACGAATAACTGGAACGGCCTAGGGGAAAAGTGCGCATACCGTTGTAATCGGGCGGATTTCTACTTTCAGATGCAACAGAAATTTTGCGGATTGGTCAATCTGTTCGCGAGATATGGCAGTTTGGATGTAAGAAACGCTTGAGAAACTCAAAATTTTCGCAGTTCTGATGCTCGAAACGAATAACTGGAACGGCCTAGGGGAAAACTACACATACCGTTGTAATCGGGCGAGTCTCTACTTTTAGATGCAACAGAAATTTTGCGCATTGGTCAATCCGTTCGCGAGATATGGCAGTCTGGAGGTAAGAAACGCTTGAGAAACTCAAAATTTTCGCAGTTCTGATGCTCGAAACGAATAACTAGAACGGCCTAGGGGTAAAGTACGCATACCGTTGTAATCGGGCGAGTTTCAACTTTCAGATGCAACAGAAATCATGCGGATTGGTCAATCCGTTCGCGAGATATGGCCGTTTGGATGTAAGAAACGCCTGAGAAACTCAAAATTTGCGCAGTTCTGATGCTCGAAACGAATAACTAGAACGGCCTAGGGGAAAAGTGCGCATACCGTTGTAATCGGGCGAGTTTCTACTTTCAGATGCAACGGAAATCATGCGGATTGGTCAATCCGTTCGCGAGATATGGCCGTTTGGATGTAAGAAACGCTTGAGAAACTCAAAATTTTCGCAGTTCTGATGCTCGAAACGAATAACTAGAACTGCCTAGTGGACAAGTGCGCATACCGTTGTAATCGGGCGTGTTTCTACCTTCAGATGCAACGGTAATCATGCGGATTGGTCAATCCGTTCGCGAGATATGGCCGTTTGGATGTAAGAAACGCTTGAGAAACTCAAAATTTTCGCAGTTCTGATGCTCGAAACGAATAACTGGAACGGCCTAGGGGAAAAGTGCGCATACCGTTGTAATCGGGCGAGTTTCTACTTTCAGATGCAACAGAAATTTTGCGGATTGGTCAATCTGTTCGCGAGATATGGCAGTTTGGATGTAAGAAACGCTTGAGAAACTCAAAATTTTCGCAGTTCTGATGCTCGAAACGAATAACTGGAACGGTCTAGGGGAAAAGTGCGCATACCGTTGTAATCGGGCGAGTTTCTACTTTCAGATGCAACAGAAATCATGCGGATTGGTCAATCCGTTCGCGAGATATGGCCGTTTGGATGTAAGAAACGCTTGAGAAACTCAAAATTTGCGCAGTTCTGATGCTCGAAACGAATAACTAGAACGGCCTAGGGGAAAAGTGCGCATACCGTTGTAATCGGGCGAGTTTCTACTTTCAGATGCAACGGAAATCATGCGGATTGGTCAATCCGTTCGCGAGATATGGCCGTTTGGATGTAAGAAACGCTTGAGAAACTCAAAATTTTCGTAGTTCTGATGCTCGAAACGAATAACTAGAACTGCCTAGTGGACAAGTGCGCATACCGTTGTAATCGGGCGAGTTTCTACCTTCGGATGCAACGGAAATCATGCGGATTGGTCAATCCGTTCGCGAGATATGGCCGTTTGGATGTAAGAAACGCTTGAGAAACTCAAAATTTTCGCAGTTCTGATGCTCGAAACGAATAACTGGAACGGCCTAGGGGAAAAGTGAGCATACCGTTGTAATCGGGCGAGTTTCTACTTTCAGATGCAACAGAAATTTTGCGGATTGGTCAATCTGTTCGCGAGATATGGCAGTTTGGATGTAAGAAACGCTTGAGAAACTCAAAATTTTCGCAGTTCTGATGCTCGAAACGAATAACTGGAACGGCCTAGGGGAAAACTACACATACCGTTGTAATCGGGCGAGTTTCTACTTTTAGATGCAACAGAAATTTTGCGGATTGGTCAATCCGTTCGCGAGATATGGCAGTTTGGAGGTAAGAAACGCTTGAGAAACTCAAAATTTTCGCAGTTCTGATGCTCGAAACGAATAACTAGAACGGCCTAGGGGAAAAGTACGCATACCGTTGTAATCGGGCGAGTTTCTACTTGCAAATGCAACAGAAATTTTGCGGATTGGTCGATCCGTTCGCGAGATATGGCCGTTTGGATGTAAGAAACGCTTGAGAAACACAAAATTTTCGCCGTTCTGATGCTCGATACGAATAACTAGAACGGCCTAGGGGAAAAGTGCGCATACCGTTGTAATCGGGCGAGTTTCTACTTTCAGATGCAATGGAAATCATGCGGATTGGTCAATCCGTTCGCGAGATATGGCCGTTTGGATTTAAGAAACGCTTGAGAAACTCAAAATTTTCGCAGTTCTGATGCTCGAAACGAATAACTAGAACTGCCTAGTGGAAAAGTGCGCATACCGTTGTAATCGGGCGAGTTTCTACTTTCAGATGCAACAGAAATCATGCGGATTGGTCAATCCGTTCGCGAGATATGGCAATTTGGAGGTAAGAAACGCTTGAGAAACACAAAATTTTCGCCGTTCTGATGCTCGAAACGAATAACTAGAACGGCCTAGGGGAAAAGTATGCATACCGTTGTAATCGGGCGAGTTTCTACTTGCAGATGCAACAGAAATTTTGCGGATTGGTCGATCCGTTCGCGAGATATAGCAGTTTGGATGTAAGAAACGCTTGAGAAATTCAAAATTTTCGCAGTTCTGATGCTCGAAACGAATAACTGGAACGGCCCAGGGGAAAACTACACATACCGTTGTAATCGGGCGAGTCTCTACTTTCAGATGCAACAGAAATTTTCCGGATTGGTCAATCCGTTCGCGAGATATGGCAGTTTGGAGGTAAGAAACGCTTGAGAAACTCAAAATTTTCGCAGTTCTGATGCTCGAAACGAATAACTGGAACGGCCTAGGGGAAAAGTACGCATACCGTTGTAATCGGGCGTGTTTCTACTTTTAGATGCAACAGAAATTTTGCGGATTGGTCAATCCGTTCGCGAGATATGGCAGTTTGGAGGTAAGAAACGCTTGAGAAACTCAAAATTTTCGCAGTTCTGATGCTCGAAACGAATAACTAGAACTGCCTAGTGGAAAAGTGCGCATACCGTTGTAATCGGGCGAGTTTCTACTTTCAGATGCAACAGAAATTTTGCGGATCGGTCAATCCGTTCGCGAGATATGGCAGTTTGGATGTAAGAAACGCTTGAGAAACTCAAAATTTTCGCAGTTCTGATGCTCGTAACGAATAACTAGAACGGCCTAGGGGAAAAGTACGCATACCGTTGTAATCGGGCGAGTTTCTACTTGCAGGTGCAACAGAAATTTTGCGGATTGGTCGATCCGTTCGCGAGATATAGCAGTTTGGATGTAAGAAACGCTTGAGAAATTCAAAATTTTCGCAGTTCTGATGCTCGAAACGAATAACTGGAACGGCCCAGGGGAAAACTACACATACCGTTGTAATCGGGCGAGTCTCTACTTTCAGATGCAACAGAAATTTTCCGGATTGGTCAATCCGTTCGCGAGATATGGCAGTTTGGAGGTAAGAAACGCTTGAGAAACTCAAAATTTTCGCAGTTCTGATGCTCGAAACGAATAACTGGAACGGCCTAGGGGAAAAGTACGCATACCGTTGTAATCGGGCGTGTTTCTACCTTCAGATGCAACGGTAATCATGCGGATTGGTCAATCCGTTCGCGAGATATGGCCGTTTGGATGTAAGAAACGCTTGAGAAACTCAAAATTTTCGCAGTTCTGATGCTCGAAACGAATAACTGGAACGGCCTAGGGGAAAAGTGCGCATACCGTTGTAATCGGGCGAGTTTCTACTTTCAGATGCAACAGAAATTTTGCGGATTGGTCAATCTGTTCGCGAGATATGGCAGTTTGGATGTAAGAAACGCTTGAGAAACTCAAAATTTTCGCAGTTCTGATGCTCGAAACGAATAACTGGAACGGCCTAGGGGAAAACTACACATACCGTTGTAATCGGGCGAGTCTCTACTTTTAGATGCAACAGAAATTTTGCGGATTGGTCAATCCGTTCGCGAGATATGGCAGTTTGGAGGTAAGAAACGCTTGAGAAACTCAAAATTTTCGCAGTTCTGATGCTCGAAACGAATAACTAGAACGGCCTAGGGGAAAAGTACGCATACCGTTGTAATCGGGCGTGTTTCTACCTTCAGATGCAACGGTAATCATGCGGATTGGTCAATCCGTTCGCGAGATATGGCCGTTTGGATGTAAGAAACGCTTGAGAAACTCAAAATTTTCGCAGTTCTGATGCTCGAAACGAATAACTGGAACGGCCTAGGGGAAAAGTGAGCATACCGTTGTAATCGGGCGAGTTTCTACTTTCAGATGCAACAGAAATTTTGCGGATTGGTCAATCTGTTCGCGAGATATGGCAGTTTGGATGTAAGAAACGCTTGAGAAACTCAAAATTTTCGCAGTTCTGATGCTCGAAACGAATAACTGGAACGGCCTAGGGGAAAACTACACATACCGTTGTAATCGGGCGAGTTTCTACTTTTAGATGCAACAGAAATTTTGCGGATTGGTCAATCCGTTCGCGAGATATGGCAGTTTGGAGGTAAGAAACGCTTGAGAAACTCAAAATTTTCGCAGTTCTGATGCTCGAAACGAATAACTAGAACGGCCTAGGGGAAAAGTACGCATACCGTTGTAATCGGGCGAGTTTCTACTTGCAAATGCAACAGAAATTTTGCGGATTGGTCGATCCGTTCGCGAGATATGGCCGTTTGGATGTAAGAAACGCTTGAGAAACACAAAATTTTCGCCGTTCTGATGCTCGATACGAATAACTAGAACGGCCTAGGGGAAAAGTGCGCATACCGTTGTAATCGGGCGAGTCTCTACTTTCAGATGCAACAGAAATTTTCCGGATTGGTCAATCCGTTCGCGAGATATGGCAGTTTGGAGGTAAGAAACGCTTGAGAAACTCAAAATTTTCGCAGTTCTGATGCTCGAAACGAATAACTGGAACGGCCTAGGGGAAAAGTACGCATACCGTTGTAATCGGGCGTGTTTCTACCTTCAGATGCAACGGTAATCATGCGGATTGGTCAATCCGTTCGCGAGATATGGCCGTTTGGATGTAAGAAACGCTTGAGAAACTCAAAATTTTCGCAGTTCTGATGCTCGAAACGAATAACTGGAACGGCCTAGGGGAAAAGTGCGCATACCGTTGTAATCGGGCGAGTTTCTACTTTCAGATGCAACAGAAATTTTGCGGATTGGTCAATCTGTTCGCGAGATATGGCAGTTTGGATGTAAGAAACGCTTGAGAAACTCAAAATTTTCGCAGTTCTGATGCTCGAAACGAATAACTGGAACGGCCTAGGGGAAAACTACACATACCGTTGTAATCGGGCGAGTCTCTACTTTTAGATGCAACAGAAATTTTGCGGATTGGTCAATCCGTTCGCGAGATATGGCAGTTTGGAGGTAAGAAACGCTTGAGAAACTCAAAATTTTCGCAGTTCTGATGCTCGAAACGAATAACTAGAACGGCCTAGGGGAAAAGTACGCATACCGTTGTAATCGGGCGTGTTTCTACCTTCAGATGCAACGGTAATCATGCGGATTGGTCAATCCGTTCGCGAGATATGGCCGTTTGGATGTAAGAAACGCTTGAGAAACTCAAAATTTTCGCAGTTCTGATGCTCGAAACGAATAACTGGAACGGCCTAGGGGAAAAGTGAGCATACCGTTGTAATCGGGCGAGTTTCTACTTTCAGATGCAACAGAAATTTTGCGGATTGGTCAATCTGTTCGCGAGATATGGCAGTTTGGATGTAAGAAACGCTTGAGAAACTCAAAATTTTCGCAGTTCTGATGCTCGAAACGAATAACTGGAACGGCCTAGGGGAAAACTACACATACCGTTGTAATCGGGCGAGTTTCTACTTTTAGATGCAACAGAAATTTTGCGGATTGGTCAATCCGTTCGCGAGATATGGCAGTTTGGAGGTAAGAAACGCTTGAGAAACTCAAAATTTTCGCAGTTCTGATGCTCGAAACGAATAACTAGAACGGCCTAGGGGAAAAGTACGCATACCGTTGTAATCGGGCGAGTTTCTACTTGCAAATGCAACAGAAATTTTGCGGATTGGTCGATCCGTTCGCGAGATATGGCCGTTTGGATGTAAGAAACGCTTGAGAAACACAAAATTTTCGCCGTTCTGATGCTCGATACGAATAACTAGAACGGCCTAGGGGAAAAGTGCGCATACCGTTGTAATCGGGCGAGTTTCTACTTTCAGATGCAATGGAAATCATGCGGATTGGTCAATCCGTTCGCGAGATATGGCCGTTTGGATTTAAGAAACGCTTGAGAAACTCAAAATTTTCGCAGTTCTGATGCTCGAAACGAATAACTAGAACTGCCTAGTGGAAAAGTGCGCATACCGTTGTAATCGGGCGAGTTTCTACTTTCAGATGCAACAGAAATCATGCGGATTGGTCAATCCGTTCGCGAGATATGGCAATTTGGAGGTAAGAAACGCTTGAGAAACACAAAATTTTCGCCGTTCTGATGCTCGAAACGAATAACTAGAACGGCCTAGGGGAAAAGTATGCATACCGTTGTAATCGGGCGAGTTTCTACTTGCAGATGCAACAGAAATTTTGCGGATTGGTCGATCCGTTCGCGAGATATAGCAGTTTGGATGTAAGAAACGCTTGAGAAATTCAAAATTTTCGCAGTTCTGATGCTCGAAACGAATAACTGGAACGGCCCAGGGGAAAACTACACATACCGTTGTAATCGGGCGAGTCTCTACTTTCAGATGCAACAGAAATTTTCCGGATTGGTCAATCCGTTCGCGAGATATGGCAGTTTGGAGGTAAGAAACGCTTGAGAAACTCAAAATTTTCGCAGTTCTGATGCTCGAAACGAATAACTGGAACGGCCTAGGGGAAAAGTACGCATACCGTTGTAATCGGGCGTGTTTCTACTTTTAGATGCAACAGAAATTTTGCGGATTGGTCAATCCGTTCGCGAGATATGGCAGTTTGGAGGTAAGAAACGCTTGAGAAACTCAAAATTTTCGCAGTTCTGATGCTCGAAACGAATAACTGGAACGGCCTAGGGGAAAACTACACATACCGTTGTAATCGGGCGAGTCTCTACTTTTAGATGCAACAGAAATTTTGCGGATTGGTCAATCCGTTCGCGAGATATGGCAGTTTGGAGGTAAGAAACGCTTGAGAAACTCAAAATTTTCGCAGTTCTGATGCTCGAAACGAATAACCAGAACGGCCTAGGGGAAAAGTACGCATACCGTTGTAATCGGGCGAGTTTCTACTTGCAAATGCAACAGAAATTTTGCGGATTGGTCGATCCGTTCGCGAGATATGGCAGTTTGGAAGTAAGAATCGCTTGAGACACTCAAAATTTTCGCAGTTTGATGCTCGAAACGAATAACTAGAACGGCCTAGGGGAAAACTACACACACCGTTGTAATCGGGCGAGTCTCTGCTTTCAGATGCAACAGAGATTTTGCGGATTGTTCAATCCGTTCACGAGATATGGCAGTTTGGAGGTAAGAAACGCTTGAGAAACTCAAAATTTGCGCAGTTCTGATGCTCGAAACGAATAACTAGAACGGCCTAGGGGAAAAGTACGCATACCGTTGTAATCGGGCGAGTTTCTACTTTCAGATGCAACAGAAATCATGCGGATTGGTCAATCCGTTCGCGAGATATGGCCGTTTGGATGTAAGAAACGCTTGAGAAACTCAAAATTTGCGCAGTTCTGATGCTCGAAACGAATAACTAGAACGGCATAGGGGAAAAGTGCGCATACCGTTGTAATCGGGCGAGTTTCTACTTTCAGATGCAACGGAAATCATGCGGATTGGTAAATCCGTTCGCGAGATATGGCCGTTTGTATGTAAGAAACGCTTGAGAAACTCAAAATTTTCGCAGTTCTGATGCTCGAAACGAATAACTAGAACTGCCTAGTGGACAAGTGCGCATACCGTTGTAATCGGGCGAGTTTCTACCTTCAGATGCAACGGAAATCATGCGGATTGGTCAATCCGTTCGCGAGATATGGCCGTTTGGATGTAAGAAACGCTTGAGAAACTCAAAATTTTCGCAGTTCTGATGCTCGAAACGAATAACTGGAACGGCCTAGGGGAAAAGTGCGCATACCGTTGTAATCGGGCGAGTTTCTACTTTCAGATGCAACAGAAATTTTGCGGATTGGTCAATCTGTTCGCGAGATATGGTAGTTTGGATGTAAGAAACGCTTGAGAAATTCAAAATTTTCGCAGTTCTGATGCTCGAAACGAATAACTAGAACTGCCTAGTGGACAAGTGCGCATACCGTTGTAATCGGGCGAGTTTCTACCTTCAGATGCAACGGAAATCATGCGGATTGGTCAATCCGTTCGCGAGATATGGCCATTTGGAGGTAAGAAACGCTTGAGAAACACAAAATTTTCGCCGTTCTGATGCTCGAAACGAATAACTAGAACGGCCTAGGGGAAAAGTATGCATACCGTTGTAATCGGGCGAGTTTCTACTTTCAGATGCAACAGAAATTTTGCGGATCGGTCAATCCGTTCGCGAGATATGGCAGTTTGGATGTAAGAAACGCTTGAGAAACTCAAAATTTTCGCAGTTCTGATGCTCGTAACGAATAACTAGAACGGCCTAGGGGAAAAGTACGCATACCGTTGTAATCGGGCGAGTTTCTACTTTCAGATGCAACGGAAATCATGCGGATTGGAGAATCCGTTCGCGAGATATGGCCGTTTGGATGTAAGAAACGCATGAGAAACTCAAAATTTTCGCAGTTCTGATGCTCGAAACGAATAACTGGAACGGCCTAGGGGAAAAGTGCGCATACCGTTGTAATCGGGCGAGTTTCTACTTTCAGATGCAACAGAAATTTTGCGGATTGGTCAATCTGTTCGCGAGATATGGCAGTTTGGATGTAAGAAACGCTTGAGAAACTCAAAATTTTCGCAGTTCTGATGCTCGAAACGAATAACTGGAACGGCCTAGGGGAAAAGTGCGCATACCGTTGTAATCGGGCGAGTTTCTACTTTCAGATGCAACAGAAATTTTGCGGATTGGTCAATCTGTTCGCGAGATATGGCCGTTTGGATGTAAGAAACGCTTGAGAAACTCAAAATTTGCGCAGTTCTGATGCTCGAAACGAATAACTAGAACGGCCTAGGGGAAAAGTGCGCATACCGTTGTAATCGGGCGAGTTTCTACTTTCAGATGCAACGGAAATCATGCGGATTGGTCAATCCGTTCGCGAGATATGGCCGTTTGGATGTAAGAAACGCTTGAGAAACTCAAAATTTTCGCAGTTCTGATGCTCGAAACGAATAACTAGAACTGCCTAGTGGACAAGTGCGCATACCGTTGTAATCGGGCGAGTTTCTACCTTCAGATGCAACGGTAATCATGCGGATTGGTCAATCCGTTCGCGAGATATGGCCGTTTGGATGTAAGAAACGCTTGAGAAACTCAAAATTTTCGCAGTTCTGATGCTCGAAACGAATAACTGGAACGGCCTAGGGGAAAAGTGCGCATACCGTTGTAATCGGGCGAGTTTCTACTTTCAGATGCAACAGAAATTTTGCGGATTGGTCAATCTGTTCGCGAGATATGGCAGTTTGGATGTAAAAAACGCTTGAGAAACTCAAAATTTTCGCAGTTCTGATGCTCGAAACGAATAACTGGAACGGCCTAGGGGAAAACTACACATACCGTTGTAATCGGGCGAGTCTCTACTTTTAGATGCAACAGAAATTTTGCGGATTGGTCAATCCGTTCGCGAGATATGGCAGTTTGGAGGTAAGAAACGCTTGAGAAACTCAAAATTTTCGCAGTTCTGATGCTCGAAACGAATAACTAGAACGGCCTAGGGGAAAAGTACGCATACCGTTGTAATCGGGCGAGTTTCTACTTGCAAATGCAACAGAAATTTTGCGGATTGGTCGATCCGTTCGCGAGATATGGCAGTTTGGAAGTAAGAATCGCTTGAGACACTCAAAATTTTCGCAGTTTGATGCTCGAAACGAATAACTAGAACGGCCTAGGGGAAAACTACACACACCGTTGTAATCGGGCGAGTCTCTGCTTTCAGATGCAACAGAGATTTTGCGGATTGTTCAATCCGTTCACGAGATATGGCAGTTTGGAGGTAAGAAACGCTTGAGAAACTCAAAATTTGCGCAGTTCTGATGCTCGAAACGAATAACTAGAACGGCCTAGGGGAAAAGTACGCATACCGTTGTAATCGGGCGAGTTTCTACTTTCAGATGCAACAGAAATCATGCGGATTGGTCAATCCGTTCGCGAGATATGGCCGTTTGGATGTAAGAAACGCTTGAGAAACAAAATTTTCGCCGTTCTGATGCTCGATACGAATAACTAGAACTGCCTAGTGGACAAGTGCGCATACCGTTGTAATCGGGCGTGTTTCTACCTTCAGATGCAACGGTAATCATGCGGATTGGTCAATCCGTTCGCGAGATATGGCCGTTTGGATGTAAGAAACGCTTGAGAAACTCAAAATTTTCGCAGTTCTGATGCTCGAAACGAATAACTGGAACGGCCTAGGGGAAAAGTGCGCATACCGTTGTAATCGGGCGAGTTTCTACTTTCAGATGCAACAGAAATTTTGCGGATTGGTCAATCTGTTCGCGAGATATGGCAGTTTGGATGTAAGAAACGCTTGAGAAACTCAAAATTTTCGCAGTTCTGATGCTCGAAACGAATAACTGGAACGGCCTAGGGGAAAACTACACATACCGTTGTAATCGGGCGAGTCTCTACTTTTAGATGCAACAGAAATATTGCGGATTGGTCAATCCGTTCGCGAGATATGGCAGTTTGGAGGTAAGAAACGCTTGAGAAACTCAAAATTTTCGCAGTTCTGATGCTCGAAACGAATAACTAGAACGGCCTAGGGGAAAAGTACGCATACCGTTGTAATCGGGCGAGTTTCTACTTGCAAATGCAACAGAAATTTTGCGGATTGGTCGATCCGTTCGCGAGATATGGCAGTTTGGAAGTAAGAATCGCTTGAGACACTCAAAATTTTCGCAGTTTGATGCTCGAAACGAATAACTAGAACGGCCTAGGGGAAAACTACACACACCGTTGTAATCGGGCGAGTCTCTGCTTTCAGATGCAACAGAGATTTTGCGGATTGTTCAATCCGTTCACGAGATATGGCAGTTTGGAGGTAAGAAACGCTTGAGAAACTCAAAATTTGCGCAGTTCTGATGCTCGAAACGAATAACTAGAACGGCCTAGGGGAAAAGTACGCATACCGTTGTAATCGGGCGAGTTTCTACTTTCAGATGCAACAGAAATCATGCGGATTGGTCAATCCGTTCGCGAGATATGGCCGTTTGGATGTAAGAAACGCTTGAGAAACTCAAAATTTGCGCAGTTCTGATGCTCGAAACGAATAACTAGAACGGCATAGGGGAAAAGTGCGCATACCGTTGTAATCGGGCGAGTTTCTACTTTCAGATGCAACGGAAATCATGCGGATTGGTCAATCCGTTCGCGAGATATGGCCGTTTGTATGTAAGAAACGCTTGAGAAACTCAAAATTTTCGCAGTTCTGATGCTCGAAACGAATAACTAGAACTGCCTAGTGGACAAGTGCGCATACCGTTGTAATCGGGCGAGTTTCTACCTTCAGATGCAACGGAAATCATGCGGATTGGTCAATCCGTTCGCGAGATATGGCCGTTTGGATGTAAGAAACGCTTGAGAAACTCAAAATTTTCGCAGTTCTGATGCTCGAAACGAATAACTGGAACGGCCTAGGGGAAAAGTGCGCATACCGTTGTAATCGGGCGAGTTTCTACTTTCAGATGCAACAGAAATTTTGCGGATTGGTCAATCTGTTCGCGAGATATGGCAGTTTGGATGTAAGAAACGCTTGAGAAACTCAAAATTTTCGCAGTTCTGATGCTCGAAACGAATAACTAGAACTGCCTAGTGGACAAGTGCGCATACCGTTGTAATCGGGCGAGTTTCTACCTTCAGATGCAACGGAAATCATGCGGATTGGTCAATCCGTTCGCGAGATATGGCCATTTGGAGGTAAGAAACGCTTGAGAAACACAAAATTTTCGCCGTTCTGATGCTCGAAACGAATAACTAGAACGGCCTAGGGGAAAAGTATGCATACCGTTGTAATCGGGCGAGTTTCTACTTTCAGATGCAACAGAAATTTTGCGGATCGGTCAATCCGTTCGCGAGATATGGCAGTTTGGATGTAAGAAACGCTTGAGAAACTCAAAATTTTCGCAGTTCTGATGCTCGTAACGAATAACTAGAACGGCCTAGGGGAAAAGTACGCATACCGTTGTAATCGGGCGAGTTTCTACTTGCAGATGCAACAGAAATTTTGCGGATTGGTCGATCCGTTCGCGAGATATAGCAGTTTGGATGTAAGAAACGCTTGAGAAATTCAAAATTTTCGCAGTTCTGATGCTCGAAACGAATAACTGGAACGGCCTAGGGGAAAAGTGCGCATACCGTTGTAATCGGGCGAGTTTCTACTTTCAGATGCAACAGAAATTTTGCGGATTGGTCAATCTGTTCGCGAGATATGGCAGTTTGGATGTAAGAAACGCTTGAGAAACTCAAAATTTTCGCAGTTCTGATGCTCGAAACGAATAACTGGAACGGCCTAGGGGAAAACTACACATACCGTTGTAATCGGGCGAGTCTCTACTTTTAGATGCAACAGAAATTTTGCGGATTGGTCAATCCGTTCGCGAGATATGGCAGTTTGGAGGTAAGAAACGCTTGAGAAACTCAAAATTTTCGCAGTTCTGATGCTCGAAACGAATAACTAGAACGGCCTAGGGGAAAAGTACGCATACCGTTGTAATCGGGCGAGTTTCTACTTGCAAATGCAACAGAAATTTTGCGGATTGGTCGATCCGTTCGCGAGATATGTCAGTTTGGAAGTAAGAATCGCTTGAGACACTCAAAATTTTCGCAGTTTGATGCTCGAAACGAATAACTAGAACGGCCTAGGGGAAAACTACACACACCGTTGTAATCGGGCGAGTCTCTGCTTTCAGATGCAACAGAGATTTTGCGGATTGTTCAATCCGTTCACGAGATATGGCAGTTTGGAGGTAAGAAACGCTTGAGAAACTCAAAATTTGCGCAGTTCTGATGCTCGAAACGAATAACTAGAACGGCCTAGGGGAAAAGTACGCATACCGTTGTAATCGGGCGAGTTTCTACTTTCAGATGCAACAGAAATCATGCGGATTGGTCAATCCGTTCGCGAGATATGGCCGTTTGGATGTAAGAAACGCTTGAGAAACTCAAAATTTGCGCAGTTCTGATGCTCGAAACGAATAACTAGAACGGCATAGGGGAAAAGTGCGCATACCGTTGTAATCGGGCGAGTTTCTACTTTCAGATGCAACGGAAATCATGCGGATTGGTCAATCCGTTCGCGAGATATGGCCGTTTGGATGTAAGAAACGCTTGAGAAACTCAAAATTTTCGCAGTTCTGATGCTCGAAACGAATAACTAGAACTGCCTAGTGGACAAGTGCGCATACCGTTGTAATCGGGCGAGTTTCTACCTTCAGATGCAACGGAAATCATGCGGATTGGTCAATCCGTTCGCGAGATATGGCCGTTTGGATGTAAGAAACGCTTGAGGAACTCAAAATTTTCGCAGTTCTGATGCTCGAAACGAATAACTGGAACGGCCTAGGGGAAAAGTGCGCATACCGTTGTAATCGGGCGAGTTTCTACTTTCAGATGCAACAGAAATTTTGCGGATTGGTCAATCCGTTCGCGAGATATGGCAGTTTGGAGGTAAGAAACGCTTGAGAAACTCAAAATTTTCGCAGTTCTGATGCTCGAAACGAATAACTAGAACGGCCTAGGGGAAAAGTACGCATACCGTTGTAATCGGGCGAGTTTCTACTTGCAAATGCAACAGAAATTTTGCGGATTGGTCGATCCGTTCGCGAGATATGGCCGTTTGGATGTAAGAAACGCTTGAGAAACACAAAATTTTCGCCGTTCTGATGCTCGATACGAATAACTAGAACGGCCTAGGGGAAAAGTGCGCATACCGTTGTAATCGGGCGAGTTTCTACTTTCAGATGCAACGGAAATC
The DNA here is from genome assembly GCF_051014685.1 of Ptiloglossa arizonensis. Taxonomy (NCBI): domain Eukaryota; kingdom Metazoa; phylum Arthropoda; class Insecta; order Hymenoptera; family Colletidae; genus Ptiloglossa; species Ptiloglossa arizonensis. The sequence continues at coordinate 11,492,505 of NW_027478385.1, forward strand.
ATGCGGATTGGTCAATCCGTTCGCGAGATATGGCCGTTTGGATTTAAGAAACGCTTGAGAAACTCAAAATTTTCGCAGTTCTGATGCTCGAAACGAATAACTAGAACTGCCTAGTGGAAAAGTGCGCATACCGTTGTAATCGGGCGAGTTTCTACTTTCAGATGCAACAGAAATCATGCGGATTGGTCAATCCGTTCGCGAGATATGGCCATTTGGAGGTAAGAAACGCTTGAGAAACACAAAATTTTCGCCGTTCTGAAGCTCGAAACGTATAACTAGAACGGCCTAGGGGAAAAGTATGCATACCGTTGTAATCGGGCGAGTTTCTACTTTCAGATGCAACAGAAATTTTGCGGATCGGTCAATCCGTTCGCGAGATATGGCAGTTTGGATGTAAGAAACGCTTGAGAAACTCAAAATTTTCGCAGTTCTGATGCTCGTAACGAATAACTAGAACGGCCTAGGGGAAAAGTACGCATACCGTTGTAATCGGGCGAGTTTCTACTTGCAGATGCAACAGAAATTTTGCGGATTGGTCGATCCGTTCGCGAGATATAGCAGTTTGGATGTAAGAAACGCTTGAGAAATTCAAAATTTTCGCAGTTCTGATGCTCGAAACGAATAACTGGAACGGCCCAGGGGAAAACTACACATACCCTTGTAATCGGGCGAGTCTCTACTTTCAGATGCAACAGAAATTTTCCGGATTGGTCAATCCGTTCGCGAGATATGGCAGTTTGGAGGTAAGAAACGCTTGAGAAACTCAAAATTTTCGCAGTTCTGATGCTCGAAACGAATAACTGGAACGGCCTAGGGGAAAAGTGCGTATACCGTTGTAATCGGGCGAGTTTCTACTTTCAGATGCAACAGAAATTTTGCGGATTGGTCAATCTGTTCGCGAGATATGGCCGTTTGGATGTAAGAAACGCTTGAGAAACTCAAAATTTGCGCAGTTCTGATGCTCGAAACGAATAACTAGAACGGCCTAGGGGAAAAGTACGCATACCGTTGTAATCGGGCGAGTTTCTACTTGCAGATGCAACAGAAATCATGCGGATTGGTCAATCCGTTCGCGAGATATGGCAGTTTGGAGGTAAGAAACGATTGAGAAACTCAAAATTTGCGCAGTTCTGATGCTCGAAACGAATAACTAGAACGGCCTAGGGGAAAAGTGCGCATACCGTTGTAATCGGGCGAGTTTCTACTTTCAGATGCAACGGAAATCATGCGGATTGGAGAATCCGTTCGCGAGATATGGCCGTTTGGATGTAAGAAACGCATGAGAAACTCAAAATTTTCGCAGTTCTGATGCTCGAAACGAATAACTGGAACGGCCTAGGGGAAAAGTGCGCATACCGTTGTAATCGGGCGGGTTTCTACTTTCAGATGCAACAGAAATTTTGCGGATTGGTCGATCCGTTCGCGAGATATGGCAGTTTGGAAGTAAGAATCGCTTGAGACACTCAAAATTTTCGCAGTTTGATGCTCGAAACGAATAACTAGAACGGCCTAGGGGAAAAGTGCGCATACCGTTGTAATCGGGCGGGTTTCTACTTTCAGATGCAACAGAAATCATGCGGATTGGTCAATCCGTTCGCGAGATATGGCCGTTTGGATGTAAGAAACGCTTGAGAAACTCAAAATTTTCGCAGTTCTGATGCTCGAAACGAATAACTAGAACTGCCTAGTGGACAAGTGCGCATACCGTTGTAATCGGGCGTGTTTCTACCTTCAGATGCAACGGTAATCATGCGGATTGGTCAATCCGTTCGCGAGATATGGCCGTTTGGATGTAAGAAACGCTTGAGAAACTCAAAATTTTCGCAGTTCTGATGCTCGAAACGAATAACTGGAACGGCCTAGGGGAAAAGTGCGCATACCGTTGTAATCGGGCGAGTTTCTACTTTCAGATGCAACAGAAATTTTGCGGATTGGTCAATCTGTTCGCGAGATATGGCAGTTTGGATGTAAGAAACGCTTGAGAAACTCAAAATTTTCGCAGTTCTGATGCTCGAAACGAATAACTGGAACGGCCTAGGGGAAAACTACACATACCGTTGTAATCGGGCGAGTCTCTACTTTTAGATGCAACAGAAATTTTGCGGATTGGTCAATCCGTTCGCGAGATATGGCAGTTTGGAGGTAAGAAACGCTTGAGAAACTCAAAATTTTCGCAGTTCTGATGCTCGAAACGAATAACCAGAACGGCCTAGGGGAAAAGTACGCATACCGTTGTAATCGGGCGAGTTTCTACTTGCAAATGCAACAGAAATTTTGCGGATTGGTCGATCCGTTCGCGAGATATGGCAGTTTGGAAGTAAGAATCGCTTGAGACACTCAAAATTTTCGCAGTTTGATGCTCGAAACGAATAACTAGAACGGCCTAGGGGAAAACTACACACACCGTTGTAATCGGGCGAGTCTCTGCTTTCAGATGCAACAGAGATTTTGCGGATTGTTCAATCCGTTCACGAGATATGGCAGTTTGGAGGTAAGAAACGCTTGAGAAACTCAAAATTTGCGCAGTTCTGATGCTCGAAACGAATAACTAGAACGGCCTAGGGGAAAAGTACGCATACCGTTGTAATCGGGCGAGTTTCTACTTTCAGATGCAACAGAAATCATGCGGATTGGTCAATCCGTTCGCGAGATATGGCCGTTTGGATGTAAGAAACGCTTGAGAAACTCAAAATTTGCGCAGTTCTGATGCTCGAAACGAATAACTAGAACGGCATAGGGGAAAAGTGCGCATACCGTTGTAATCGGGCGAGTTTCTACTTTCAGATGCAACGGAAATCATGCGGATTGGTCAATCCGTTCGCGAGATATGGCCGTTTGTATGTAAGAAACGCTTGAGAAACTCAAAATTTTCGCAGTTCTGATGCTCGAAACGAATAACTAGAACTGCCTAGTGGACAAGTGCGCATACCGTTGTAATCGGGCGAGTTTCTACCTTCAGATGCAACGGAAATCATGCGGATTGGTCAATCCGTTCGCGAGATATGGCCGTTTGGATGTAAGAAACGCTTGAGAAACTCAAAATTTTCGCAGTTCTGATGCTCGAAACGAATAACTGGAACGGCCTAGGGGAAAAGTGCGCATACCGTTGTAATCGGGCGAGTTTCTACTTTCAGATGCAACAGAAATTTTGCGGATTGGTCAATCTGTTCGCGAGATATGGTAGTTTGGATGTAAGAAACGCTTGAGAAATTCAAAATTTTCGCAGTTCTGATGCTCGAAACGAATAACTAGAACTGCCTAGTGGACAAGTGCGCATACCGTTGTAATCGGGCGAGTTTCTACCTTCAGATGCAACGGAAATCATGCGGATTGGTCAATCCGTTCGCGAGATATGGCCATTTGGAGGTAAGAAACGCTTGAGAAACACAAAATTTTCGCCGTTCTGATGCTCGAAACGAATAACTAGAACGGCCTAGGGGAAAAGTATGCATACCGTTGTAATCGGGCGAGTTTCTACTTTCAGATGCAACAGAAATTTTGCGGATCGGTCAATCCGTTCGCGAGATATGGCAGTTTGGATGTAAGAAACGCTTGAGAAACTCAAAATTTTCGCAGTTCTGATGCTCGTAACGAATAACTAGAACGGCCTAGGGGAAAAGTACGCATACCGTTGTAATCGGGCGAGTTTCTACTTTCAGATGCAACGGAAATCATGCGGATTGGAGAATCCGTTCGCGAGATATGGCCGTTTGGATGTAAGAAACGCATGAGAAACTCAAAATTTTCGCAGTTCTGATGCTCGAAACGAATAACTGGAACGGCCTAGGGGAAAAGTGCGCATACCGTTGTAATCGGGCGAGTTTCTACTTTCAGATGCAACAGAAATTTTGCGGATTGGTCAATCTGTTCGCGAGATATGGCAGTTTGGATGTAAGAAACGCTTGAGAAACTCAAAATTTTCGCAGTTCTGATGCTCGAAACGAATAACTGGAACGGCCTAGGGGAAAAGTGCGCATACCGTTGTAATCGGGCGAGTTTCTACTTTCAGATGCAACAGAAATTTTGCGGATTGGTCAATCTGTTCGCGAGATATGGCCGTTTGGATGTAAGAAACGCTTGAGAAACTCAAAATTTGCGCAGTTCTGATGCTCGAAACGAATAACTAGAACGGCCTAGGGGAAAAGTGCGCATACCGTTGTAATCGGGCGAGTTTCTACTTTCAGATGCAACGGAAATCATGCGGATTGGTCAATCCGTTCGCGAGATATGGCCGTTTGGATGTAAGAAACGCTTGAGAAACTCAAAATTTTCGCAGTTCTGATGCTCGAAACGAATAACTAGAACTGCCTAGTGGACAAGTGCGCATACCGTTGTAATCGGGCGAGTTTCTACCTTCAGATGCAACGGTAATCATGCGGATTGGTCAATCCGTTCGCGAGATATGGCCGTTTGGATGTAAGAAACGCTTGAGAAACTCAAAATTTTCGCAGTTCTGATGCTCGAAACGAATAACTGGAACGGCCTAGGGGAAAAGTGCGCATACCGTTGTAATCGGGCGAGTTTCTACTTTCAGATGCAACAGAAATTTTGCGGATTGGTCAATCTGTTCGCGAGATATGGCAGTTTGGATGTAAAAAACGCTTGAGAAACTCAAAATTTTCGCAGTTCTGATGCTCGAAACGAATAACTGGAACGGCCTAGGGGAAAACTACACATACCGTTGTAATCGGGCGAGTCTCTACTTTTAGATGCAACAGAAATTTTGCGGATTGGTCAATCCGTTCGCGAGATATGGCAGTTTGGAGGTAAGAAACGCTTGAGAAACTCAAAATTTTCGCAGTTCTGATGCTCGAAACGAATAACTAGAACGGCCTAGGGGAAAAGTACGCATACCGTTGTAATCGGGCGAGTTTCTACTTGCAAATGCAACAGAAATTTTGCGGATTGGTCGATCCGTTCGCGAGATATGGCAGTTTGGAAGTAAGAATCGCTTGAGACACTCAAAATTTTCGCAGTTTGATGCTCGAAACGAATAACTAGAACGGCCTAGGGGAAAACTACACACACCGTTGTAATCGGGCGAGTCTCTGCTTTCAGATGCAACAGAGATTTTGCGGATTGTTCAATCCGTTCACGAGATATGGCAGTTTGGAGGTAAGAAACGCTTGAGAAACTCAAAATTTGCGCAGTTCTGATGCTCGAAACGAATAACTAGAACGGCCTAGGGGAAAAGTACGCATACCGTTGTAATCGGGCGAGTTTCTACTTTCAGATGCAACAGAAATCATGCGGATTGGTCAATCCGTTCGCGAGATATGGCCGTTTGGATGTAAGAAACGCTTGAGAAACAAAATTTTCGCCGTTCTGATGCTCGATACGAATAACTAGAACTGCCTAGTGGACAAGTGCGCATACCGTTGTAATCGGGCGTGTTTCTACCTTCAGATGCAACGGTAATCATGCGGATTGGTCAATCCGTTCGCGAGATATGGCCGTTTGGATGTAAGAAACGCTTGAGAAACTCAAAATTTTCGCAGTTCTGATGCTCGAAACGAATAACTGGAACGGCCTAGGGGAAAAGTGCGCATACCGTTGTAATCGGGCGAGTTTCTACTTTCAGATGCAACAGAAATTTTGCGGATTGGTCAATCTGTTCGCGAGATATGGCAGTTTGGATGTAAGAAACGCTTGAGAAACTCAAAATTTTCGCAGTTCTGATGCTCGAAACGAATAACTGGAACGGCCTAGGGGAAAACTACACATACCGTTGTAATCGGGCGAGTCTCTACTTTTAGATGCAACAGAAATATTGCGGATTGGTCAATCCGTTCGCGAGATATGGCAGTTTGGAGGTAAGAAACGCTTGAGAAACTCAAAATTTTCGCAGTTCTGATGCTCGAAACGAATAACTAGAACGGCCTAGGGGAAAAGTACGCATACCGTTGTAATCGGGCGAGTTTCTACTTGCAAATGCAACAGAAATTTTGCGGATTGGTCGATCCGTTCGCGAGATATGGCAGTTTGGAAGTAAGAATCGCTTGAGACACTCAAAATTTTCGCAGTTTGATGCTCGAAACGAATAACTAGAACGGCCTAGGGGAAAACTACACACACCGTTGTAATCGGGCGAGTCTCTGCTTTCAGATGCAACAGAGATTTTGCGGATTGTTCAATCCGTTCACGAGATATGGCAGTTTGGAGGTAAGAAACGCTTGAGAAACTCAAAATTTGCGCAGTTCTGATGCTCGAAACGAATAACTAGAACGGCCTAGGGGAAAAGTACGCATACCGTTGTAATCGGGCGAGTTTCTACTTTCAGATGCAACAGAAATCATGCGGATTGGTCAATCCGTTCGCGAGATATGGCCGTTTGGATGTAAGAAACGCTTGAGAAACTCAAAATTTGCGCAGTTCTGATGCTCGAAACGAATAACTAGAACGGCATAGGGGAAAAGTGCGCATACCGTTGTAATCGGGCGAGTTTCTACTTTCAGATGCAACGGAAATCATGCGGATTGGTCAATCCGTTCGCGAGATATGGCCGTTTGTATGTAAGAAACGCTTGAGAAACTCAAAATTTTCGCAGTTCTGATGCTCGAAACGAATAACTAGAACTGCCTAGTGGACAAGTGCGCATACCGTTGTAATCGGGCGAGTTTCTACCTTCAGATGCAACGGAAATCATGCGGATTGGTCAATCCGTTCGCGAGATATGGCCGTTTGGATGTAAGAAACGCTTGAGAAACTCAAAATTTTCGCAGTTCTGATGCTCGAAACGAATAACTGGAACGGCCTAGGGGAAAAGTGCGCATACCGTTGTAATCGGGCGAGTTTCTACTTTCAGATGCAACAGAAATTTTGCGGATTGGTCAATCTGTTCGCGAGATATGGCAGTTTGGATGTAAGAAACGCTTGAGAAACTCAAAATTTTCGCAGTTCTGATGCTCGAAACGAATAACTAGAACTGCCTAGTGGACAAGTGCGCATACCGTTGTAATCGGGCGAGTTTCTACCTTCAGATGCAACGGAAATCATGCGGATTGGTCAATCCGTTCGCGAGATATGGCCATTTGGAGGTAAGAAACGCTTGAGAAACACAAAATTTTCGCCGTTCTGATGCTCGAAACGAATAACTAGAACGGCCTAGGGGAAAAGTATGCATACCGTTGTAATCGGGCGAGTTTCTACTTTCAGATGCAATAGAAATTTTGCGGATCGGTCAATCCGTTCGCGAGATATGGCAGTTTGGATGTAAGAAACGCTTGAGAAACTCAAAATTTTCGCAGTTCTGATGCTCGTAACGAATAACTAGAACGGCCTAGGGGAAAAGTACGCATACCGTTGTAATCGGGCGAGTTTCTACTTGCAGATGCAACAGAAATTTTGCGGATTGGTCGATCCGTTCGCGAGATATAGCAGTTTGGATGTAAGAAACGCTTGAGAAATTCAAAATTTTCGCAGTTCTGATGCTCGAAACGAATAACTGGAACGGCCCAGGGGAAAACTACACATACCGTTGTAATCGGGCGAGTCTCTACTTTCAGATGCAACAGAAATTTTCCGGATTGGTCAATCCGTTCGCGAGATATGGCAGTTTGGGGGTAAGAAACGCTTGAGAAACTCAAAATTTTCGCAGTTCTGATGCTCGAAACGAATAACTGGAACGGCCCAGGGGAAAACTACACATACCGTTGTAATCGGGCGAGTTTCTACTTTCAGATGCAACAGAAATTTTGCGGATTGGTCAATCTGTTCGCGAGATATGGCCGTTTGGATGTAAGAAACGCTTGAGAAACTCAAAATTTGCGCAGTTCTGATGCTCGAAACGAATAACTAGAACGGCCTAGGGGAAAAGTGCGCATACCGTTGTAATCGTGCGAGAATCTACTTTCAGATGCAACGGATATCATGCGGATTGGAGAATCCGTTCGCGAGATATGGCCGTTTGGATGTAAGAAACGCATGAGAAACTCAAAATTTTCGCAGTTCTGATGCTCGAAACGAATAACTGGAACGGCCTAGGGGAAAAGTGCGCATACCGTTGTAATCGGGCGAGTTTCTACTTTCAGATGCAACAGAAATTTTGCGGATTGGTCAATCTGTTCGCGAGATATGGCAGTTTGGATGTAAGAAACGCTTGAGAAACTCAAAATTTTCGCAGTTCTGATGCTCGAAACGAATAACTGGAACGGCCTAGGGGAAAAGTGCGCATACCGTTGTAATCGGGCGAGTTTCTACTTTCAGATGCAACAGAAATTTTGCGGATTGGTCAATCTGTTCGCGAGATATGGCCGTTTGGATGTAAGAAACGCTTGAGAAACTCAAAATTTGCGCAGTTCTGATGCTCGAAACGAATAACTAGAACGGCCTAGAGGAAAAGTGCGCATACCGTTGTAATCGGGCGAGTTTCTACTTTCAGATGCAACGGAAATCATGCGGATTGGTCAATCCGTTCGCGAGATATGGCCGTTTGGATGTAAGAAACGCTTGAGAAACTCAAAATTTTCGCAGTTCTGATGCTCGAAACGAATAACTAGAACTGCCTAGTGGACAAGTGCGCATACCGTTGTAATCGGGCGAGTTTCTACCTTCAGATGCAACGGTAATCATGCGGATTGGTCAATCCGTTCGCGAGATATGGCCGTTTGGATGTAAGAAACGCTTGAGAAACTCAAAATTTTCGCAGTTCTGATGCTCGAAACGAATAACTGGAACGGCCTAGGGGAAAAGTGCGCATACCGTTGTAATCGGGCGAGTTTCTACTTTCAGATGCAACAGAAATTTTGCGGATTGGTCAATCTGTTCGCGAGATATGGCAGTTTGGATGTAAGAAACGCTTGAGAAACTCAAAATTTTCGCAGTTCTGATGCTCGAAACGAATAACTGGAACGGCCTAGGGGAAAACTACACATACCGTTGTAATCGGGCGAGTCTCTACTTTTAGATGCAACAGAAATATTGCGGATTGGTCAATCCGTTCGCGAGATATGGCAGTTTGGAGGTAAGAAACGCTTGAGAAACTCAAAATTTTCGCAGTTCTGATGCTCGAAACGAATAACTAGAACGGCCTAGGGGAAAAGTACGCATACCGTTGTAATCGGGCGAGTTTCTACTTGCAAATGCAACAGAAATTTTGCGGATTGGTCGATCCGTTCGCGAGATATGGCAGTTTGGAAGTAAGAATCGCTTGAGACACTCAAAATTTTCGCAGTTTGATGCTCGAAACGAATAACTAGAACGGCCTAGGGGAAAACTACACACACCGTTGTAATCGGGCGAGTCTCTGCTTTCAGATGCAACAGAGATTTTGCGGATTGTTCAATCCGTTCACGAGATATGGCAGTTTGGAGGTAAGAAACGCTTGAGAAACTCAAAATTTGCGCAGTTCTGATGCTCGAAACGAATAACTAGAACGGCCTAGGGGAAAAGTACGCATACCGTTGTAATCGGGCGAGTTTCTACTTTCAGATGCAACAGAAATCATGCGGATTGGTCAATCTGTTCGCGAGATATGGCCGTTTGGATGTAAGAAACGCTTGAGAAACTCAAAATTTGCGCAGTTCTGATGCTCGAAACGAATAACTAGAACGGCATAGGGGAAAAGTGCGCATACCGTTGTAATCGGGCGAGTTTCTACTTTCAGATGCAACGGAAATCATGCGGATTGGTCAATCCGTTCGCGAGATATGGCCGTTTGTATGTAAGAAACGCTTGAGAAACTCAAAATTTTCGCAGTTCTGATGCTCGAAACGAATAACTAGAACTGCCTAGTGGACAAGTGCGCATACCGTTGTAATCGGGCGAGTTTCTACCTTCAGATGCAACGGAAATCATGCGGATTGGTCAATCCGTTCGCGAGATATGGCCGTTTGGATGTAAGAAACGCTTGAGAAACTCAAAATTTTCGCAGTTCTGATGCTCGAAACGAATAACTGGAACGGCCTAGGGGAAAAGTGCGCATACCGTTGTAATCGGGCGAGTTTCTACTTTCAGATGCAACAGAAATTTTGCGGATTGGTCAATCTGTTCGCGAGATATGGCAGTTTGGATGTAAGAAACGCTTGAGAAACTCAAAATTTTCGCAGTTCTGATGCTCGAAACGAATAACTAGAACTGCCTAGTGGACAAGTGCGCATACCGTTGTAATCGGGCGAGTTTCTACCTTCAGATGCAACGGAAATCATGCGGATTGGTCAATCCGTTCGCGAGATATGGCCATTTGGAGGTAAGAAACGCTTGAGAAACACAAAATTTTCGCCGTTCTGATGCTCGAAACGAATAACTAGAACGGCCTAGGGGAAAAGTATGCATACCGTTGTAATCGGGCGAGTTTCTACTTTCAGATGCAACAGAAATTTTGCGGATCGGTCAATCCGTTCGCGAGATATGGCAGTTTGGATGTAAGAAACGCTTGAGAAACTCAAAATTTTCGCAGTTCTGATGCTCGTAACGAATAACTAGAACGGCCTAGGGGAAAAGTACGCATACCGTTGTAATCGGGCGAGTTTCTACTTGCAGATGCAACAGAAATTTTGCGGATTGGTCGATCCGTTCGCGAGATATAGCAGTTTGGATGTAAGAAACGCTTGAGAAATTCAAAATTTTCGCAGTTCTGATGCTCGAAACGAATAACTGGAACGGCCCAGGGGAAAACTACACATACCGTTGTAATCGGGCGAGTCTCTACTTTCAGATGCAACAGAAGTTTTCCGGATTGGTCAATCCGTTCGCGAGATATGGCAGTTTGGGGGTAAGAAACGCTTGAGAAACTCAAAATTTTCGCAGTTCTGATGCTCGAAACGAATAACTGGAACGGCCCAGGGGAAAACTACACATACCGTTGTAATCGGGCGAGTTTCTACTTTCAGATGCAACAGAAATTTTGCGGATTGGTCAATCTGTTCGCGAGATATGGCCGTTTGGATGTAAGAAACGCTTGAGAAACTCAAAATTTGCGCAGTTCTGATGCTCGAAACGAATAACTAGAACGGCCTAGGGGAAAAGTGCGCATACCGTTGTAATCGTGCGAGAATCTACTTTCAGATGCAACGGATATCATGCGGATTGGAGAATCCGTTCGCGAGATATGGCCGTTTGGATGTAAGAAACGCATGAGAAACTCAAAATTTTCGCAGTTCTGATGCTCGAAACGAATAACTGGAACGGCCTAGGGGAAAAGTGCGCATACCGTTGTAATCGGGCGAGTTTCTACTTTCAGATGCAACAGAAATTTTGCGGATTGGTCAATCTGTTCGCGAGATATGGCAGTTTGGATGTAAGAAACGCTTGAGAAACTCAAAATTTTCGCAGTTCTGATGCTCGAAACGAATAACTGGAACGGCCTAGGGGAAAAGTGCGCATACCGTTGTAATCGGGCGAGTTTCTACTTTCAGATGCAACAGAAATTTTGCGGATTGGTCAATCTGTTCGCGAGATATGGCCGTTTGGATGTAAGAAACGCTTGAGAAACTCAAAATTTGCGCAGTTCTGATGCTCGAAACGAATAACTAGAACGGCCTAGAGGAAAAGTGCGCATACCGTTGTAATCGGGCGAGTTTCTACTTTCAGATGCAACGGAAATCATGCGGATTGGTCAATCCGTTCGCGAGATATGGCCGTTTGGATGTAAGAAACGCTTGAGAAACTCAAAATTTTCGCAGTTCTGATGCTCGAAACGAATAACTAGAACTGCCTAGTGGACAAGTGCGCATACCGTTGTAATCGGGCGAGTTTCTACCTTCAGATGCAACGGTAATCATGCGGATTGGTCAATCCGTTCGCGAGATATGGCCGTTTGGATGTAAGAAACGCTTGAGAAACTCAAAATTTTCGCAGTTCTGATGCTCGAAACGAATAACTGGAACGGCCTAGGGGAAAAGTGCGCATACCGTTGTAATCGGGCGAGTTTCTACTTTCAGATGCAACAGAAATTTTGCGGATTGGTCAATCTGTTCGCGAGATATGGCAGTTTGGATGTAAAAAACGCTTGAGAAACTCAAAATTTTCGCAGTTCTGATGCTCGAAACGAATAACTGGAACGGCCTAGGGGAAAACTACACATACCGTTGTAATCGGGCGAGTCTCTACTTTTAGATGCAACAGAAATTTTGCGGATTGGTCAATCCGTTCGCGAGATATGGCAGTTTGGAGGTAAGAAACGCTTGAGAAACTCAAAATTTTCGCAGTTCTGATGCTCGAAACGAATAACTAGAACGGCCTAGGGGAAAAGTACGCATACCGTTGTAATCGGGCGAGTTTCTACTTGCAAATGCAACAGCAATTTTGCGGATTGGTCGATCCGTTCGCGAGATATGGCAGTTTGGAAGTAAGAATCGCTTGAGACACTCAAAATTTTCGCAGTTTGATGCTCGAAACGAATAACTAGAACGGCCTAGGGGAAAACTACACACACCGTTGTAATCGGGCGAGTCTCTGCTTTCAGATGCAACAGAGATTTTGCGGATTGTTCAATCTGTTCACGAGATATGGCAGTTTGGAGGTAAGAAACGCTTGAGAAACTCAAAATTTGCGCAGTTCTGATGCTCGAAACGAATAACTAGAACGGCCTAGGGGAAAAGTACGCATACCGTTGTAATCGGGCGAGTTTCTACTTTCAGATGCAACAGAAATCATGCGGATTGGTCAATCCGTTCGCGAGATATGGCCGTTTGGATGTAAGAAACGCTTGAGAAACAAAATTTTCGCCGTTCTGATGCTCGATACGAATAACTAGAACGGCCTAGGGGAAAAGTACGCATACCGTTGTAATCGGGCGAGTTTCTACTTTCAGATGCAACAGAAATCATGCGGATTGGTCAATCCGTTCGCGAGATATGGCCATTTGGAGGTAAGAAACGCTTGAGAAACACAAAATTTTCGCCGTTCTGATGCTCGAAACGAATAACTAGAATGCCTAGGGGAAAAGTATGCATACCGTTGTAATCGGGCGAGTTTCTACTTTCAGATGCAACAGAAATTTTGCGGATCGGTCAATCCGTTCGCGAGATATGGCAGTTTGGATGTAAGAAACGCTTGAGAAACTCAAAATTTGCGCAGTTCTGATGCTCGAAACGAATAACTAGAACGGCCTAGGGGAAAAGTGCGCATACCGTTGTAATCGTGCGAGAATCTACTTTCAGATGCAACGGATATCATGCGGATTGGAGAATCCGTTCGCGAGATATGGCCGTTTGGATGTAAGAAACGCATGAGAAACTCAAAATTTTCGCAGTTCTGATGCTCGAAACGAATAACTGGAACGGCCTAGGGGAAAAGTGCGCATACCGTTGTAATCGGGCGAGTTTCTACTTTCAGATGCAACAGAAATTTTGCGGATTGGTCAATCTGTTCGCGAGATATGGCAGTTTGGATGTAAGAAACGCTTGAGAAACTCAAAATTTTCGCAGTTCTGATGCTCGAAACGAATAACTGGAACGGCCTAGGGGAAAAGTGCGCATACCGTTGTAATCGGGCGAGTTTCTACTTTCAGATGCAACAGAAATTTTGCGGATTGGTCAATCTGTTCGCGAGATATGGCCGTTTGGATGTAAGAAACGCTTGAGAAACTCAAAATTTGCGCAGTTCTGATGCTCGAAACGAATAACTAGAACGGCCTAGAGGAAAAGTGCGCATACCGTTGTAATCGGGCGAGTTTCTACTTTCAGATGCAACGGAAATCATGCGGATTGGTCAATCCGTTCGCGAGATATGGCCGTTTGGATGTAAGAAACGCTTGAGAAACTCAAAATTTTCGCAGTTCTGATGCTCGAAACGAATAACTAGAACTGCCTAGTGGACAAGTGCGCATACCGTTGTAATCGGGCGAGTTTCTACCTTCAGATGCAACGGTAATCATGCGGATTGGTCAATCCGTTCGCGAGATATGGCCGTTTGGATGTAAGAAACGCTTGAGAAACTCAAAATTTTCGCAGTTCTGATGCTCGAAACGAATAACTGGAACGGCCTAGGGGAAAAGTGCGCATACCGTTGTAATCGGGCGAGTTTCTACTTTCAGATGCAACAGAAATTTTGCGGATTGGTCAATCTGTTCGCGAGATATGGCAGTTTGGATGTAAAAAACGCTTGAGAAACTCAAAATTTTCGCAGTTCTGATGCTCGAAACGAATAACTGGAACGGCCTAGGGGAAAACTACACATACCGTTGTAATCGGGCGAGTCTCTACTTTTAGATGCAACAGAAATTTTGCGGATTGGTCAATCCGTTCGCGAGATATGGCAGTTTGGAGGTAAGAAACGCTTGAGAAACTCAAAATTTTCGCAGTTCTGATGCTCGAAACGAATAACTAGAACGGCCTAGGGGAAAAGTACGCATACCGTTGTAATCGGGCGAGTTTCTACTTGCAAATGCAACAGCAATTTTGCGGATTGGTCGATCCGTTCGCGAGATATGGCAGTTTGGAAGTAAGAATCGCTTGAGACACTCAAAATTTTCGCAGTTTGATGCTCGAAACGAATAACTAGAACGGCCTAGGGGAAAACTACACACACCGTTGTAATCGGGCGAGTCTCTGCTTTCAGATGCAACAGAGATTTTGCGGATTGTTCAATCCGTTCACGAGATATGGCAGTTTGGAGGTAAGAAACGCTTGAGAAACTCAAAATTTGCGCAGTTCTGATGCTCGAAACGAATAACTAGAACGGCCTAGGGGAAAAGTACGCATACCGTTGTAATCGGGCGAGTTTCTACTTTCAGATGCAACAGAAATCATGCGGATTGGTCAATCCGTTCGCGAGATATGGCCGTTTGGATGTAAGAAACGCTTGAGAAACAAAATTTTCGCCGTTCTGATGCTCGATACGAATAACTAGAACGGCCTAGGGGAAAAGTACGCATACCGTTGTAATCGGGCGAGTTTCTACTTTCAGATGCAACAGAAATCATGCGGATTGGTCAATCCGTTCGCGAGATATGGCCATTTGGAGGTAAGAAACGCTTGAGAAACACAAAATTTTCGCCGTTCTGATGCTCGAAACGAATAACTAGAATGCCTAGGGGAAAAGTATGCATACCGTTGTAATCGGGCGAGTTTCTACTTTCAGATGCAACAGAAATTTTGCGGATCGGTCAATCCGTTCGCGAGATATGGCAGTTTGGATGTAAGAAACGCTTGAGAAACTCAAAATTTTCGCAGTTCTGATGCTCGTAACGAATAACTAGAACGGCCTAGGGGAAAAGTACGCATACCGTTGTAATCGGGCGAGTTTCTACTTGCAGATGCAACAGAAATTTTGCGGATTGGTCGATCCGTTCGCGAGATATAGCAGTTTGGATGTAAGAAACGCTTGAGAAATTCAAAATTTTCGCAGTTCTGATGCTCGAAACGAATAACTGGAACGGCCCAGGGGAAAACTACACATACCGTTGTAATCGGGCGAGTCTCTACTTTCAGATGCAACAGAAATTTTGCGGATTGGTCAATCTGTTCGCGAGATATGGCCGTTTGGATGTAAGAAACGCTTGAGAAACTCAAAATTTTCGCAGTTCTGATGCTCGAAACGAATAACTGGAACGGCCTAGGGGAAAAGTGCGCATACCGTTGTATTCGGGCGAGTTTCTACTTTCAGATGCAACAGAAATTTTGCGGATTGGTCAATCTGTTCGCGAGATATGGCAGTTTGGATGTAAGAAACGCTTGAGAAACTCAAAATTTTCGCAGTTCTGATGCTCGAAACGAATAACTGGAACGGCCTAGGGGAAAACTACACATACCGTTGTAATCGGGCGAGTCTCTACTTTTAGATGCAACAGAAATTTTGCGGATTGGTCAATCCGTTCGCGAGATATGGCAGTCTGGAGGTAAGAAACGCTTGAGAAACTCAAAATTTTCGCAGTTCTGATGCTCGAAACGAATAATTAGAACGGCCTAGGGGTAAAGTACGCATACCGTTGTAATCGGGCGAGTTTCTACTTTCAGATGCAACAGAAATCATGCGGATTGGTCAATCCGTTCGCGAGATATGGCCGTTTGGATGTAAGAAACGCTTGAGAAACTCAAAATTTGCGCAGTTCTGATGCTCGAAACGAATAACTAGAACGGCCTAGGGGAAAAGTGCGCATACCGTTGTAATCGGGCGAGTTTCTACTTGCAGATGCAACAGAAATTTTGCGGATTGGTCGATCCGTTCGCGAGATATAGCAGTTTGGATGTAAGAAACGCTTGAGAAATTCAAAATTTTCGCAGTTCTGATGCTCGAAACGAATAACTGGAACGGCCCAGGGGAAAACTACACATACCGTTGTAATCGGGCGAGTCTCTACTTTCAGATGCAACAGAAATTTTCCGGATTGGTCAATCCGTTCGCGAGATATGGCAGTTTGGAGGTAAGAAACGCTTGAGAAACTCAAAATTTTCGCAGTTCTGATGCTCGAAACGAATAACTGGAACGGCCTAGGGGAAAAGTGCGCATACCGTTGTAATCGGGCGAGTTTCTACTTTCAGATGCAACAGAAATTTTGCGGATTGGTCAATCTGTTCGCGAGATATGGCCGTTTGGATGTAAGAAACGCTTGAGAAACTCAAAATTTGCGCAGTTCTGATGCTCGAAACGAATAACTAGAACGGCCTAGGGGAAAAGTACGCATACCGTTGTAATCGGGCGAGATTCTACTTGCAGATGCAACAGAAATCATGCGGATTGGTCAATCCGTTCGCGAGATATGGCAGTTTGGAGGTAAGAAACGCTTGAGAAACTCAAAATTTGCGCAGTTCTGATGCTCGAAACGAATAACTAGAACGGCCTAGGGGAAAAGTGCGCATACCGTTGTAATCGGGCGAGTTTCTACTTTCAGATGCAACGGAAATCATGCGGATTGGAGAATCCGTTCGCGAGATATGGCCGTTTGGATGTAAGAGACGCATGGGAAACTCAAAATTTTCGCAGTTCTGATGCTCGAAACGAATAACTGGAACGGCCTAGGGGAAAAGTGCGCATACCGTTGTAATCGGGCGAGTTTCTACTTTCAGATGCAACAGAAATTTTGCGGATTGGTCAATCTGTTCGCGAGATATGGCAGTTTGGATGTAAGAAACGCTTGAGAAACTCAAAATTTTCGCAGTTCTGATGCTCGAAACGAATAACTGGAACGGCCTAGGGGAAAACTACACATACCGTTGTAATCGGGCGAGTCTCTACTTTTAGATGCAACAGAAATTTTGCGGATTGGTCAATCCGTTCGCGAGATATGGCAGTCTGGAGGTAAGAAACGCTTGAGAAACTCAAAATTTTCGCAGTTCTGATGCTCGAAACGAATAACTAGAACGGCCTAGGGGTAAAGTACGCATACCGTTGTAATCGGGCGAGTTTCTACTTTCAGATGCAACAGAAATCATGCGGATTGGTCAATCCGTTCGCGAGATATGGCCGTTTGGATGTAAGAAACGCTTGAGAAACTCAAAATTTGCGCAGTTCTGATGCTCGAAACGAATAACTAGAACGGCCTAGGGGAAAAGTGCGCATACCGTTGTAATCGGGCGAGTTTCTACTTTCAGATGCAACGGAAATCATGCGGATTGGTCAATCCGTTCGCGAGATGTGGCCGTTTGGATGTAAGAAACGCTTGAGAAACTCAAAATTTTCGCAGTTCTGATGCTCGAAACGAATAACTAGAACTGCCTAGTGGACAAGTGCGCATACCGTTGTAATCGGGCGAGTTTCTACCTTCAGATGCAACGGTAATCATGCGGATTGGTCAATCCGTTCGCGAGATATGGCCGTTTGGATGTAAGAAACGCTTGAGAAACACAAAATTTTCGCCGTTTTGATGCTCGATACGAATAACTAGAACGGCCTAGGGGAAAAGTACGCATACCGTTGTAATCGGGCGAGTTTCTACTTTCAGATGCAACAGAAATTTTGCGGATCGGTTTATCCGTTCGCGAGATATGGCAGTTTGGATGTAAGAAACGCTTGAGAAACTCAAAATTTTCGCAGTTCTGATGCTCGAAACGAATAACTGGAACGGCCCAGGGGAAAACTACACATACCGTTGTAATCGGGCGAGTCTCTACTTTCAGATGCAACAGAAATTTTCCTGATTGGTCAATCCGTTCGCGAGATATGGCAGTTTGGAGGTAAGAAACGCTTGAGAAACTCAAAATTTTCGCAGTTCTGATGCTCGAAACGAATAACTAGAACGGCCTAGGGGAAAACTACACACACCGTTGTAATTGGGCGAGTCTCTGCTTTCAGATGCAACAGAGATTTTGCGGATTGTTCAATCCGTTCACGAGATATGGCAGTTTGGAGGTAAGAAACGCTTGAGAAACTCAAAATTTTCGCAGTTCTGATGCTCGAAACGAATAACTAGAACGGCCTAGGGGAAAAGAACGCATACCGTTGTAATCGGGCGAGTTTCTACTTTCAGATGCAACAGAAATCATGCGGATTGGTCAATCCGTTCGCGAGATATGGCCGTTTGGATGTAAGAAACGCATGAGAAACTCAAAATTTGCGCTGTTCTGATGCTCGAAACGAATAACTAGAACGGCCTAGGGTAAAAGTGCGCATACCGTCGTAATCGGGCGAGTTTCTACTTTCAGATGCAACGGAAATCATGCGGATTGGTAAATCCGTTCGCGAGATATGGCCGTTTGGATGTAAGAAACGCTTGAGAAACTCAAAATTTGCGCAGTTCTGATGCTCGAAATGAATAACTGGAACGGCCTAGGGGAAAACTACACCTACCGTTGTAATCGGGCGAGTTTCTACTTTCAGATGCAACAGAAATTTTGCGGATTGATCAATCCGTTCGCGAGATATGGCAGTTTGGAGATAAGAAACGCTTGAGAAGCTCAAAATTTTCGCAGTTCTGATGCTCGAAACGAGTAACTAGGACGGCCTAGGGGAAAAGTACCCATACCGTTGTAATGGGGCGAGTTTCTACTTTCAGATGCAACAGAAATTTTGCGGATTGGTCAATCCGTTCGCGAGATTTGGCAGTTTGGAGGTACGAAGCGCTTGAGAAACTCAAAATTTGCGCAGTTCTGATGCTCGAAACGAATAACCAGAACGGCCTAGGAGAAAAGTGCGCATACCGTTGTAATCGGGCGAGTTTCTACTTTCAGATGCAACAGAAATTTTGCGGATCGGTCAATCCGTTCGCGAGATATGGCAGTTTGGATGTAAGAAACGCTTGAGAAACTCAAAATTTTCGCAGTTCTGATGCTCGAAACGAATATCTGCAACGGCCTAGGGGAAAAGTACGCATACCGTTGTAATCGGGCGAGTTTCTACTTTCAGATGCAACAGAAATCATGCGGATTGGTCAATCCGTTCGCGAGACATGGCCGTTTGGATGTAAGAAACGCTTGAGAAACTCAAAATTTTCGCAGTTCTGATGCTCGAAACGAATAACTAGAACGGCCTAGGGGAAAAGTACGCATACCGTTGTAATCGGGCGAGTTTCTACTTTCAGATGCAACGGAAATCATGCGGATTGGTCAATCCGTTCGCGAGATATGGCCGTTTGGATGTAAGAAACGCTTGAGAAACTCAAAATTTTCGCAGTTCTGATGCTCGAAACGAATAACTGGAACGGCCTAGGGGAAAAGTGCGCACACCGTTGTAATCGGGCGAGTTTCTACTTTCAGATGCAACAGAAATTTTGCGGATTGGTCAATCCGTTCGCGAGATATGGCAGTTTGGAGGTAAGAAACGCTTGAGAAACTCAAAATTTTCGCAGTTGTGATGCTCGTAACGAATAACTAGAACGGCCTAGGGTAAAAGTGCGCATACCGTCGTAATCGGGCGAGTTTCTACTTTCAGATGCAACAGAAATTTTGCGGATCGGTCAATCCGTTCGCGAGATATGGCAGTTTGGATGTAAGAAACGCTTGAGAAACTACAATTTTCGCAGTTCTGATGCTCGAAACGAATAACTGGTACGGCCTAGGGGAAAACTACACACACCGTTGTAATCGGGCGAGTCTCTACTTTCAGATGCAACAGAGATTTTGCGGATTGGTCAATCCGTTCGCGAGATATGGCAGTTTGGAGGTAAGAAACGCTTGAGAAACTCAAAATTTTCGCAGTTGTGATGCTCGTAACGAATAACTAGAACGGCCTAGGGGAAAAGTACGCATACCGTTGTAATCGGGCGAGTTTCTACTTGCAGATGCAACAGAAATTTTGCGAATTGGTCGATCCGTTCGCGAGATATGGCAGTTTGGATGTAAGAAACGCTTGAGAAATTCAAAATTTTCGCAGTTCTGATGCTCGAAACGAATAACTGGAACGGCCCAGGGGAAAACTACACATACCGTTGTAATCGGGCGAGTCTCTACTTTCAGATGCAACAGAAATTTTCCTGATTGGTCAATCCGTTCGCGAGATATGGCAGTTTGGAGGTAAGAAACGCTTGAGAAACACAAAATTTTCGCAGTTCTGATGCTCGAAACGAATAACTAGAACGGCCTAGGGGAAAAGTACGCATACCGTTGTAATCGGGCGAGTTTCTACTTGCAAATGCAACAGAAATTTTGCGGATTGGTCGATCCGTTCGCGAGATATGGCAGTTTGGAAGTAAGAATCGCTTGAGACACTCAAAATTTTCGCAGTTCTGATGCTCGAAACGAATAACTAGAACGGCCTAGGGGAAAACTACACACACCGTTGTAATCGGGCGTGTCTCTGCTTTCAGATGCAACAGAGATTTTGCGGATTGTTCAATCCGTTCACGAGATATGGCAGTTTGGAGGTAAGAAACGCTTGAGAAACTCAAAATTTTCGCAGTTCTGATGCTCGAAACGAATAACTAGAACGGCCTAGGGGAAAAGAACGCATACCGTTGTAATCGGGCGAGTTTCTACTTTCAGATGCAACAGAAATCATGCGGATTGGTCAATCCGTTCGCGAGATATGGCCGTTTGGATGTAAGAAACGCATGAGAAACTCAAAATTTGCGCTGTTCTGATGCTCGAAACGAATAACTAGAACGGCCTAGGGTAAAAGTGCGCATACCGTCGTAATCGGGCGAGTTTCTACTTTCAGATGCAACGGAAATCATGCGGATTGGTCAATCCGTTCGCGAGATATGGCCGTTTGGATGTAAGAAACGCTTGAGAAACTCAAAATTTGCGCAGTTCTGATGCTCGAAATGAATAACTGGAACGGCCTAGGGGAAAACTACACCTACCGTTGTAATCGGGCGAGTTTCTACTTTCAGATGCAACAGAAATTTTGCGGATTGATCAATCCGTTCGCGAGATATGGCAGTTTGGAGATAAGAAACGCTTGAGAAGCTCAAAATTTTCGCAGTTCTGATGCTCGAAACGAGTAACTAGGACGGCCTAGGGGAAAAGTACCCATACCGTTGTAATGGGGCGAGTTTCTACTTTCAGATGCAACAGAAATTTTGCGGATTGGTCAATCCGTTCGCGAGATTTGGCAGTTTGGAGGTACGAAACGCTTGAGAAACTCAAAATTTGCGCAGTTCTGATGCTCGAAACGAATAACCAGAACGGCCTAGGAGAAAAGTGCGCATACCGTTGTAATCGGGCGAGTTTCTACTTTCAGATGCAACAGAAATTTTGCGGATCGGTCAATCCGTTCGCGAGATATGGCAGTTTGGATGTAAGAAACGCTTGAGAAACTCAAAATTTTCGCAGTTCTGATGCTCGAAACGAATATCTGGAACGGCCTAGGGGAAAAGTACGCATACCGTTGTAATCGGGCGAGTTTCTACTTTCAGATGCAACAGAAATCATGCGGATTGGTCAATCTGTTCGCGAGATATGGCCGTTTGGATGTAAGAAACGCTTGAGAAACTCAAAATTTTCGCAGTTCTGATGCTCGAAACGAATAACTAGAACGGCCTAGGGGAAAACTACACCTACCGTTGTAATCGGGCGAGTTTCTACTTTCAGATGCAACAGAAATTTTGCGGATTAGTCAATCCGTTCGCGAGATATGGCCGTTTGGAGGTAAGAAACGCTTGAGAAACTCAAAATTTTCGCAGTTCTGATGCTCGAAACGAATAACTAGAACGGCCTAGGGGAAAAGTACGCATACCGTTGTAATCGGGCGAGTTTCTACTTGCAAATGCAACAGAAATTTTGCGGATTGGTCGATCCGTTCGCGAGATATGGCAGTTTGGAAGTAAGAATCGCTTGAGAAACTCAAAATTTTCGCAGTTCTGATGCTCGAAACGAATAACTAGAACGGCCTAGGGGAAAACTACACACACCGTTGTAATCGGGCGAGTCTCTGCTTTCAGATGCAACAGAGATTTCGCGGATTGTTCAATCCGTTCACGAGATATTGCAGTTTGGAGGTAAGAAACGCTTGAGAAACTCAAAATTTTCGCAGTTCTGATGCTCGAAACGAATAACTAGAACGGCCTAGGGGAAAAGTGCGCATACCGTTGTAATCGGGCGAGTCTCTACTTTCAGATGCAACAGAAATTTTGGGGATTGGACAATCCGTTCGCGAGATATGGCAGTTTGGAGGTAAGAAACGCTTGAGAAACTCAAAATTTGCGCAGTTCTGATGCTTCAAACGAATAACTAGAACGCCCTAGGGGAAAAGTGCGCATACCGTTGTAATCGGGCGGGTTTCTACTTTCAGATGCAACAGAAATTTTGCGGATTGGTCAATCCGTTCGCGAGATATGGCAGTTTGGATGTAAGAAACGCTTGAGAAACTCAAAATTTTCGCAGTTCTGATGCTCGAAACGATTAACTAGAACGGTATAGGGGAAAAGTACGCATGCCGTTGTAATCGGGCGAGTTTCTATTTTCAGATGCAACAGAAATTTTGCGGATTGATCAATCCGTTCCCGAGATATGGCAGTTTGGAGATAAGAAACGCTTGAGAGACTCAAAATTTTCGCAGTTCTGATGCTCGAAACGAATGACTAGAACGTCCTAGGGGAGAAGTACCCATACCGTTGTAATCGGTCGAGGTTCTACTTTCAGATGCAACAGAAATCATGCGGATTGGTCAATCTGTTCGCGAGATATGGCCGTTTGGATGTAAGAAACGCTTGAGAAACTCAAAATTTTCGCCTTTCTGATGCTCGAAACGAATAACTGGAACGGCCTAGGGGAAAACTACACACACCGTTGTAATCGGGCGAGTCTCTACTTTCAGATGCAACAGAGATTTTGCGGATTGGTCAATCCGTTCGCGAGATATGGCAGTTTGGAGGTAAGAAACGCTTGAGAAACTCAAAATTTTCGCAGTTCTGATGCTCGAAACGAATAACTAGAACGGCCTAGGGGAAAAGTACGCATACCGTTGTAATCGGGCGAGTTTCTACTTGCAGATGCAACAGAAATTTTGCGGATTGGTCGATCCGTTCGCGAGATATGGCAGTTTGGATGTAAGAAACGCTTGAGAAATTCAAAATTTTCGCAGTTCTGATGCTCGAAACGAATAACTGGAACGGCCTAGGGGAAAACTACACATACCGTTGTAATCGGGCGAGTCTCTACTTTCAGATGCAACAGAAATTTTCCGGATTGGTCAATCCGTTCGCGAGATATGGCAGTTTGGAGGTAAGAAACGCTTGAGAAACTCAAAATTTTCGCAGTTCTGATGCTTGAAACGAATAACTAGAACGGCCTAGGGGAAAGTGCGCATAATGTTGTAATCGGGCGAGTTTCTACTTTCAGATGCAACAGAAATCATGCGGATTGGTCAATCCGTACGCGAGATATGGCCGTTTGGATGTAAGAAACGCTTGAGAGACTCAAAATTTTCGCAGTTTTGATGCTCGAAATGAATAACTGGAACGGCCTAGGGGAAATCTACACCTACCGTTGTAATCGGGCGAGTTTCTACTTTCAGATGCAACAGAAATTTTGCGGATTGATCAATCCGTTCGCGAGATATGGCAGTTTGGAGATAAGAAACGCTTGAGAAACTCAAAATTTTCGCAGTTCTGATGCTCGAAACGAGTAACTAGGACGGCCTAGGGGAAAAGTACGCATACCGTTGTAATCGGGCGAGTTTCTACTTTCAGATGCAATAGCAATTTTGCGGATTGGTCAATCCGTTCGCGAGATATGGCAGTTTGGATGTAAGAAACGCTTGAGAAACACAACATTTTCGCAGTTCTGATGCTCGAAATGAATAACTGGAACGGCCTAGGGGGAAACTACACCTACCGTTGTAATCGGGCGAGTTTCTACTTTCAGATGCAACAGAAATTTTGCGGATTGATCAATCCGTTCGCGAGATATGGCAGTTTGGAGGTACGAAACGCTTGAGAAACTCAAAATTTTCGCAGTTCTGAAGCTCGAAACGAGTAACTAGGACGGCCTAGGGGAAGAGTACGAATACCGTTGTAATCGGGCGAGTCTCTAGTATCAGATGCAACAGAGATTTTGCGGATTGGTCAATCCGTTCGCGAGATATGGCAGTTTGGAGGTAAGAAATGCTTGAGAAACTCAAAATTTTCGCAGTTCTGATGCTCGAAACGAATAACTAGAACGGCTTAGGGGAAAAGTACGCATACCGTTGTAATCGGGCGATTTTCTACTTGCAGATGCAACAGAAATTTTGCGGATTGGTCGATCCGTTCGCGAGATATGGCAGTTTGGATGTAAGAAACGCTTGAGAAATTCAAAATTTTCGCAGTTCTGATGCTCGAAACGAATAACTGGAACGGCCTAGGGGAAAACTACACATACCGTTGTAATCGGGCGAGTCTCTACTTTCAGATGCAACAGAAATTTTCGGGATTGGTCAATCCGTTCGCGAGATATGGCAGTTTGGATGTAAGAAACGCTTGAGAAATTCAAAATTTTCGCAGTTCTGATGCTTGAAACGAATAACTAGAACGGCCTAGCGGAAAAGTGCGCATACCGTTGTAATCGGGCGAGTTTCTACTTGCAGATGCAACAGAAATTTTGCGGATTGGTCGATCCGTTCGCGAGATATGGCAGTTTGGATGTAAGAAACGCTTGAGAAATTCAAAATTTTCGCAGTTCTGATGCTCGAAACGAATAACTGGAACGGCCTAGGGGAAAACTACACATACCGTTGTAATCGGGCGAGTCTCTACTTTCAGATGCAACAGAAATTTTCCGGATTGGTCAATCCGTTCGCGAGATATGGCAGTTTGGAGGTAAGAAACGCTTGAGAAACTCAAAATTTTCGCAGTTCTGATGCTTGAAACGAATAACTAGAACGACCTAGGGGAAAAGTGCGCATACCGTTGTGATCGGGCGGGTTTCTACTTTCAGATGCAACTGAAATTTTGCGGATGGGTCAATCCGTTTGCGAGATATGGCAGTTTGGATGTAAGAAACGCTTGAGAAACCCAAAATTTGCGCAGTTCTGATGCTCGAAACGAATAACCAGAGCGGCCTAGGGGAAAAGTGCGCATACCGTTGTGATCGGGCTAGTTTCTACTTTCAGATGCAACAGAAATTTTGCGGATTGATCAATCCGTTCGCGAGATATGGCAGTTTGGAGATAAGAAACGCTTGAGAGACTCAAAATTTTCGCAGTTCTGATGCTCGAAACGAATAACTGGAACGGCCCAGGGGAAAACTACACATACCGTTGTAATCGGGCGAGTCTCTACTTTCAGATGCAACAGAAATTTTCCTGATTGGTCAATCCGTTCGCGAGATATGGCAGTTTGGAGGTAAGAAACGCTTGAGAAACACAAAATTTTCGCAGTTCTGATGCTCGAAACGAATAACTAGAACGGCCTAGGGGAAAAGTACGCATACCGTTGTAATCGGGCGAGTTTCTACTTGCAAATGCAACAGAAATTTTGCGGATTGGTCGATCCGTTCGCGAGATATGGCAGTTTGGAAGTAAGAATCGCTTGAGACACTCAAAATTTTCGCAGTTCTGATGCTCGAAACGAATAACTAGAACGGCCTAGGGGAAAACTACACACACCGTTGTAATCGGGCGTGTCTCTGCTTTCAGATGCAACAGAGATTTTGCGGATTGTTCAATCCGTTCACGAGATATGGCAGTTTGGAGGTAAGAAACGCTTGAGAAACTCAAAATTTTCGCAGTTCTGATGCTCGAAACGAATAACTAGAACGGCCTAGGGGAAAAGAACGCATACCGTTGTAATCGGGCGAGTTTCTACTTTCAGATGCAACAGAAATCATGCGGATTGGTCAATCCGTTCGCGAGATATGGCCGTTTGGATGTAAGAAACGCATGAGAAACTCAAAATTTGCGCTGTTCTGATGCTCGAAACGAATAACTAGAACGGCCTAGGGTAAAAGTGCGCATACCGTCGTAATCGGGCGAGTTTCTACTTTCAGATGCAACGGAAATCATGCGGATTGGTCAATCCGTTCGCGAGATATGGCCGTTTGGATGTAAGAAACGCTTGAGAAACTCAAAATTTGCGCAGTTCTGATGCTCGAAATGAATAACTGGAACGGCCTAGGGGAAAACTACACCTACCGTTGTAATCGGGCGAGTTTCTACTTTCAGATGCAACAGAAATTTTGCGGATTGATCAATCCGTTCGCGAGATATGGCAGTTTGGAGATAAGAAACGCTTGAGAAGCTCAAAATTTTCGCAGTTCTGATGCTCGAAACGAGTAACTAGGACGGCCTAGGGGAAAAGTACCCATACCGTTGTAATGGGGCGAGTTTCTACTTTCAGATGCAACAGAAATTTTGCGGATTGGTCAATCCGTTCGCGAGATTTGGCAGTTTGGAGGTACGAAACGCTTGAGAAACTCAAAATTTGCGCAGTTCTGATGCTCGAAACGAATAACCAGAACGGCCTAGGAGAAAAGTGCGCATACCGTTGTAATCGGGCGAGTTTCTACTTTCAGATGCAACAGAAATTTTGCGGATCGGTCAATCCGTTCGCGAGATATGGCAGTTTGGATGTAAGAAACGCTTGAGAAACTCAAAATTTTCGCAGTTCTGATGCTCGAAACGAATATCTGGAACGGCCTAGGGGAAAAGTACGCATACCGTTGTAATCGGGCGAGTTTCTACTTTCAGATGCAACAGAAATCATGCGGATTGGTCAATCCGTTCGCGAGATATGGCCGTTTGGATGTAAGAAACGCTTGAGAAACTCAAAATTTTCGCAGTTCTGATGCTCGAAACGAATAACTAGAACGGCCTAGGGGAAAAGTACGCATACCGTTGTAATCGGGCGAGTTTCTACTTTCAGATGCAACGGAAATCATGCGGATTGGTCAATCCGTTCGCGAGATATGGCCGTTTGGATGTAAGAAACGCTTGAGAAACTCAAAATTTTCGCAGTTCTGATGCTCGAAACGAATAACTGGAACGGCCTAGGGGAAAAGTGCGCATACCGTTGTAATCGGGCGAGTTTCTACTTTCAGATGCAACAGAAATTTTGTGGATTGGTCAATCTGTTCGCGAGATATGGCAGTTTGGATGTAAGAAACGCTTGAGAAACTCAAAATTTTCGCAGTTCTGATGCTCGAAACGAATAACTGGTACGGCCTAGGGGAAAACTACACATACCGTTGTAATCGGGCGAGTCTCTACTTTTAGATGAAACAGATATTTTGCGGATTGGTCAATCCGTTCGCGAGATATGGCCGTTTGGAGGTAAGAAACGCTTGAGAAACTCAAAATTTTCGCAGTTCTGATGCTCGAAACGAATAACTAGAACGGCCTAGGGGAAGAGTACGCATACCGTTGTAATCGGGCGAGTTTCTACTTGCAAATGCAACAGAAATTTTGCGGATTGGTCGATCCGTTCGCGAGATATGGCAGTTTGGAAGTAAGAATCGCTTGAGAAACTCAAAATTTTCGCAGTTCTGATGCTCGAAACGAATAACTAGAACGGCCTAGGGGAAAACTACACACACCGTTGTAATCGGGCGAGTCTCTGCTTTCAGATGCAACAGAGATTTCGCGGATTGTTCAATCCGTTCACGAGATATTGCAGTTTGGAGGTAAGAAACGCTTGAGAAACTCAAAATTTTCGCAGTTCTGATGCTCGAAACGAATAACTAGAACGGCCTAGGGGAAAAGTGCGCATACCGTTGTAATCGGGCGAGTCTCTACTTTCAGATGCAACAGAAATTTTGGGGATTGGACAATCCGTTCGCGAGATATGGCAGTTTGGAGGTAAGAAACGCTTGAGAAACTCAAAATTTGCGCAGTTCTGATGCTTGAAACGAATAACTAGAACGCCCTAGGGGAAAAGTGCGCATACCGTTGTAATCGGGCGGGTTTCTACTTTCAGATGCAACAGAAATTTTGCGGATTGGTCAATCCGTTCGCGAGATATGGCAGTTTGGATGTAAGAAACGCTTGAGAAACTCAAAATTTTCGCAGTTCTGATGCTCGAAACGATTAACTAGAACGGTATAGGGGAAAAGTACGCATGCCGTTGTAATCGGGCGAGTTTCTATTTTCAGATGCAACAGAAATTTTGCGGATTGATCAATCCGTTCGCGAGATATGGCAGTTTGGAGATAAGAAACGCTTGAGAGACTCAAAATTTTCGCAGTTCTGATGCTCGAAACGAATGACTAGAACGTCCTAGGGGAGAAGTACCCATACCGTTGTAATCGGTCGAGGTTCTACTTTCAGATGCAACAGAAATCATGCGGATTGGTCAATCTGTTCGCGAGATATGGCCGTTTGGATGTAAGAAACGCTTGAGAAACTCAAAATTTTCGCCTTTCTGATGCTCGAAACGAATAACTGGAACGGCCTAGGGGAAAACTACACACACCGTTGTAATCGGGCGAGTCTCTACTTTCAGATGCAACAGAGATTTTGCGGATTGGTCAATCCGTTCGCGAGATATGGCAGTTTGGAGGTAAGAAACGCTTGAGAAACTCAAAATTTTCGCAGTTCTGATGCTCGAAACGAATAACTAGAACGGCCTAGGGGAAAAGTACGCATACCGTTGTAATCGGGCGAGTTTCTACTTGCAGATGCAACAGAAATTTTGCGGATTGGTCGATCCGTTCGCGAGATATGGCAGTTTGGATGTAAGAAACGCTTGAGAAATTCAAAATTTTCGCAGTTCTGATGCTCGAAACGAATAACTGGAACGGCCTAGGGGAAAACTACACATACCGTTGTAATCGGGCGAGTCTCTACTTTCAGATGCAACAGAAATTTTCCGGATTGGTCAATCCGTTCGCGAGATATGGCAGTTTGGAGGTAAGAAACGCTTGAGAAACTCAAAATTTTCGCAGTTCTGATGCTTGAAACGAATAACTAGAACGACCTAGGGGAAAAGTGCGCATACCGTTGTGATCGGGCGAGTTTCTACTTTCAGATGCAACTGAAATTTTGCGGATTGGTCAATCCGTTTGCGAGATATGGCAGTTTGGATGTAAGAAACGCTTGAGAAACCCAAAATTTGCGCAGTTCTGATGCTCGAAATGAATAACTGGAACGGCCTAGGGGAAATCTACACCTACCGTTGTAAACGGGCGAGTTTCTACTTTCAGATGCAACAGAAATTTTGCGGATTGATCAATCCGTTCGCGAGATATGGCAGTTTGGAGATAAGAAACGCTTGAGAAACTCAAAATTTTCGCAGTTCTGATGCTCGAAACGAGTAACTAGGACGGCCTAGGGGAAAAGTGCGCATACCGTTGTGATCGGGCGAGTTTCTACTTTCAGATGCAACTGAAATTTTGCGGATTGGTCAATCCGTTTGCGAGATATGGCAGTTTGGATGTAAGAAACGCTTGAGAAACCCAAAATTTGCGCAGTTCTGATGCTCGAAACGAATAACCAGAACGGCCTAGGGGAAAAGTGCGCATACCGTTGTGATCGGGCTAGTTTCTACTTTCAGATGCAACTGAAATTTTGCGGATTGGTCAATCCGTTTGCGAGATATGGCAGTTTGGATGTAAGAAACGCTTGAGAAACCCAAAATTTGCGCAGTTCTGATGCTCGAAACGAATAACCAGAACGGCCTAGGGGAAAAGTGCGCATACCGTTGTGATCGGGCTAGTTTCTACTTTCAGATGCAACAGAAATTTTGCGGATTGATCAATCCGTTCGCGAGATATGGCAGTTTGGAGATAAGAAACGCTTGAGAGACTCAAAATTTTCGCAGTTCTGATGCTCGAAACGAATGACTAGAACGGCCTAGGGGAAAGTGCGCATAATGTTGTAATCGGGCGAGTTTCTACTTTCAGATGCAACAGAAATCATGCGGATTGGTCAATCCGTACGCGAGATATGGCCGTTTGGATGTAAGAAACGCTTGAGAGACTCAAAATTTTCGCAGTTTTGATGCTCGAAATGAATAACTGGAACGGCCTAGGGGAAATCTACACCTACCGTTGTAATCGGGCGAGTTTCTACTTTCAGATGCAACAGAAATTTTGCGGATTGATCAATCCGTTCGCGAGATATGGCAGTTTGGAGATAAGAAACGCTTGAGAAACTCAAAATTTTCGCAGTTCTGATGCTCGAAACGAGTAACTAGGACGGCCTAGGGGAAAAGTACGCATACCGTTGTAATCGGGCGAGTTTCTACTTTCAGATGCAATAGCAATTTTGCGGATTGGTCAATCCGTTCGCGAGATATGGCAGTTTGGATGTAAGAAACGCTTGAGAAACACAACATTTTCGCAGTTCTGATGCTCGAAATGAATAACTGGAACGGCCTAGGGGGAAACTACACCTACCGTTGTAATCGGGCGAGTTTCTACTTTCAGATGCAACAGAAATTTTGCGGATTGATCAATCCGTTCGCGAGATATGGCAGTTTGGAGGTACGAAACGCTTGAGAAACTCAAAATTTTCGCAGTTCTGAAGCTCGAAACGAGTAACTAGGACGGCCTAGGGGAAGAGTACGAATACCGTTGTAATCGGGCGAGTCTCTAGTATCAGATGCAACAGAGATTTTGCGGATTGGTCAATCCGTTCGCGAGATATGGCAGTTTGGAGGTAAGAAATGCTTGAGAAACTCAAAATTTTCGCAGTTCTGATGCTCGAAACGAATAACTAGAACGGCTTAGGGGAAAAGTACGCATACCGTTGTAATCGGGCGATTTTCTACTTGCAGATGCAACAGAAATTTTGCGGATTGGTCGATCCGTTCGCGAGATATGGCAGTTTGGATGTAAGAAACGCTTGAGAAATTCAAAATTTTCGCAGTTCTGATGCTCGAAACGAATAACTGGAACGGCCTAGGGGAAAACTACACATACCGTTGTAATCGGGCGAGTCTCTACTTTCAGATGCAACAGAAATTTTCGGGATTGGTCAATCCGTTCGCGAGATATGGCAGTTTGGATGTAAGAAACGCTTGAGAAATTCAAAATTTTCGCAGTTCTGATGCTTGAAACGAATAACTAGAACGGCCTAGCGGAAAAGTGCGCATACCGTTGTAATCGGGCGAGTTTCTACTTGCAGATGCAACAGAAATTTTGCGGATTGGTCGATCCGTTCGCGAGATATGGCAGTTTGGATGTAAGAAACGCTTGAGAAATTCAAAATTTTCGCAGTTCTGATGCTCGAAACGAATAACTGGAACGGCCTAGGGGAAAACTACACATACCGTTGTAATCGGGCGAGTCTCTACTTTCAGATGCAACAGAAATTTTCCGGATTGGTCAATCCGTTCGCGAGATATGGCAGTTTGGAGGTAAGAAACGCTTGAGAAACTCAAAATTTTCGCAGTTCTGATGCTTGAAACGAATAACTAGAACGACCTAGGGGAAAAGTGCGCATACCGTTGTGATCGGGCGGGTTTCTACTTTCAGATGCAACTGAAATTTTGCGGATGGGTCAATCCGTTTGCGAGATATGGCAGTTTGGATGTAAGAAACGCTTGAGAAACCCAAAATTTGCGCAGTTCTGATGCTCGAAACGAATAACCAGAGCGGCCTAGGGGAAAAGTGCGCATACCGTTGTGATCGGGCTAGTTTCTACTTTCAGATGCAACAGAAATTTTGCGGATTGATCAATCCGTTCGCGAGATATGGCAGTTTGGAGATAAGAAACGCTTGAGAGACTCAAAATTTTCGCAGTTCTGATGCTCGAAACGAATAACTGGAACGGCCCAGGGGAAAACTACACATACCGTTGTAATCGGGCGAGTCTCTACTTTCAGATGCAACAGAAATTTTCGGGATTGGTCAATCCGTTCGCGAGATATGGCAGTTTGGATGTAAGAAACGCTTGAGAAATTCAAAATTTTCGCAGTTCTGATGCTTGAAACGAATAACTAGAACGGCCTAGCGGAAAAGTGCGCATACCGTTGTAATCGGGCGAGTTTCTACTTGCAGATGCAACAGAAATTTTGCGGATTGGTCGATCCGTTCGCGAGATATGGCAGTTTGGATGTAAGAAACGCTTGAGAAATTCAAAATTTTCGCAGTTCTGATGCTCGAAACGAATAACTGGAACGGCCTAGGGGAAAACTACACATACCGTTGTAATCGGGCGAGTCTCTACTTTCAGATGCAACAGAAATTTTCCGGATTGGTCAATCCGTTCGCGAGATATGGCAGTTTGGAGGTAAGAAACGCTTGAGAAACTCAAAATTTTCGCAGTTCTGATGCTTGAAACGAATAACTAGAACGACCTAGGGGAAAAGTGCGCATACCGTTGTGATCGGGCGGGTTTCTACTTTCAGATGCAACTGAAATTTTGCGGATGGGTCAATCCGTTTGCGAGATATGGCAGTTTGGATGTAAGAAACGCTTGAGAAACCCAAAATTTGCGCAGTTCTGATGCTCGAAACGAATAACCAGAGCGGCCTAGGGGAAAAGTGCGCATACCGTTGTGATCGGGCTAGTTTCTACTTTCAGATGCAACAGAAATTTTGCGGATTGATCAATCCGTTCGCGAGATATGGCAGTTTGGAGATAAGAAACGCTTGAGAGACTCAAAATTTTCGCAGTTCTGATGCTCGAAACGAATAACTGGAACGGCCCAGGGGAAAACTACACATACCGTTGTAATCGGGCGAGTCTCTACTTTCAGATGCAACAGAAATTTTCCTGATTGGTCAATCCGTTCGCGAGATATGGCAGTTTGGAGGTAAGAAACGCTTGAGAAACACAAAATTTTCGCAGTTCTGATGCTCGAAACGAATAACTAGAACGGCCTAGGGGAAAAGTACGCATACCGTTGTAATCGGGCGAGTTTCTACTTGCAAATGCAACAGAAATTTTGCGGATTGGTCGATCCGTTCGCGAGATATGGCAGTTTGGAAGTAAGAATCGCTTGAGACACTCAAAATTTTCGCAGTTCTGATGCTCGAAACGAATAACTAGAACGGCCTAGGGGAAAACTACACACACCGTTGTAATCGGGCGTGTCTCTGCTTTCAGATGCAACAGAGATTTTGCGGATTGTTCAATCCGTTCACGAGATATGGCAGTTTGGAGGTAAGAAACGCTTGAGAAACTCAAAATTTTCGCAGTTCTGATGCTCGAAACGAATAACTAGAACGGCCTAGGGGAAAAGAACGCATACCGTTGTAATCGGGCGAGTTTCTACTTTCAGATGCAACAGAAATCATGCGGATTGGTCAATCCGTTCGCGAGATATGGCCGTTTGGATGTAAGAAACGCATGAGAAACTCAAAATTTGCGCTGTTCTGATGCTCGAAACGAATAACTAGAACGGCCTAGGGTAAAAGTGCGCATACCGTCGTAATCGGGCGAGTTTCTACTTTCAGATGCAACGGAAATCATGCGGATTGGTCAATCCGTTCGCGAGATATGGCCGTTTGGATGTAAGAAACGCTTGAGAAACTCAAAATTTGCGCAGTTCTGATGCTCGAAATGAATAACTGGAACGGCCTAGGGGAAAACTACACCTACCGTTGTAATCGGGCGAGTTTCTACTTTCAGATGCAACAGAAATTTTGCGGATTGATCAATCCGTTCGCGAGATATGGCAGTTTGGAGATAAGAAACGCTTGAGAAGCTCAAAATTTTCGCAGTTCTGATGCTCGAAACGAGTAACTAGGACGGCCTAGGGGAAAAGTACCCATACCGTTGTAATGGGGCGAGTTTCTACTTTCAGATGCAACAGAAATTTTGCGGATTGGTCAATCCGTTCGCGAGATTTGGCAGTTTGGAGGTACGAAACGCTTGAGAAACTCAAAATTTGCGCAGTTCTGATGCTCGAAACGAATAACCAGAACGGCCTAGGAGAAAAGTGCGCATACCGTTGTAATCGGGCGAGTTTCTACTTTCAGATGCAACAGAAATTTTGCGGATCGGTCAATCCGTTCGCGAGATATGGCAGTTTGGATGTAAGAAACGCTTGAGAAACTCAAAATTTTCGCAGTTCTGATGCTCGAAACGAATATCTGGAACGGCCTAGGGGAAAAGTACGCATACCGTTGTAATCGGGCGAGTTTCTACTTTCAGATGCAACAGAAATCATGCGGATTGGTCAATCCGTTCGCGAGATATGGCCGTTTGGATGTAAGAAACGCTTGAGAAACTCAAAATTTTCGCAGTTCTGATGCTCGAAACGAATAACTAGAACGGCCTAGGGGAAAAGTACGCATACCGTTGTAATCGGGCGAGTTTCTACTTTCAGATGCAACGGAAATCATGCGGATTGGTCAATCCGTTCGCGAGATATGGCCGTTTGGATGTAAGAAACGCTTGAGAAACTCAAAATTTTCGCAGTTCTGATGCTCGAAACGAATAACTGGAACGGCCTAGGGGAAAAGTGCGCATACCGTTGTAATCGGGCGAGTTTCTACTTTCAGATGCAACAGAAATTTTGTGGATTGGTCAATCTGTTCGCGAGATATGGCAGTTTGGATGTAAGAAACGCTTGAGAAACTCAAAATTTTCGCAGTTCTGATGCTCGAAACGAATAACTGGTACGGCCTAGGGGAAAACTACACATACCGTTGTAATCGGGCGAGTCTCTACTTTTAGATGAAACAGATATTTTGCGGATTGGTCAATCCGTTCGCGAGATATGGCCGTTTGGAGGTAAGAAACGCTTGAGAAACTCAAAATTTTCGCAGTTCTGATGCTCGAAACGAATAACTAGAACGGCCTAGGGGAAAAGTACGCATACCGTTGTAATCGGGCGAGTTTCTACTTGCAAATGCAACAGAAATTTTGCGGATTGGTCGATCCGTTCGCGAGATATGGCAGTTTGGAAGTAAGAATCGCTTGAGAAACTCAAAATTTTCGCAGTTCTGATGCTCGAAACGAATAACTAGAACGGCCTAGGGGAAAACTACACACACCGTTGTAATCGGGCGAGTCTCTGCTTTCAGATGCAACAGAGATTTCGCGGATTGTTCAATCCGTTCACGAGATATTGCAGTTTGGAGGTAAGAAACGCTTGAGAAACTCAAAATTTTCGCAGTTCTGATGCTCGAAACGAATAACTAGAACGGCCTAGGGGAAAAGTGCGCATACCGTTGTAATCGGGCGAGTCTCTACTTTCAGATGCAACAGAAATTTTGGGGATTGGACAATCCGTTCGCGAGATATGGCAGTTTGGAGGTAAGAAACGCTTGAGAAACTCAAAATTTGCGCAGTTCTGATGCTTGAAACGAATAACTAGAACGCCCTAGGGGAAAAGTGCGCATACCGTTGTAATCGGGCGGGTTTCTACTTTCAGATGCAACAGAAATTTTGCGGATTGGTCAATCCGTTCGCGAGATATGGCAGTTTGGATGTAAGAAACGCTTGAGAAACTCAAAATTTTCGCAGTTCTGATGCTCGAAACGATTAACTAGAACGGTATAGGGGAAAAGTACGCATGCCGTTGTAATCGGGCGAGTTTCTATTTTCAGATGCAACAGAAATTTTGCGGATTGATCAATCCGTTCGCGAGATATGGCAGTTTGGAGATAAGAAACGCTTGAGAGACTCAAAATTTTCGCAGTTCTGATGCTCGAAACGAATGACTAGAACGTCCTAGGGGAGAAGTACCCATACCGTTGTAATCGGTCGAGGTTCTACTTTCAGATGCAACAGAAATCATGCGGATTGGTCAATCTGTTCGCGAGATATGGCCGTTTGGATGTAAGAAACGCTTGAGAAACTCAAAATTTTCGCCTTTCTGATGCTCGAAACGAATAACTGGAACGGCCTAGGGGAAAACTACACACACCGTTGTAATCGGGCGAGTCTCTACTTTCCGATGCAACAGAGATTTTGCGGATTGGTCAATCCGTTCGCGAGATATGGCAGTTTGGAGGTAAGAAACGCTTGAGAAACTCAAAATTTTCGCAGTTCTGATGCTCGAAACGAATAACTAGAACGGCCTAGGGGAAAAGTACGCATACCGTTGTAATCGGGCGAGTTTCTACTTGCAGATGCAACAGAAATTTTGCGGATTGGTCGATCCGTTCGCGAGATATGGCAGTTTGGATGTAAGAAACGCTTGAGAAATTCAAAATTTTCGCAGTTCTGATGCTCGAAACGAATAACTGGAACGGCCTAGGGGAAAACTACACATACCGTTGTAATCGGGCGAGTCTCTACTTTCAGATGCAACAGAAATTTTCCGGATTGGTCAATCCGTTCGCGAGATATGGCAGTTTGGAGGTAAGAAACGCTTGAGAAACTCAAAATTTTCGCAGTTCTGATGCTTGAAACGAATAACTAGAACGACCTAGGGGAAAAGTGCGCATACCGTTGTGATCGGGCGAGTTTCTACTTTCAGATGCAACTGAAATTTTGCGGATTGGTCAATCCGTTTGCGAGATATGGCAGTTTGGATGTAAGAAACGCTTGAGAAACCCAAAATTTGCGCAGTTCTGATGCTCGAAATGAATAACTGGAACGGCCTAGGGGAAATCTACACCTACCGTTGTAAACGGGCGAGTTTCTACTTTCAGATGCAACAGAAATTTTGCGGATTGATCAATCCGTTCGCGAGATATGGCAGTTTGGAGATAAGAAACGCTTGAGAAACTCAAAATTTTCGCAGTTCTGATGCTCGAAACGAGTAACTAGGACGGCCTAGGGGAAAAGTGCGCATACCGTTGTGATCGGGCGAGTTTCTACTTTCAGATGCAACTGAAATTTTGCGGATTGGTCAATCCGTTTGCGAGATATGGCAGTTTGGATGTAAGAAACGCTTGAGAAACCCAAAATTTGCGCAGTTCTGATGCTCGAAACGAATAACCAGAACGGCCTAGGGGAAAAGTGCGCATACCGTTGTGATCGGGCTAGTTTCTACTTTCAGATGCAACTGAAATTTTGCGGATTGGTCAATCCGTTTGCGAGATATGGCAGTTTGGATGTAAGAAACGCTTGAGAAACCCAAAATTTGCGCAGTTCTGATGCTCGAAACGAATAACCAGAACGGCCTAGGGGAAAAGTGCGCATACCGTTGTGATCGGGCTAGTTTCTACTTTCAGATGCAACAGAAATTTTGCGGATTGATCAATCCGTTCGCGAGATATGGCAGTTTGGAGATAAGAAACGCTTGAGAGACTCAAAATTTTCGCAGTTCTGATGCTCGAAACGAATGACTAGAACGGCCTAGGGGAAAGTGCGCATAATGTTGTAATCGGGCGAGTTTCTACTTTCAGATGCAACAGAAATCATGCGGATTGGTCAATCCGTACGCGAGATATGGCCGTTTGGATGTAAGAAACGCTTGAGAGACTCAAAATTTTCGCAGTTTTGATGCTCGAAATGAATAACTGGAACGGCCTAGGGGAAATCTACACCTACCGTTGTAATCGGGCGAGTTTCTACTTTCAGATGCAACAGAAATTTTGCGGATTGATCAATCCGTTCGCGAGATATGGCAGTTTGGAGATAAGAAACGCTTGAGAAACTCAAAATTTTCGCAGTTCTGATGCTCGAAACGAGTAACTAGGACGGCCTAGGGGAAAAGTACGCATACCGTTGTAATCGGGCGAGTTTCTACTTTCAGATGCAATAGCAATTTTGCGGATTGGTCAATCCGTTCGCGAGATATGGCAGTTTGGATGTAAGAAACGCTTGAGAAACACAACATTTTCGCAGTTCTGATGCTCGAAATGAATAACTGGAACGGCCTAGGGGGAAACTACACCTACCGTTGTAATCGGGCGAGTTTCTACTTTCAGATGCAACAGAAATTTTGCGGATTGATCAATCCGTTCGCGAGATATGGCAGTTTGGAGGTACGAAACGCTTGAGAAACTCAAAATTTTCGCAGTTCTGAAGCTCGAAACGAGTAACTAGGACGGCCTAGGGGAAGAGTACGAATACCGTTGTAATCGGGCGAGTCTCTAGTATCAGATGCAACAGAGATTTTGCGGATTGGTCAATCCGTTCGCGAGATATGGCAGTTTGGAGGTAAGAAATGCTTGAGAAACTCAAAATTTTCGCAGTTCTGATGCTCGAAACGAATAACTAGAACGGCTTAGGGGAAAAGTACGCATACCGTTGTAATCGGGCGATTTTCTACTTGCAGATGCAACAGAAATTTTGCGGATTGGTCGATCCGTTCGCGAGATATGGCAGTTTGGATGTAAGAAACGCTTGAGAAATTCAAAATTTTCGCAGTTCTGATGCTCGAAACGAATAACTGGAACGGCCTAGGGGAAAACTACACATACCGTTGTAATCGGGCGAGTCTCTACTTTCAGATGCAACAGAAATTTTCGGGATTGGTCAATCCGTTCGCGAGATATGGCAGTTTGGATGTAAGAAACGCTTGAGAAATTCAAAATTTTCGCAGTTCTGATGCTTGAAACGAATAACTAGAACGGCCTAGCGGAAAAGTGCGCATACCGTTGTAATCGGGCGAGTTTCTACTTGCAGATGCAACAGAAATTTTGCGGATTGGTCGATCCGTTCGCGAGATATGGCAGTTTGGATGTAAGAAACGCTTGAGAAATTCAAAATTTTCGCAGTTCTGATGCTCGAAACGAATAACTGGAACGGCCTAGGGGAAAACTACACATACCGTTGTAATCGGGCGAGTCTCTACTTTCAGATGCAACAGAAATTTTCCGGATTGGTCAATCCGTTCGCGAGATATGGCAGTTTGGAGGTAAGAAACGCTTGAGAAACTCAAAATTTTCGCAGTTCTGATGCTTGAAACGAATAACTAGAACGACCTAGGGGAAAAGTGCGCATACCGTTGTGATCGGGCGGGTTTCTACTTTCAGATGCAACTGAAATTTTGCGGATGGGTCAATCCGTTTGCGAGATATGGCAGTTTGGATGTAAGAAACGCTTGAGAAACCCAAAATTTGCGCAGTTCTGATGCTCGAAACGAATAACCAGAGCGGCCTAGGGGAAAAGTGCGCATACCGTTGTGATCGGGCTAGTTTCTACTTTCAGATGCAACAGAAATTTTGCGGATTGATCAATCCGTTCGCGAGATATGGCAGTTTGGAGATAAGAAACGCTTGAGAGACTCAAAATTTTCGCAGTTCTGATGCTCGAAACGAATAACTAGAACGGCTTAGGGGAAAAGTACGCATACCGTTGTAATCGGGCGATTTTCTACTTGCAGATGCAACAGAAATTTTGCGGATTGGTCGATCCGTTCGCGAGATATGGCAGTTTGGATGTAAGAAACGCTTGAGAAATTCAAAATTTCCGCAGTTCTGATGCTCGAAACGAATAACCAGAGCGGCCTAAGGGAAAAGTGCGCATACCGTTGTGATCGGGCTAGTTTCTACTTTCAGATGCAACAGAAATTTTGCGGATTGATCAATCCGTTCGCGAGATATGGCAGTTTGGAGATAAGAAACGCTTGAGAGACTCAAAATTTTCGCAGTTCTGATGCTCGAAACGAATGACTAGAACGGCCTAGGGGAAAGTGCGCATAATGTTGTAATCGGGCGAGTTTCTACTTTCAGATGCAACAGAAATCATGCGGATTGGTCAATCCGTACGCGAGATATGGCCGTTTGGATGTAAGAAACGCTTGAGAGACTCAAAATTTTCGCAGTTTTGATGCTCGAAATGAATAACTGGAACGGCCTAGGGGAAATCTACACCTACCGTTGTAATCGGGCGAGTTTCTACTTTCAGATGCAACAGAAATTTTGCGGATTGATCAATCCGTTCGCGAGATATGGCAGTTTGGAGATAAGAAACGCTTGAGAAACTCAAAATTTTCGCAGTTCTGATGCTCGAAACGAGTAACTAGGACGGCCTAGGGGAAAAGTACGCATACCGTTGTAATCGGGCGAGTTTCTACTTTCAGATGCAATAGCAATTTTGCGGATTGGTCAATCCGTTCGCGAGATATGGCAGTTTGGAGGTAAGAAACGCTTGAGAAACACAACATTTTCGCAGTTCTGATGCTCGAAATGAATAACTGGAACGGCCTAGGGGGAAACTACACCTACCGTTGTAATCGGGCGAGTTTCTACT
Organism: Ptiloglossa arizonensis; assembly: GCF_051014685.1. Classification (NCBI taxonomy): domain Eukaryota; kingdom Metazoa; phylum Arthropoda; class Insecta; order Hymenoptera; family Colletidae; genus Ptiloglossa; species Ptiloglossa arizonensis. Next base: position 11,532,716 of record NW_027478385.1, read on the forward strand.
TTCAGATGCAACAGAAATTTTGCGGATTGATCAATCCGTTCGCGAGATATGGCAGTTTGGAGGTACGAAACTCTTGAGAAACTCAAAATTTTCGCAGTTCTGAAGCTCGAAACGAGTAACTAGGACGGCCTAGGGGAAGAGTACGAATACCGTTGTAATCGGGCGAGTCTCTAGTTACAGATGCAACAGAGATTTTGCGGATTGGTCAATCCGTTCGCGAGATATGGCAGTTTGGAGGTAAGAAATGCTTGAGAAACTCAAAATTTTCGCAGTTCTGATGCTCGAAACGAATAACTAGAACGGCTTAGGGGAAAAGTACGCATACCGTTGTAATCGGGCGATTTTCTACTTGCAGATGCAACAGAAATTTTGCGGATTGGTCGATCCGTTCGCGAGATATGGCAGTTTGGATGTAAGAAACGCTTGAGAAATTCAAAATTTCCGCAGTTCTGATGCTCGAAACGAATAACTGGAACGGCCTAGGGGAAAACTACACATACCGTTGTAATCGGGCGAGTCTCTACTTTCAGATGCAACAGAAATTTTCGGGATTGGTCAATCCGTTCGCGAGATATGGCAGTTTGGATGTAAGAAACGCTTGAGAAATTCAAAATTTTCGCAGTTCTGATGCTTGAAACGAATAACTAGAACGGCCTAGCGGAAAAGTGCGCATACCGTTGTAATCGGGCGAGTTTCTACTTTCAGACGCAACAGAAATCATGCGGATTGGTCAATCCGTTCGCGAGATATGGCCGTTTGGATGTAAGAAACGCTTGAGAAACTCAAAATTTTCGCAGTTCTGAAGCTCGAAACGAGTAACTAGGACGGCCTAGGGGAAGAGTACGCATACCGTTGTAATCGGGCGAGTCTCTACTTTCAGATGCAACAGAAATTTTCCGGATTGGTCAATCCGTTCGCGAGATATGGCAGTTTGGAGGTAAGAAACCCTTGAGAAACTCAAAATTTGCGCAGTTCTGATGCTCGAAACGAATAACTAGAACGGCCTAGGGGAAAAGTGCGCATACCGATGTAATCGGTTGAGTCTCTACTTTCAGATGCAACAGAAATTTTGCGGATTGGTCAATCCGTTCGCGAGATATGGCAGTTTGGAGGTAAGAAATGCTTGAGAAACTCAAAATTTGCGCAGTTCTGATGCTTGAAACGAATAACTAGAACGCCCTAGGGGAAAAGTGCGCATACCGTTGTAATCGGGCGGGTTTCTACTTTCAGATGCAACAGAAATTTTGCGGATTGGTCAATCCGTTTGCGAGATATGGCAGTTTGGAGGTACGAAACGCTTGAGAAACTCAAAATTTTCGCAGTTCTGATGCTCGAAACGAATAACTAGAACGGCCTAGGGGGAAACTACACCTACCGTTGTAATCGGGCGAGTTTCTACTTTCAGATGCAACAGAAATCATGCGGATTGGTCAATCCGTTCGCGAGATATGGCAGTTTGGAGGTAAGAAACGCTTGAGAAACTGAAAATTTTCGCAGTTCTGATGCTCGAAACGAATAACTAGAACGGCCTAGGGGAAAAGTACGCATACCGTTGTAATCGGGAGAGTTTCTACTTTCAGATGCAACAGAAATTTTGCGGATCGGTCAATCCTTTCGCGAGATATGGCAGTTTGGATGTAAGAAACGCTTGAGAAACTCAAAATTTTCGCAGTTCTGATGCTCGAAACGAATAACTGGAACGGCCTAGGGGAAAACTACACACACCGTTGTTATCGGGCGAGTCTCTACTTCCAGATGCAACAGAAATTTTCCGGATTGGTCAATCCGTTCGCGAGATATGGCAGTTTGGATGTAGGAAACGCTTGAGAAATTCAAAATTTTCGCAGTTCTGATGCTTGAAACGAATAACTAGAACGGCCTAGCGGAAAAGTGCGCATACCGTTGTAATCGGGCGAGTTTCTACTTTCAGATGCAACAGAAATCATGCGGATTGGTCAATCCGTTCGCGAGATATGGCCGTTTGGATGTAAGAAACGCTTGAGAAACTCAAAATTTTCGCAGTTCTGATGCTCGAAACGAATAACTGGAACGGCCTAGGGGAAAACTACACACACCGTTGTAATCGGGCGTGTCTCTACTTTCAGATGCAACAGAAATTTTGCGGATCGGTCAATCCTTTCGCGAGATATGGCAGTTTGGATGTAAGAATCGCTTGAGAAACTCAAAATTTTCGCAGTTCTGATGCTCGAAACGAATAACTGGAACGGCCTAGGGGAAAACTACACACACCGTTGTAATCGGGCGAGTCTCTACTTTCAGATGCAACAGAGATTTTGCGGATTGGTCAATCCGTTCGCGAGATATGGCAGTTTGGAGGTAAGAAACGCTTGAGAAACTCAAAATTTTCGCAGTTCTGATGCTTGAAACGAATAACTAGAACGGCTTAGGGGAAAAGTACGCATACCGTTGTAATCGGGCGATTTTCTACTTGCAGATGCAACAGAAATTTTGCGGATTGGTCGATCCGTTCGCGAGATATGGCAGTGTGGATGTAAGAAACGCTTGAGAAATTCAAAATTTTCGCAGTTCTGATGCTCGAAACGAATAACTGGAACGGCCTAGGGGAAAACTACACATACCGTTGTAATCGGGCGAGTCTCTACTTTCAGATGCAACAGAAATTTTCCGGATTGGTCAATCCGTTCGCGAGATATGGCAGTTTGGAGGTAAGAAACGCTTGAGAAACTCAAAATTTTCGCAGTTCTGATGCTCGAAACGAATAACTAGAACGGCCTAGGGGAAAAGTACGCATACCGTTGTAATCGGGCGAGTTTCTACTTTCAGATGCAACAGAAATTTTGCGGATCGGTCAATCCTTTCGCGAGATATGGCAGTTTGGATGTAAGAAACGCTTGAGAAACTCAAAATTTTCGCAGTTCTGATGCTCGAAACGAATAACTGGAACGGCCTAGGGGAAAACTACACACACCGTTGTAATCGGGCGAGTGTCTACTTTCAGATGCAACAGAGATTTTGCGGATTGGTCAATCCGTTCGCGAGATATGGCAGTTTGGAGGTAAGAAACGCTTGAGAAACTCAAAATTTTCGCAGTTCTGATGCTCGAAACGAATAACTGGAACGGCCTAGGGGAAAAGTGCGCTTACCGTTGTAATCGGGCGAGTTTCTACTTTCAGATGCAACAGATATCATGCGCATTGGTCAATCCGTTCGCGAGATATGGCCGTTTGGATGTAAGAAACGCTTGAGAAACTCAAAATTTTCGCAGTTCTGATGCTCGAAACGAGTAACTAGGACGGCCTAGGGGAAAAGTACGCATACCGTTGTAATCGGGCGAGTCTCTACTTTCAGATGCAACAGCAATTTTGCGGATTGGTCAATCCGTTCGCGAGATACGGCAGTTTGGAGGTAAGAAACGCTTGAGAAACTCAAAATTTTCGCAGTTCTGATGCGCGACACGAATAACTAGAACGGCCTAGGGGAAAAGTGCGCATACCGTTGTAATCGGGCGAGTTTCTACTTTCAGAAGCAACAGAAATTTTGCGGATTGGTCAATCCGTTCGCGAGATATGGCAGTTTGGAGGTAAGAAACGCTTGAGAAACACAACATTTTCGCAGTTCTGATGCTCGAAATGAATAACTGGAACGGCCTAGGGGGAAACTACACCTACCGTTGTAATCGGGCGAGTTTCTACTTTCAGATGCAACAGAAATTTTGCGGATTGATCAATCCGTTCGCGAGATATGGCAGTTTGGATGTAAGAAACGCTTGAGAAACTCAAAATTTTCGCAGTTCTGATGCTCGAAACGAATAACTGGAACGGCCTAGGGGAAAACTACACACACCGTTGTAATCGGGCGAGTCTCTACTTTCAGATGCAACAGAGATTTTGCGGATTGGTCAATCCGTTCGCGAGATATGGCAGTTTGGAGGTAAGAAACGCTTGAGGAACTCAAAATTTTCGCAGTTCTGATGCGCGACACGAATAACTAGAACGGCCTAGGGGAAAAGTGCGCATACCGTTGTAATCGGGCGAGTTTCTACTTTCAGATGCAACAGAAATTTTGCGGATCGGTCAATCCTTTCGCGAGATATGGCAGTTTGGATGTAAGAAACGCTTGAGAAACTCAAAATTTTCGCAGTTCTGATGCTCGAAACGAATAACTGGAACGGCCTAGGGGAAAACTACACACACCGTTGTAATCGGGCGAGTCTCTACTTTCAGATGCAACAGAGATTTTGCGGATGGGTCAATCCGTTCGCGAGATATGGCAGTTTGGAGGTAAGAAACGCTTGAGAAACACAACATTTTCGCAGTTCTGATGCTCGAAATGAATAACTGGAACGGCCTA